>NC_090449.1:537985584-538288615 GCF_031143425.1 Pleurodeles waltl | reverse complement strand
TGTCTTCATGGGCATGGATCGAGCTTCCCTTCTGTTTTGAAGTCTCAAGGCCATCAAAGACTTCCTCTGCCAGCATCTGGACTCTCTGTTGAGACTCCTGCCCTACCAAGTGGTGCCATATCTAGTCCCTGGGCCCTTAAAAGGTGAAAATGGTAGAACAAGGACTAAAATTCACACGCAGGAAGCCATGCAAGAAAAGTTTGACGCAACGCCTGCTTGAATCAATGCAAACCCCATGCAGCATGGTTTTGCATCACCATGCAGCCAGATTTCTCACGCATCATCGCTGGGCATCAAAATCAATATGAACCTGCATGGATCCGAGGTGTCCCATCTGGAAATCGATGCATCGCTCTCTTGCGGGAGAGAAAAATGATACATTGCCTACGCGACCGGAGAAGAAACTACACACAGCCTCACTTGTGAGTTAGGAGTCAACACATCATTGACTTCTCCAATGCACGCTTGCCCGTGCACCTTTATTTTTGACACAAACCAGGTACTTTGTGCAACAACAACTTTTTCATTGTTTTCTATGGAGTAAGACTCTTTTTACTTTAAAAATTCATAACTTGACTTGCATATGTTGAAGTTTTGTAATTTTGGTCTTCTTTGATTTACATAAATATTGCTGATTTTTCTAAACTGGTGTGGTGTTCATTTTGTAGTGTTTTCACTGTATTACTGTGTGTGTAGGCACAAATATGTTACACACTGCCTTTGAGATAAGCCTGACTGCTTGTGCCAACCTACCAAGGGGGTGAACAGGAGTTGTCTTAGGAGTGTAACCCCCTTACCCTGACTAGAGTGAAGGTCTCTGCTTGGACAGAGTGCACACTGACTGGCAACCAAAGACCCCATTTCTAACAACCCTTTTAACTGAATTAAAATTAAGTGCCACATATACAAAGCATTTTTCTGGTTGCAATCGGACCAATCCACAGAATTGGCCCAGTTGCAACTAGAAAAATGCTTTTGGGGATGTACAAAGCCAAAACTACGATTTGGTAACTTGTTACAGAATTGCAATTTGGGTTTTGAGATTGGGTATTAGGAAGGGGCGTGTTTAGGGCACTCCTTTCTAATACCAAGTTCAAATTATATGTATATTGTTTTGTGACTTTGAATCCGGTCGCACAACAATTTTTGAGAGCAGGCAGTGGTCCCACGCACCACTGCCTATTCTTCAAAAATGAAACTGAAACGTTTCTTTTTTTTCTTTTTAAACGCAGCCTGTTTTCCTTTTGTGATTCCCAGTGGGTCGCAAATTGCGACCTACCTCATTAATGTTAATAAGACAGGTCTATTTGCGACCCACTGGAAATCGCAAAAGAAACTCAATGGAATTTCTTACATTTGCCTGAAAAAACAGAATTAATATTTAATACTGATTCCCAGTGTTTCTATATGGGCCTGATAGCTCTCCTATAGTGAAAATAGCTGTGGGGTAATAGTCACTGTAAGGATGTTATCCTTAAATTTCTACATGTCCTACGTTGAAATACCATGCCACAAGAACTACACAGGGATGACATTAATATTTGAAACAGAGATGCTTTTCCTGCGAAAAAGGGTCATTTCGACAAGGCGGGCTGCAGTTTTTCAACTGCAGCAACTAACAGTAGTAGGCCTGGAGTCATGTCTGTCTTTTCACACTAGTAGATCACACAGTGCCATAGTCCATAGGTGACATTTAATTTTTCATGCCACAGGAGAATTTGGGAACACCATTTGCTATGCCCTTATAGGAAAGTTAAATTGGCTAATTAGGAGTAAACCAATTTCAACATGTTTTAGGGGTCAGAGCACATGCACGGGGGCATGGTTAGCTGTGTCCCAGTGCATAAAAAATCAGCAGCATCGGTCCACAAATAAATGAGGGAGACCAAGTAAAAAGAGGCACTTTCTCACACCCCTTTTTTGTTTGAAGTCTATCATCAGGCTGTACAAGGTAATCACAACAAAATGTGCAAAAAGTACTTTACATCACAAAGTCTTCAGCTATTATTAAAACAGGGATTGTAATTTACAGCATCATCTAGGGCAATTAACTTACACGTTCCTATGCCTTATGCAGGTTTTCCTATTGAAAAAGCACTTTCTTCGGCACATCACAACGCTAATTAGTTTCTCATCCAGATAGAGTAAAGTGATTAAGCCAGTAGTAGTTGAAAGTGCACAACAGCCAAAACCCAGAGAGAAAAGTTGAATAGTATATGTTCCAACTTTTCCACTTTCCTCCAGGCCCACTTTTGCAATCAATTTTATTACACATCCCAAGCCCAGTAGTCAGTTTGAGAGGTCACATTGCTTTGAATGCGAATAGATTTATATACTGAAACTTTCACACCACGAACATCAGAAGCCAAAGCCAAGACCCTGGCAGCTAAATCCCTTCTCCTTATCCACAAACATCAAGGATTTACCAAGAAAACCTTACAAGAAAGTATAAACAACTGCTGTCCTTAATTGAGAGGACACCCATCTCTATGGTGGAAATGGATCTCGCCCCACAATCTGCAAAGTGACAGAGAAATCAAGAGACCTGAATCAAATTGATCAGTACTTACAGTGTTTGTTTAATTAGGCTAATACCAAGTGATGAAAATTCCTTACTTTGTGGACTCTGCAGATTACCATTACATTTGTTTAAGCCTGGGGTAATATGTACCACAGTTCAGCTAACTACAAATGATGTGTGCACACACCCATCATAGCTATCACCAAGTAGTGTGGCAGCTGTAGGTAGAATACAAATTACAGTATTCCTACTGCAATTAGACTCCAATTTTGATACTGCCGGAATTTCTGTGCTGGTGCAAGGAATATGGGGGAGAAAAAAGATCATTCTAAAGATGAGGAAGCCTCACACACATAATAGTGTCTTGCTTCATCATCGGTGACCGTTCCCCACCCTGGTAGGACAGTGCCACCAGGGTGGACTCATCCTCCTGTTGGACTCATAGTAGGAGGTAGTTCTTAGATAAAGTATGAATGGATAAGGCAATGGACAGAGCAGACAGGCTTAACTTAGAAGGCAATGTGTAAAGTATTTGTGCAATAACACATATAGTAGCACAGTGAAAGCACCACAAAAATACACCATGCTGGTTTACAAAAATAGATCATATTCATCTGAATACAAGATCCTTGATGCTCCAGTAGAAGTAGCAGGCGTAGGATCGATCCGGTAGGCAAGTTTGGTGAAATGTCGGCCGCAAGGCAGGTGCTGCATCAATTTCTGCAGGCATTGCTTCGATATTCTGACGCACAGGGATTTTCTTCTTTTTAGTGAAGTCTTTGTGGCCCTGAGAGTTCAGAACACGAGGCAAGCTCAATCCAAGTCCTTAGAGAGCACTAGTAGGGAAGGCAGAGTCCTTACAGCAGAGTCAGAGACCAGCAGGCAGCAGGGCAACTAGCAGGTACGCTGTCCTTCTCAGCAAAGCAGTCCAAATGAGTCCTTTGGGCAGCCAGACAGTCCATCTGACAGAGTCCAAGTGTAGCTCAAGAAGAGTCTGATTTAGTGGGGTCAGAGACCCAGTGAATATATTCCCATAAAATGCCTTTGAAGTGGGTAAAATGTCACAGAGTGGTTTAGAAGTGCACAAGTTCCCCTTTCATCCCAGTCCTGCCTGCCAGGATCCCTGTGGGGTGTTATCAGTCCTTTGTGTGAGGGCAGACCAATGGCCTTTGAAGTGTCAGAGAGAACCTCTCCACCTTTCCTGCTCCGGGAGACCCATTCAGTATACAGATGAATGCAGATGTGACTGAGGGTCCTGTGTTTATGGTTGTCTAGGTGGAATGCCCAAGGGAAGCTGTCAACCAGCAAAGACCTGACGTGGATTCGAGACAGGCTGTAAGGCACAGATGGCAGTAAGTGCAGAGAAATGCCACTTTCTAAAAGTGCATTTCTAAAATAGTAATATTAAATCCAGCGTCACCACTAAACAGGATTTTCTATTACTGTTCTGGCCATACTAAACATGACAGGGCTACTCCTTCCAGATCAGAATCTACCACTTTAAAGTATATGAGGGCAGTTTAATGCTAGTCTATGGGAGGAGCAGCCCTCACAGTAGTGGAAAACAGATTTGTGAGTTTTTCACTACCAGGACATGTAAACAATATAAGTATATGTCCTGCCTTTTACTTACATAGCACCCTGCCCTATGAGTTATCTAGGTCTTACCATAGGGGTGACTTATATGTAGAAAAAGGGGAGTTTAAGGCTTGGCAAGTAGCTTTAAATGGCAAGTCCAAGTGGCAGAGAAACTGCACACACATGCTTTACAATGGCAGGCCTGAGACATGGTTAAGGGGCTACTTATGTGGGTGTCACAATCAGTGCTGCAGGCCCACTAGTAGCATTTATTTTACAGGCCCAGGGCACATGTAGTGCACTTTACTAGGGACTTACAGGTAAATTAAATATGCCAATTAAGTTGGAACCAATGTTACCATGTTTAGGGGAGAGAGCACATGCACAGCACTTTAGCACTGGTCAGCAGTGATAACGTGTGCAGAGTCCTAAAACCAGCAAAAACAGGGTCAGAAAAAAGGAGGGAGGCAGGCAAAAAATTGGGGGACAACCACTCTCAGGCTGTCAGGTCTAACACTGAATATTTGATTTTTCCCCTGAGGTAGAACTCACCTGAGGATATTAACTTCTCACCTTCCAATAGATATTTATAATTGACACAGTGACTGAGAGTAGAAATTGAGGGATCCTTGGCCCTGAGACATACTACTCAGCAACCATCCCACTTGATTTTTAATCTTACCTGTGGTCCCTTTAAAATAAAGCTACTTCACCTGGGAACTGTAAGATATTTTAATTAACTGTCCTGGATCCCATCATTATCCAGAACTCCCTACCTCTGAGTCCAACAGGAGGTCGAGTCTGCCCTGGTGGCACTGTCCTACCAGGGTGGGGAGAGGTCACTGATGATGAAGCATGAAACTATTATGTGTGTGAGGCTTCTTCTTCCATAAGAATCATTCTTTTTCTCCCCCCTCCTCCTTGTGCCTGCACAGACGTTACGGTAGCATCCAAGCTGGAGTCGGATCCAGTAATGTTATGGTAAGAATATTGTATTTGTATTCTTCCTACAGCTGGCACACTATTTTGTGATAGCTGTGAATATTAGGAGAATGTGTGTTGACTTGAACTCCTCCTCTCCCTTATGTGTTAATAGACACACCCATCACAACCAGCTGTGCCTCAGTATCCGAAAATGTACCTAGGATATGTGATGGAAAGAGTGTACACCAAACGATTGCATGAAGTCATGGACGATGCAAACTCTTTGAAGGCAAAAATTATTGATCTTCACTGCTCGGTACACCACATGACAAAGTATGAAACTGCATCAACTACAGGTTTAGTGAAAAGCAGAAGGACACTACAGTTGACTCTTCACTGTAGATAGATTAGAAATCAAATATCAGACGATTCATCTTCATTTTTCTGCCCACCTTAAGAGCCATATGGCAGTTTTTTGTTCCTTTCCTAATACTGATCTCTCTTGCTAAGAGAATAGGTGTGAAGTCTGCTTGGCAAGTTGACTCCAAGCTTTGTTAACTTGGTAGCTGCAGAAACTTAGGGAAGGTTTAGTCCAAAAGTGGTGTGGAATTGAGTTAGGGTACCATACAACACAGTTATCACACAGGCAACAAATATACAAGGGTTGTACATTTTTGCAAAGACACAATACTTGGCTAACATCTGAGAAAAAAAATCTATGTGCAGTACAAAAATGAAGCAGCAAAAACTTCACACATTAAACACAAAATAAACAGGTAACACAGTAGGTGCGGTGATCAATCAGGGCATCTGGTTGTAAACAATGTATACTTTTCGAAATCACTAAAAAAGCACCAAACATTCCTGAAAGCAAACAAATATAGCAAGTTAATATTTTGGCAAATCTAATACATGATTCAACAAAATTATTCAGTGTTCACACACAATCTCGCTGTCTACCTAACCATGCACATTGTGAAGAAACACTGAGGGTCACAATCAAAATCTAACTATCTTGTAATGGGTTCTCAGACTGTTACTGTTTCTGAGCTTTGTCATCATGAACAGGGCAAGCTGTGAAACATAGTTGCGAGTTGCAAACTACCATTACTGTAACTCTGTGAAATTAAAACAAAGTTCCTGGGAGTTCATGCGGGATTGGGATTTGGTGCTTATGTTCCCATAGTTATGGGTTGTTGGTGCCTTAAAATGAAGTGATCTCACAACTTGGGGGCCATAATGACTTTGGGACGGTGGTTCCACACTTAGGGAGGAACAAATTCAGGGAGGAACAGGGGATGAGGGAGCAGACTGCAGTATGTGTGGCAAATGGAGCTACAGAAAGGCTTTCCAGCTTGTTACTAACCCAGAGGAAATGAACACATACTCAATTGCATATGATTGAAGCAACACAGCAGGATGCGGGAGCGTTAGGTTTCTTCTCTGAGCTGGGCTGGAGCTCCACCTTCTATGTCCAATCCTTTCAGTTGGAGAGAAGGCCGTTGTCAGTCAGTGCCAGTGCAAAATTCCAGTTAAAATTCCATCCAATTCCATCTAAATATGTTTGGGCAGAGTTGCATTCTTCAAAATGGTTTATAGTAATGGTACATACTGTCCAGTTCCCAGAATGCACTTTGATGGTCTACATACCACTGGCTATGTACATCCTGCAGAGGCCTGCTCTGGCAGGAAAGTTTGGCACTCCTCTCAGACAGAAGAAGAATAAAGCAAAAAGAGTGGAAGGAGAGTGGGATGAGGCTTGCTTGCACTCATTGGGAGTTATCAATCACCCAACGATAACCATAATGACAGGTTTAACAAAGGTGATTGCAAACGATCTTCCATGTGCACATGTTCCACTTAGTACCAAATCTAGTACACAACGTTCTGAAATATTCAAGTTGATTAAAAATAAATAAATATGATTGTACCTATTTATTCAATGAACAGTGAGCTTAATTTACAAGAATGGGGATCTTATGATCACCCCATGGGTACTACTGATACACCCTAAAATACTGTAATTATTGCCAATTGCCCTGAGCGTGGACAAAGAAGTTTAAGTGGATTACCCCTGAAGTCTAAAATGTGGAGAGGCCTTTGAAGTTCCCCACCAATCTCTGAGGAATAACAGACCTAAAGTTGGAAGGGTTCTTGGGATCAGTGGGTCTAGAAAATGTGCAGCAAGGAGGAACATGAATGGGAACCCTAGGACAAAATAAACCACAGCAGTGTTGAAACAGCTGCACAGATGCTCTGGTGCTTCGTCCTTATAGCACCTATGGAAGTAGTATCCATTGGAGACAAGATGGCGATTGCGTGAGATCACTGACGGCGGGCTCTCCCTCTGCTCCGAGCAGACTGCAGCATGTAGAGCAGAGAGGTGGGGTTTCCTCCCCAATGAAAGCGTGGTATGCAAGGGAGTATCAGGCAGCTCGCAAAGTTTGTAACCCATGCAAGAATCACCTGTGTGGTTCTGCTGGCGGTGGAGTCCTGGCCGTGGATGAGGAACTCTTGAGGGGTCTCAGTACTGTACCGGCAGGAGACTCAAACAAAAGGCTGTTTTTTGGCATAGCGGGAGTAACAACCCTGGGGTCTATCAGTATTTATGGTGCCAAAGATTGCCAGAACTGCCCTCGACAGAGCAGAGGCTGTGCCCGCAGGATTATGTACAGCCCAAGGGATGCCAGAAGCAGGATCATTTGATCAATGGCACTGTAGGTAGGCTCATGGATTCTGGCTTTGTCAAAAATACTTTGGAACTGCTGGGGTGGGGTAAAAAAGAAAGGATTTAAGGGAACTCGGTGGGGGGTCTTGAGAGCGATAAGGCTAACATTGGCACGCTTTGAACTTGAATTTAAATCTGCAGCATGAGACCCCCATCGGGTGATAATGGAATATTTTCCAGCAGCTGCTGTCCTTTGTGAGTCTGGCCCATCTGTCACATCAAAGCTCTTGGATATGGAGACCCTAGAGAACAGAGAAGGCCCCTGGGCTAATCGCAGTGAGAATGCTGCTACTAGGATGGAATTGGCCATTCAGGGAGAATCAGTAGAGAAAGTACATTTGTCTTCTAAATTACCTGCAGCAAAATTTCAAGGCCTGGAAATAAGTTCTGGGGCCCTTGGGACATCTGGAGTGCTGGTAGAGCACGGTTCCACAGGAATGGGCATCAAGAACACTCATATGCATGCTAAGTGGCAGTCTGGGAGTAATTCTTCTGAGGGCTTGGATAGGTAGTAAGGCAATTCTTCCAGCTTGGATTTGCCAAGCCAGAAAAATGCAAATCGTCAAAACCATTTGGCACAAGAGTGTATTCGGCAAAGTCTTATGGGTCAAGATATACAGATTGGAGAAAATGCAGTGGCAAGCCTTGAGGGGAAATAACCTGGCTTTGATTTAAAGTGCTTTAAGGATGACATCTCCAGAGCACATGACTTTAACCTATCCCAAAAAATTGATATCTCTTAGGAAGGGGGAGGTAAGTTTTACTCACTTACAAAGGGATCCGGATCCACTGGTTTGAGCCCCAGACTCAGTGAGGTTAAATGAGCACTTCTGTCTCTGAGGCTAGCAAGGCCAGCCCTCTCATGTCACTGGGGGCTACGGGTAAATGAGGAAGCATCAGAAAAGATTACAGTGAAGAACTGAAGCCTCACTAATAAAAAGGCAATGAACCACAAGCATAGCAGCATTAAAATGGAACTACTCAGACTCCCAATTGATGCATCAAGAAGACAGGATAGAGAGTATTTCTCCATCTAATGGCACCTGTGGATTAAATATTGCCATGGAAGCTGCAGAGCCCTTGATGATTTATGGCTCTATAAAGGAACATCAAGCGGAGACCTGCTCCGAAGGTAGAAGAGCCCAGCTGGCAACTACACAGTTACAAGGCACCTTAAAGAAAGTAGCAAAATTATGACATGAGATCGGCGAAAAGCTTAATGCCATTGAAGAGAGAACTATGCTCATTAAGGTTGGTGTGGGGATTTTTGAGGTGGCAAGCAGAATCACAAGATGCGCAACTTGCAGATATCATGTGGAAAATTGAAGATTTTGAAAACTGTCAAAGATTAAATAACTTGAAATTTCTAGGGATAATGGAGGTGGTTGAAGGTAATGACCTTAGAGCTTATACAATGGAACTCCTTAAAAGTGCCTTCCCTGAACTTTCGGCCCGGAGTTGGGAGTCTGAGGTCCAGCGAGTCCATAGAGTCACATGAATGGTTAGAAAACAGGGGTGCTTGGATGGTGCAATGGAAATTTGACCCATGGCAGTTCTGGTTTATTTTGAGAAATTTCTACTTAGACAGACTATTGTGGAGAAGGTTCGTCCTGATTCCCAGAGGTGTTACAAAGACGTCGTTTTTTGTGTGCCCGATTTTTGCCACATCACTGTGGACCGGAGATGTCTTTTAAGACAGTTGATTAACCCATTTCCAGAGGCAGGAGCAGAAGTGTTTTTATTAGCCCCTGTCCACTTAAAACCATTATCAAGGGCAAGATTAGAATCTTCACCTCTGAGATACAGGCCAATGAGTATTTAAATGGGCTCACCCCACAGCTCTGATGAAGCCTCAATATGAGTGTGGATTATGGTTCATGACCAATGACCATATTGTGTTGGATGAGGGTCCAGGGAACAGAGGAAACCCATACATAATAAAGAATTTGGTTCTAGATATTTTGAGGTGATTGCAAGTTGGGGGGACGACTTATTTTTCTTATTTTTTTTTACTTTCTCTCCTTATTGTTTTTAGGATATAAGTAATAAGATTGTGATTGCCCGAGGGGGGAGAGCTGGTAGAAGGCACGTACAGGAGTCATCGCCCAGTCCATTGTTGGCCTGATTGTCTCAAGCGGTTGGTGGGGGATCATGAGGGGGTGAGGGGTTTCGGAGGCTTGGGGTTGAGGGGATAGGGGATGGGGTGGGGAGAAGGTCAGCTTTTCGAGGGGGAGTTGGGTTCAAAGAATGGAGAGAGGAGGTTAGGGTGCACCAGAAGAAGATTTTCAGGGGGAGATAATGGATGCAAGTTGGTTGTTTGAGCAGTTGTGTAGCTCATACAGGTTTACTGGGGATTTGCAAGGCCATAGCTAGAGCAGGGGTAGTACTTGACAGAGCAGATTTTTGGAAATATTGTTAGAATGACTTGTTTATGCATAGCATCCTTTAACATTTGTGGCCTTAATAATGGGGCTAAAAGAAGGACAGTAGCTGAGGATTTGATCGCCCTGAAGACAGATATTTACGGCCTTCAAGAAACTCATCTCAATAGGGCCAATAGGAATCTGTTGGAAGCATTAGGTGAAAACTCAATATTGTGTACCACCCAGGAAAGGAAGACTATAAGGGGTTGCAGTTTTGGTTAGCAATAAGACTTGTGTATTTGACCATAGCTCTGTAGATAAGCATGGCAGATGAGTAATTACAGAATGTCGGTATCAGACAGGATCTTTTACTCTGAGTTCAATGTATGGTCCAATTTTGGATAATCCAGGCATTTTTGATTTGATTTCAACAGAGTTACTGCTTGGCCGGCACCTTATGTGCTTTGTGGGGATCTTAACTTCAATGGATCTGACAATACTCCTGGGGATGCAAAGGGTATTCATTACGGGTGCAAATCACAGGTGTTTAGACCCCCTAAATATCTTGAGAGGAAGCTAGGTCTGGTTGATGTCTGGACTAAATTAAAAGCTTTAGTTCCTGGCTGTACAAATTACTGGGATTCTCCTGGCACTCTGGCGAGGCTTGATCACTTTTATGTTATACCAGATTTATGAAAGGGGTGCAAATAGAATTTTTCCCCCAGTTAATGTCTGATCATAACCCTTTGATAATTGTTCTTTCTTTGGAAGTGTTTATCAAGAGCTTGAGAAACTGGTCCTTTGAGAGAGGTCTAATAACTGACCCATCCTATGTAGAACATATGAACGAATTGATCTCACAATTTCTTAACTTAAATAGAGGAAGAGCTTCAGTAGGGGTGGTCTGGGATGGCTTCAAGGCAGGAGTTAGGTGTGAAACTCTTTGGACTAGTCTGAATCACCAGAAGACACATCAATTATGTGTTAAAAAACTATATCAACAACTCAGTAATGCCGAGGCTCAGTGGCTTGCGGCTGTGACAGCTGGGATTGATTCCTCTTTTCCGCAACATCAGATAGCTATAGTCAAGTTGGAACTTAATAAAATTATGGCCAAAAAGACAGCAGAAGTGTTTTGGCCTCAAGGTAGGAATGTTATCAATATAATGAACGAGTGGGGCAATCCTTGAAATTCTGACCTGGCAAAAAGTGGCGGTAGACTTTATTAGTGAAAATAAAAATGAACAGGGGGTGTAGTTTCAGATCCTGATGATATACGGGAAGTGTTTTGTGGGTATTATGTCATGCTACATCAAGCCCAGTCTCCCACTGGGAAAGAAAACTTGGAGCAATTTTTGAATTTTGTGGTTTTACATAAAGCTACGCAAGAAGATTGTGATCTTTTGGGAGCTTATTTTTCACCAGTTCAAAGACAAGTAGCACTCCAAAGGCTCCCCTCTGGGAAAACAGTTGGGAATCTTCTAAAGTATTTTCTCTCCAGTTATTGGCAGATATGCAGAAGCTATTTCTGTAATTGAAAAGATGTTATAAACCCCCTGATTCCTGGACAATGGTGAATGAACTTGCCTTCCTGAAGAAAGGGAAAGGTCCCACTGAACCAGGTTTCTACAGGCCAACAAAGATAATAAATAGTGGAGCAAAAATATATTACAAAATACTGGGTAGCCGGCTGGGTGGTTTTATTTCCAAACTTGTTTCTGTAAAACAGCATGGTTGTATTCTGGGTAGGGGAACTACTGATCATATCTATCGGGTGACCATGCTGCTCAATGCAACAAATGCTTAATTAAGGCAGTTAAGGCTATATACCAGAGGCTTGTGGCCGGGCTGCAAATGATGGAAAGCCAGTCTGGGCCAATTCATATTGAGAGGAGAACTAAGCAGGGATGTCCATGCTCTCCTTTTCTCTTCTTTTCGAGCCTTATATCTATCAGTTTGGCTGTACGCTCAAAGCTAACCCAGCCTTTCTGCTGGAAAGGCGAGAAAGATGGCGACACAAATTTTAGCTTATGTAGTTGATACAGCAGTTATTACTGCAAATCCAATTATGTGCCTCACATTACACTAAGAATTTAGTAAACTGTAACATAGGGCACCATATTTACATCAGAACTCTGTGCAGTATAGAGCAAGGGAGTAGCACAGTGTATCATGTGAGGCTGATTTAGAGCTGTGCAGACCGGTTACTCCATCACAAATGTGAAAGCTATCCCTTCTGCCTTATATCTTAAGGCACTTGTAAAACGGTAGACTGGACATCAGTCATGTTTGTGACAGTGTTTCCAATACATATTATTCTAAATCACCCTCTTAGTGATGTTTTGCAGAGCAAGTACTGTTACATCCATGACGTTTTTGATAACGCATCCCTCTATGATAATTTATCACACATCAGGACTCGTTTTAGGCCATTGAATCTTTTGACCCAGTTGAGAGCCACCTTAGGATGAGATAGCTAATCAATATGTCAATCAATACATCAATAATGTCATCAATATTTACCACAACAATGCATTTCAAACTCATTAATCAATTCAAAACACTACCATGACCTTGCAGTCATGAATAACCACACCAGTTTAGTAGAATTTTATGAGTTTTATTCCCTATTAATTACAAATCTAGGAGCCGATGTGTTAATCTCAACACCAAGAAACATAATTGCATAGTCACGATATGGCAACTTTGGTAAGATTTAATTAATGCGAGAATCACAAACATCAGAACATAACAAGGCATAAACATAGATCAATTTAGCAGAGTGTCAATAACGCGTCAGTTCAACAAAGCATAGTTTTGGTCGTTTGTCAATTTGCGTCAGTTTAGTGAACACCTGTCCTTACCACTGATTGGCATTAGCATGTTGGCCTTCATGCAAAACAATTTAGAACACCAATTTGGAAAACATCTAACTATGGTCTCTGTCAAAAGTAAGCAGTTGGTACCTAGAAAGGAAAAGCAAACAGACAGATTACAAATGCATTGTCATAATTACCCTCCAAAGTTTAGTCAGCGCACAGGTTCAGTCTTTGTCTTCAGGACATCAGTCAAATCGCCATCAGTCAGAACTCAGCTCCGGGGAAAAAGGGCACTTCCCTCATAAGGAGGTAAAGTGTAAAATGGACAATTTTAAGGGCGAGGATGGTTTTAAGTAAACCAACAAGTCACCAAACAGAGTGACAGAGTTTCTGGATAAAATCAATAGCATTCCCTAACCCACCTAGATGACTCCCCGTGACATGGATTTTTATCCCTTTTTCGTTGTACATTCCCCCAAAATTCTATTGGACATTTGTTATACCCCACTATCTTTAACCTATCAGAAAACACATTAGGTCACCTAACTCTTCACCCCATATTATTTTACAAGTCTTTGATTGGTTCCCTTATTCGATGTCTTCAGAGGTGGCACGTCCGGTATGATTTCATCTTTCTGTAATTCTTTGCACATCTTTTGGTCAGTAGCTCCATTGTCTTCACCGGTTTGAATGACCTTGTACATTACATTAATCTACACTGTTTCATTTTGTGTTAATATCATCCTACAAGCAATGAAAAATTCATGGGAACGGATCTAGCATGGTTACATTTGTCTTCTAGTTTGAAGAAGAATAAGGGTCATGTCCTTTTGTGAGTCAGCACACTGCAAGATAGGAAAAATACATTTAACACGAGAGCCAAGCAGCTAAACTTCGGCTCATGCTAACTTAAGGCCTATAAGGATTTCAGCACAAATTCAATTATATAATTATTAATAATTAGTATAAACTTATTCAATATAATAGTAATAAATAAACATTTTAGTCATCATTATTAGTCCACGTATACATTGACGGCCACTCCCCGTGGTCACATTTCAGGTGCATGTTTAAGCCAAATTACTATTGCAGTTTCGATGCAGCATTGTCACACATTAATTCATAAACATTCATGTTAATATAGATTATATAAGATACGTTCTCTCATTTTCATCAATTTAACAATATTTCAAATCAAGTGCAGCAGTAAGAATTGTAAACAACATTATATAACATGGCAACTGCGAATGAGTTATATTGGACTTGCATCTGGCAGTATGAGGACACTCAACATATAGTGGTGAACCAATCAGATGTTCTCTTAGCTTATTGTCTGTGCTCATTTTGTCCAATTCAATAGCCTCGGATTCCTCAAAATACACCAGCCTTCTCCAGGCGAACAAATTATTTTTAAGTAAGCATTGGCTACATCAATAGGTATGGCCTTTGTAGAAAATTGGTGAAACACCAATGCATGCAAGGTGCCAAATGAGTTATTTTTTCTCTTTTCTACTTGGATCAAAAACAGAGTGCAAAATCATTTTGTGGACATCTATTTTTGGATTTTTGTTTTTGCTGTTGTGCAGTGGCTATGACACGGAGAATGATCTTACAATACGGTATGAAAATATGTTCTCAGCTGTATTCATTTGTTGTAAACTCTCGAATTGTATCTGAGTCTTGTGGTCACCCCACACGTCTTGTGCCACAATGTGGTGATAATTCATTTTGCACATAGGTGCTATTTAAGATATATTTTACATTGTCAAGATAATATATTTTGCTTCATGACATTTTTTTGCAGTCAATGCTGACCTCAAACGACCGCTCTAAAATGGAGCATGAGAATGTGCTGTTTTGCTCAACCTTTCGTGGCGTTTGCTGCTGTTTTGCTGCACTACGAACCAGTTTGGGCATTTTGCCTTCTTGGAAACGTTTGGCATTCAAAAACTAAAACTAAAACCACAATCAGCAAAGTACCATGGGCCTTATTTATACTTTTTGGTGCAAAACTGCACTAAGGCAGTTTTGCCCCAAAAGGTTTTGCACCGGCTTGCACCATTTTTTAGCACCAGCTGGGCACCATATTTATGGAATGGTGCAAGCCGGTGCAAAGGGGTGGCTAGCTTAAAAAAAAATGACGTTAGGCAGTTTTGAGTCAAAATAAATGATTCTGACCAGATTAGCATCATTTTTTGACGCTAAGGGGCATATTTATACTCTGTTTGCACTGAATTAGCGTCATTTTTTTTTAACTCTAATTCAGTGCAAAACTAACTCCATATTTATACTTTGGTGCTAGACCCGTCTAGCACCAAATTTATGGAGTTAAAGTCATTTTTTGGAAGTGGAAACCTACCTTGCCTTAATGAGATGCAAGGTAGGCGTTCCTGTGCAAAATAATGACTCTATGGCCTTAACACCATATTTATACTCCCATGTAAAAATGGTGCAAGGGAGGGAGGAGGGGTCAAAAAATGGGGCAAAGCTTGCTTTGCCCCATTTTTTAAGACCTGGGTCAGGGCAGGTGTTAGGGGACCTGTGGCCCTATTTCCATGGTGGAACACCATGGAATAAGCCCAGAGGTGCCCTCCCTAGGCCCTAGGGGCACCCCCACCCACACTAGAGGGACTGCGAGGATGGGGGACCCCATCCCAGATAAGTACAGGTAAGTGCATTTTATTTTTGAAAGTGCCATTGGGGGCCCTGAAATGGGCCTCCATACATGGCACCGGGTGCAATGGCCATGCCCAGGGGACCCCTGTCCTCTGTGCTGGCCACTGGGGTGGTGGGCATGACTCCTGCCTTTTCTAAGGCAGGAGTCATGTGGCATGGTAGGTTTAGCACCATAAAATGACGCTAATCTGGTTAGAGTCATTTTTTTTAACTCTAACCTGCCTAAAGCCATTTTTTGGTGCTAAACCCTCTTCTTCTATACTGCCAGCCCCACCCGACTAAAGTCATTTTTTTAAACTCTAGCCTACCCTTTGCACCGGCTTGCACCATTCCATAAATATGGTGCCCAGCTGGTGCACAGAAATGGTGCAAGCCGGTGCTAAACTTTTTGGTGCAAAACTGAGTTAGTGCAGTTTTGCAGCAAAATGTATAAATAAGGGCCAATATTTTGTAAGTTTGCACCACTTTTGTGTCATAAAATGACGTTAATGCGGTGCAAAAAAAGGTTAAATCGGGGCCTTGGTGCTAGATGGGTCTAGCACCAAAGTATAAATATGGAGTTAGTTTTGCACCGAATTAGAGTAAAAAAAAAATGACACTAATTTGGTGCAAACAGAGTATAAATATGCCGCAGAGTATAAATATGCCCCTAAATATGGTGTTAAGGCCATAGAGTCATTTTTTGCACGGGAACACCTACCTTGCATCTCATTAAGGCAAAGTAGGTCTCCACTTTCAAAAAATGACTTTAACTCCATAAATTTGGTGCTAGAGGGGTCTAGCACCAAAGTATAAATATGGAGTTAGTTTTGCACCGAATTAGAGTAAAAAAAAATGACACTAATTCGGTGCAAACAGAGTATAAATATGCCCCCATATTTTTTAAGTGACGTAGAGCTTGGTCGCTGTTTGGAGGAATGGTTCTTCAGGCAGTAATACCAAGGTTAATTATATTATGGATTAATGACCACAACAATCATTTGTTGTTGAAACGGCTAAGTATAAATTGCTTTGCCCTCCAGCATGAATTATTATGGTTGGTACAGTACATTGTGCACCTCAACAGAGAGGTCAGATAGTCTACTCCCTGTCTGCTTTTTGAACTTCTGAGAGCACCTGGAATGAACTTGATTTTTAGGCAATTTTCACTGCCAGCGATTATTACCTTTTATCTTTTATGTGTATATAATTTCTTAATTCTAGGGTAAGAGTGCCTCGCCCATTCATTTCTCATCTTATACTTTCATCTTATTTGTTATTCAAATTAGGATCTGCCTGTTAGAGCCAAGGGGAAACCAAGTCCATAAATCACGCTACTTTGAAAAAGCACTTGACATACCAGAGAAAATGATGTTTAGCCTTTTTGAACATTTGAAACATTGAGGTTTAATTGTAGTGGATGACCAATATCAACAATTGCGGGTTTCTACGCGATAAGTTTGCCAACCTTAAGTAAAGCTGCACAAAACAGTGTTTCGTAAAGGACAGCATTAAAGATTTAGGCTAGATGGAGATGAATGTGTTTTTCAATTATCAACCAACTGACAATTTTGCCCCATATGTTTCACTGCTGCTTGGATCTTGTGAAGAAGCAATAGGTGTGGCTTTCAATCGCGACTTTCGCATTAAGTATTCCAAGCTCCTCAGTTCTGCCAGTAGGTGGGAAGGAAAGTTTAATTGAAGTAACAAGCAGCGTTGAACAGCATCTTGTTCATTAATCATGAGTCAACAGCACCATTGCCAGCACAGTGTCGTAACAAAGGCCCCCGCAGCCCACACAGTGCAGAGAGACCCAAACTCCTGCCCCGCCCCCTCAGCACAACACCATGGCCTGAGAGCTCCTGAGTGAATCCAGAGGGGGCCCCTGTAGTATGTATTTCAATATGTAATACATATTTCAATATGTTTGTATTGCTTTAATTGCTTGTGAGCCTATGTCATTGTGTTCTAAATATGTCACCATGTTCTATTGAACATCGAGTGGGCAGTTGGGTTTCCAGTTTCAAGACGACTGGTATCTGAGCTGTCTGCTGGATGCTTCAGGGTCGTAGGTTAATTTCTACTTTGAGAATTAAAATATATAAACCAGTCTGTGCTGTGACTGTTCACTTGAAGTCTCAAATTACTCTCGCTACATTTTTGGTACCAGGAGTGGCTGGATTTATATTTGAACCAACCGACATAGAGACACCTTCTAATCTGGGATATTTATGAACTCGGCACTAGAAGCAGACCTACTAGAGCGGTGAGGCTATTCTGATCTTTAATTATCCTGGATCTGCAACAAGCGGCTATCGTTTCTTCATGCACGTGTCTTTCAATTCGCGAGGCCTCGTTGCTCAGCAACGCACTGTTGTTTACTTGATGAAGCTGCTGAAGCTGATGTCTTAATTACAAATTATTAATGAGTGTTTACGTATTTTGAATAATGGCTTATGTAGAAAAATGAATAACGTAGAAAAATAATGTGCACGTTTGAAATTGTGACCTCGAAGAATGGCCAACAGAATTCACAAAATGTACTAAATTATGATTAATACATATAAAATATTGAAAATGTATTAGATTTATGCAGTAATGTGTCATATTAAATGTTAGGAATTAAGTTCTTGCTTATTAATTGTAGGCCTTAACTTAGCGAGTGTCTTGGCCTACTTGCCAGACCTCATGCAGAAGCTGTATTTCTTAGCGTTTAATGGAAAATGCTGATAGAGTGAACTAACTGTGAAATGCTCATTGTTTTAATAAAATGCTTAGCAGAAGCTTTCTATGGAACCGACGGACAGGAGATGAGGTCTATCGCAAAGTAACAAATTGTGTGTAATGTGTGCAAAGGGTCTTTCCCAGGACAGGAACAATGAAGACTCTGACTGGAGACAAAAGATGCAACAAATTCGATACATGACGAGCCAGAAGATGAGAACATCTTAAAGCGGACCAATCAACAACATGTGAAGTGTGAAATATTAGAATTCATAGATTTTGTACATGAAAATCATTAGATAGAGTAATAACGTATGATTAATTGACCAATTGGAAATTGGGAGATAGGGACTTTAATATAACAACGTGACAGAGGGGACGAGATTCAGATTTGAGGGGATTTTTAGGCAGACTGCAGTCAAGAAGAAGAGACTTAGAAGAGATTTGAGATTCTGTCATTGGGCTCATACTCTCTGACTGAGAGCCAGATGCTTTGCTGATCGACTGATGACCTGAGGACAAAGACTGATTCTGTTTGCTGACCCATACAGTGGATAGGGAGATATGACAATGACTGAATTTCATTTTTGTGCCTTTTCTTTCTAGGTACCAACTGCATTCTCTTAATATTTTCTTTAGGTAGATGTTGTTAGCGCGCCTTGTCCTTAGTAAGTAAATCTACAAGGGGACGCTTATAGGTTGATGAATCTTTTGGATCGCATAGGGTATCCTAGTCAAGTGTTGTGAGTATGAAACATCCACTCCAAATAATATTTTAAAATCAACACATAATATCGTAGACCATTATAAAAGAAAATACCATCGCTCATGAGAAGGTTAATTCGTTTTATTCCCTATTAGTTACAACTCTAACCAAAAACCTTTATTCAGCCAAACCATGATTACCAAACTATATTAGCACAAAAGCAATGAATTATTAAGATTTTATTAAAATGCAACCAACGTTAATCAAAGCACAGCAATTCATGAACATTGAATAATTCAGCAATATGAGTCGGTCAGTCTAAGTCCACGTCACCATTAGTCTCCCTTGTCAGCCTACCTATCTTAAATTAGCATCAGCATGCGGGTCTTTATGCGAAAACAATTTAGTCAAAAACTAATAATATGGAAAAATCTAACTGATGAGAAAAACATTTTAAAACAGCCCGTTGGTACCTAGAAGGAAAAGCACACGTTAGTCAGTTAAGTTACAGCTACCTATTCAAGATAGATCAGCAACAAGTCAGTCTTCATCTCCAGGTCATCAGTCATCAGTTAGGCTCGGGCTCACAGGGAGCAAGCCCAATTATCAGCACTTCGGACAGCGTCTCCTAACGACATTGGCTTTCGCCTCTCCGTTCTGATTTCTCCTCTCATGTCATGACTTTTTATTGAAGTCTCTCAGTCCGTCCTACAATTTGCCCATTGGTCAACCTTATCAGAGGTTATGACTCAAACCAATAGTTTTTGTTTACCACTTGTCTACGTTATTTTGAGAGTCAAGTTCCATTAAAATGATTGGCCCTTCTTTCGATGAGGACATCATCAGGCTCTTCAGGTAACAAAATTGTTGCCCCCAGCTCTTAGTCTGTAGCTCTGTTGTTCAAGTCCTGGGAAAGTACATTTAGTCTACTCTACACATAATTGTATCAATTTGTTCTGATCGTTTCCTGTTCGCTGGTGAGTTTGCAGATTTTTCTAGCAGTGTTCAATGGTGAGCTCTGTACAGTTCAAGGTTCTTTTCTCCAGTTCCAGTCTGCCGCACCTCTTCGCGTCTCCACGTTTTAGCAAGCAAGGCCCAGCACCGACCAGGCCCCTGATGTAGCTAGGTTAAGAATATGAAGCACCATAACATAAATGTATATCTTTCATTATAGCATATTAATACAAAATATTAAACTTTCACATTATTTAGTACTGTCAACACAGATGGTGACCACTCCCCGTGGGCACATTTTGCACATTACACGTTGTTTTCAATTATTGTTAATCAAGTGTCAAATTTTCTCAGTAGTAAATATACACAAATCATTAGCATATTCTCATACTAGCATATCAGCTCAAACAATGTTTTCCAAATTTGTGTTCTAAATTGTTTTTCATGAAGCCCCCCACATGCTGATGCTTATCTAGGTTAGTTGAGGATTCCCATGACGACTGACGAATTGCAGAGGCAAATGGTTGACGGACTATTTTGCTGAACTTATGGATATTATAGCCTTACTGAAATTCGTTTTACTAATGATTTGTGCTGATGCTTTGGAATGTCTTTTGATCCAAGCTTTGATTAGATCATGGTTCTTGCGAATTGTTAATTAAAAAGCATTATTAATTTTGTTTGATTTAATTTGGTGATTAAAATTCATGACTTCAGTATTGTGAATATAAGGGAAATAAACTTACTAAACTTTTACTAATGGTGTGATTATTTTTGGCTGTAAAGTCATGGTGTGTGAAAGTTACTGACTCCAATGATTATTGATTAATGTGTGTTGATTATTGTTTCTGTACTGGAACTATGGTAAGAACACCTTAAACGAATCAAAAGGTTCATCGACCTGTACCCGTCCCCTTGTAAGTTTGCTTATTAAGGATCGACACGCTAGAAAAGCGTATGAAAGATTTCATGCCTCGCATGACTGTTCACTCGAAGTCTCAAATTACCCTTGCTACAGCCCCCTCCATGTTCTTTGCAGGGGGCCACCTTCATGTTTTGTTATGCCACTGTGCCAGCCGACAAAGGTTGTTTTCAGTGTAAAGACCAGCTCAGGCCTTTGGTTAACGTACTTGAAGGGGGACGGAAATGAAAGGATACGGAGTCAAAGGTTCACCATCTTCACCTCTTTGGACATCTTCCTCATCCCAGTCCTTGCTTACTTAGCGCCGGATTAAAAGTTTGGCAAATGGTTTACTCCATCAAAAATGGATGTATTCCTGATCTTCATACATCCCAGCTTTTGCTTACTTGAAGAGTAAGGGCCTGGCGTCACAAAAGTGACTGATGTCCTGTCCACCTTATCACAAGTGCATTATATCCTAAAGCACTTTTCTTAAGACGGATGGAATAGATTATCACATTTCTTCCTAGACTAGTTCACAAAAGCCTACTACGTTTACTAAAAGGAAATTAGAAAAATGTGAAGTTAATTTGATAATGAAAATATGAAACCCACAGTGAGAGAAATGAGCAAGGAATTTTAAGCTTAAAATCGTGCATTATATACTCTAAAATTGTTAAAATAATTAATAAAGAGATTTTTCACGCATGTCTAGCATACCGTTTCTACACTCCTCTGGCTATCCTTCATACCTATGAGACTTTAAAATTTAAAAATGGAAACGATAAAAAAAAAAAGATAAAGATGGATATATTTAGTCTCCCATTTGATGTGCTTTGAAAGCCTATGTGGCTAGAATCTTATGTGAGATTAGCATGCATTCTGTGTTCCTTATGACTCGCAAATGTTCCAGTGAGGTCAGCTACAGTGGAAGAAGAGCAAGGACAGTGAGAACGTGCAGCTCATACATGTATCCTAGCAACAATATCACTGCATCAGCTCTGCATCACAACTCTCTGCATTTGTGATGCTCTGTATCACTGACATCTTAACGTTGATAACGCGTCCCTCTATGTTGAATTATACACATTAGGACTCGTTATAGGCCGATGAATCTTTTGACTCAGTGGTGAGACACCGTAGAACGAGGTAACTAATCAATATGTCAAGCAATATGTCAATGATGTTATCAACATATATCACCACAATATATTTCACTTTAGACCTTGGTTAAACTTCCGACGCAACCATGACCTTTCAGTCATGAATAACCACACCTTTGTTGGAGTTTTGTGAATTTTATTCCCTATTGATTACAATCTAATAGCGAGAGTATTAATCTCAAAACATCAAGCAAAGAGCATAGTCACGATATGGCAACTGTGATAAGATCACAAACATAAGACATTGATATATGAGGCACGTAGATCGGAATGCATAGAACATGATATACGCTTAGTTCAACATAGCACAATGTCAGTCACGTCTGTTGGTGTCAGTCAAAGTGAATATCTAATCTAACCACTAATTGGCATCAGCATGTTGGACTTCATGCAAAACAATTTAGAACATCAATTTGGAAAAACATCTAACTAGGGCTTCTAACCAAAAATACAGCAGTTGGTACCTAGAAAGGAAAAGCATTTAGACAAATTACGATAGCAATTGTCATAGTTACCCTCCTCGGAATGAGTCAGCATACAGGATCAGTCTTCGTCTTCAGGACATCAGTTAGAGCGCCGGTAGTCTATTTCATCTAAGGACAGGGGACACTTCCCTCATAAGGAGGGAAAGTGTAATGGGGCAGTCTATGGGTGAGGATGGTTTTGTCTAAGTCTCAAATCACCAAATAGAGTGACAGAGTTTCTGGATGCAATCGATATCATTCCCTACCTAATGCTCTTGAGTCTCCTGTGTCATGAGTTTTTATCCCTTTTTCATAATACATTCCCCCAAAATTATATTGGATAGTCACTACACCCCACTATCTTCAACCTATCAAATTATACATTAAGTAATGCATTTGTCATTTCATGATAAATTATAATACTTTGATTGGTCTTCATAATTGACGTTTTCATAGGTGGCACATCCGGGGTTACTTCATTTTCTGGCACGTTCATCAGGTCAAAAGTTCCTTTGTCCATGGTTGAATGTCCTTGGGAGTTTCCATTTTTGTTGCAAATCGTATAAATCTTATACTAAAACATCTAGCAAGCAGATGGGAATATAACTAGCATTGATACATTAAGCGGAGAAAAGAACAAATGCTGGGTCATGGCCTTTTGCGAGTCAGCACACTGAAGAAACAGAAAAATATGTTTTAATATGAGAGCTACACGACTAAGTTTTCAACTCACGCTAACTTAAGACTCATGGATTCTAATAAACGTAATCCTTTTAGATGTTAACATATTCAATTAATCATAATGCAAGTAATTATTTCTTATAATCAACATTAGTATATAAGTACAATAGCAGCTTCACACTTATAATTGTGTTAAGAATACATTCAAGTGGATAATATTTTGTGATCGTTTTTGTATGCAGCATTGTTAGATATAAGCATTTCACGTCTAATATATAATATTTAAACTACGCTCTCTCAGTCCCTCCTCTGATGACGCTCGTCATCACACAAATTTCTCTTGGATCTTAATTTTTCACCTTGCGCATAATACGCATTTCAACATCTTGCCCTTTATGTGAGCTTTCCCATATTTCATTGAACATTTTCTCCCTTTCACTTTCTTCATTTCTTCTGGCTCGCTTGGTCCAATTTCTTTTTACCTTGTCATTAATTTTACATGCTCCCCATAATCCTAATAGACAAATCAAAACAATCAGTAAACCCATGAGAATTTTTGCAAGTACCCCATTCCAAATGTTGGTAAACCAGCTTCCGACTCGGGCAATTCCATTTCCAAATTTCTCCCAAACACCAAGTTCTTTCAGATCTTTCAAATCTGTACTATCTCTAGTAAGGTTAGTAAGCATGCTTCTGATTTTCTTACTGTTATCCGGGATAAATGAGCAACAATGACACTCATTAAGCATTTTGCAGACTCCTCCACTCTTTGCTAAAAGAATGTCTAAAGCAAGCCGATTTTGAAGAGTCATAGCTCTTTCTGCAACAAGTTCAGTATCCATCAGGAGTATAGCTCCTGTAAAATTTGTCAACATGTTATCCACTATAGTAGACAACTTTTGAATTTTCATGGAATTCAAGATAACCCCTACTGATGGGATTATGGCTCTAAATATATCACCAATGACAGCCGCCACTGATTCTCGTTTTTGTCTAGGATGTTGTAATTCAGACGTTTTAGGTATTTGTTTTAAGTCATCAATTTGGTATATCTTTGGGAATACTATTCCCAAATAACATGTCCCATACCATCCCTTAGGGAGACGGTAATAAGCATCTAGCCCACAGATGTAATAGATTCCAGGAATAGCTGGATCTTGTCCATTCAGCATAAAGGTCCACTTGCTCTGAAACAAAAACACATGTCTGCATTCACTCGTTCCCACAAACAAATTATCCTGTTCAGATTTTGGCCTATATATACAAAGCCTACCTACATGTAATGCATCTATAGATAATTTGCCTTGTGTTTTGATTGCAGTGTAAGCATAATCATTTGCATATGTACGTTTCTCTAATCCTTTTTCTAATCTTTCTTTCAGTGCTTTGCGTCTATCATCTGTGTGATCTAAAAAGCTTTTCTCTAAAGGCGATAATAAGCAAGTCAAATTATTGCGGTGTGCATAGGCAGTGCCAAATGTAAGTGTTGGCTCAAAAAACCCTCTAACTATCTTTATATCGTGCTCTTTAGCTAATTTATTTAAAAACTCAATCACAGGCACAAAGGAAAACACAACATCCAAATTTGAATAAAAGTATTGCACATGCTCTTGGTTATAGAATCTTGTTAGTAGCAAGCTGCAACTAATTCCATAAGTAAGAGGGAGGCTATGATAAGTAACCCCCTCCTGCACAGATGAAGGAATTTTAGTACATACATAACAATCTTTCGCATCCATAGTTTCCACATACTCATTTAGTAAGCGATAGAAGACATTAGTAGATAGTTCTCCTTTTGCATTAGTTCCCTCATGCATATGTCTTGCATCCTGCTCAAATCTCTCCCACGGTGTTAGTGCAGTAGTAGTTTCAGGTTTTAAAGTAGCGTTAATAGTTTCTTTCTCTATCCAGGGCATTCCTACAATCACTCCCACAATTATCACTGCACACACAACACCTATTATAAGACCTAACCAACCACACACCTTACTTCCCTTGCTACTATTTCTATTGTAAGCCATGTTTGTATAGAATCAGAATAGCAGATCAACAATCAACTCGAGGAAAAATCTTTTTTTTTTTTTTCTGCGTATATTACAGCGTCTTCACTCACTCCAGGACCCTTTTCGTCAATTCAGGTTAGCAGCTTGTCGTAATCACGTTTCTTTAAAAGTCAAATCAGGTTTCAGTGTCACTTCCGGTCGTTTCTAAGTTTCTCTTTCTTTCTAGTTTTCAATTTAGCCAAAAGTTTTTCTTGAACTTATTCAGGTACCGTAGTATTGGCCTGGTACTTCTCGATCAAAACAAAATGCTAGGAACTCTTGTTGCCATTCAGAGGTTGTAGCATATGCCCATTCAGGACCTGTATATCTTCTGTTTGCGATTCTTTTTCTTTTTAATCTTCGTTCACCTTGTTGTTCTCCTTCACTCAAATTGTTTGCTTGTGAGGTATCACTCTCTTCTATTATTGTGTCATTCGATACCTCCCTTATCTTGGGGTGTTGCTCGTCTGGCCAATTGTTACCTCTATGTGTCTTCCCTCGATGTTTTCCTTCAGGACGTTGGACAGCGCCCTCCTCTTGTAATATGGTGTCTTCTCTTGACGGACCTGCAACAGGTTCAGGATACTCTGACACGCTTTGATTCGTATCTATAGTTTCTCGTTCTCTTTCTTCCTCTTGTTCAGTGTTGGGTTCAGATTCTAACCCGTATTCGTCTACTTCTGGGAGAACCTCTCCTTGACTTAGTTCTCCTGCTGCCTCTACTGAGATAGGCACTCTGTCACCTCTCTCGAACTCATTGACTGTTTGAGGGACAAGGCTATTCTCAGTGGGCTCTCCGGTAATTTCAGTTCCTTCTAGACTGTTCTCTGACCCTGAGACATCTCCCTCCAAGGTGGCTGTACCGGAAACTTCAAGTTCCTCTTCAATAGGACACGTTACCCCTTTTGTGTGACTGGCATGTATCCAGTTGGGAACCCCGGCACACTTCACAGCAGTAGTAGTCGTTAATATTACTTGATATGGCCCTTTCCAACGTGGTTCTAGACACCATTGTCTTACGTGCTTCTCAACAACCACCCAATCACCGGCTTGTAGAGAGTGGCCTGGATCGCCAATCGGCGGCAACGTGTTAGCTTCCACCTGGTGAGAAAAAGAGCGAATCACGTCAGCCAAACCTTTGCAGTAATCCAACACCATATCATCTGTAATATTCACTAGTGCATTTGCGGATACTGCTGGTAATCTCATAGCTCTGCCCATGAGGATTTCATGTGGGGACAGTCCTGTTTTCTTGTCTGGTGTGTTTCTCATAGACATCAGCACTAGAGGTAAGGCATCTGGCCACTTCATATTAGTTGCTACGCACATTTTTGCCATTCGTGATTTCAAAGTACCATTCATCTGCTCTACTAGTCCTGATGCTTCAGGGCGATAACTACAATGCAGCTTTTGTTCAATCTAGAGTTTATTCACCTCATTGTCGAAGTGTCTCCCCCTATCTGATTCTATAGAAACCGGAAACCCGAATCTGGGTATCAGTTCTCTCAGTAGTAGTTTTGCTACTGTAAGACTGTCATTCCTACGTGTGGGATATGCCTCAATCCAATGACTGAAAACACACACAATCACCAACACGTACTTCAATCCTCCACAAACAGGCATTTCAATAAAATCCATTTGCATTTTGTTGAATGGACCTCCAGCTCTCCCAATGTGGCTCAAAGTTACCACAGTTCCTTTTCTGGCGTTCATCTGTTGACAGATGATGCACCTGTGGCAAGTGATGTCCGCGGCATGTCTGAATTTTGGGTTAAACCAATCAATTTTAAAGGACCTGATCATGGCATCCCTTCCCAGATGTGCCTCCCCATGATAGAGCCGGGCAAACTGTGACAAAAGGCTATTTGGCAAGACCAACTTTCTCTCGTCTGAAACCCATAGATCATCAGCTCTTTGTACACATTGCATTCTTTGCCATGAGCGTTTTTCTTCCTTGCTAGCACGACCTTGTAATGTTTTCAGTTCGTCTAAGGTATCAACCATTCGTAATGCTAGATTTAAACTTGTGTCGTTTTCAGTTTGTGGTAACAATTCCCATTGCTCCTTAAACGATATACAGTTTAGTGCACAAAATCTTGCAACTTGATTTGCATAGCCGTTTCCCATAGACACAAAGGGGGTCATTCTGACCTCGGCGGTAAAAGTCGCTTACCGCCAGCCAGAAGGCCGCCATAACACCGCCGCGGCCGCGGTAAACTGCCACGGTTATTCTGACCCACAACTGCCAAACCGCCAAAAACCCGACATCCACTGAAGGCCGCCTCATCAGCGGTCAGCGATAAACTGGAGATGACCAAACCTCCACCGTCACGCCAACACAAACACGCCCATGCCATTACGACCCACGAATCCACGCGGCGGTCTTTCAACCGCGTTATTCCATTGGCGGTACACACCGCCGCGCTCAAAATACACACACCTTTACAAAACACAGCCACATTGGACAATTCGAAATACACACACCTGATACACATACACACACCACACCCACACACCCATCACCATATAAAACACACACCCACAAACCCCCACAAATCGAAATTCAGAGACAAGGCGCAATACACAGAGAGAGAGCACAGGGAACGCAAAGCACAACACACACAGGAACCCAACATCATCACCCACACCACATCTACGCACAAAACACCACACACCACCACACTCATCACCACAAACACCACCCCACACCTCATCCACACCACCCCATGGCACCCCAAAGACACCCCAGGTTCTCGGACCAAGAACTCAGGGTCATGGTGGAGGAAATAATCAGGGTAGAGCCCCAGCTCTTCGGCACACAGGTGCAGCACACCACAATAGCCAGGAAGGCGGAGCTATGGCAAAGGATCGTCGACAGGGTCAACGCTGTGGGACAGCATCCCAGAAATCGGGAAGACATCCGAAAGCGCTGGAAAGACCTACGGGGGAAGGTGCGGTCGATGGTGTCAAGATACAACATCGCTGTGCAGAAGACTGGCGGC
The DNA here is from genome assembly GCF_031143425.1 of Pleurodeles waltl. Lineage (NCBI taxonomy): Eukaryota > Metazoa > Chordata > Amphibia > Caudata > Salamandridae > Pleurodeles > Pleurodeles waltl. The sequence continues at coordinate 538,260,390 of NC_090449.1, read as the reverse complement.
GGACCCCCACCCACTCCACCCGAATTCACAGCATGGGAGCAAGAGGTCTTGAACATCCTGCATCCTGAGGGCCTCGCTGGAGTAGGCGGAGGAATGGACTCTGGTAAGTCTAATCTCAACTACTTCACCCCCCCAACCACCAGCATGCCAACCCACACCCCCACCCCCACCCTCACCCCTAACCCCCCAGCACACATACTCCCTGTTAATGTCTCACCAGCACAACCCACCCAAACCAAGCCCAACCCCTGAATGCCAACACAAACCATGGACACCCATCACCTAAGCATGACCACTGCACATACCCATCCCCCCCCCCAAACCACCCTCACAACTCCTCCCACATGGGACTGCCAGCACTGGGGGACAAGGGCACCCACAAATCGCACGCCATGGCACACACAAAATCAATAACCATACTCTTTTACCCCCGCAGGGCCCGAACGCCAACACACCGGCCAGGAGGGTCCATATTTGTCCATCCCACCCCCAGAACAGGCCCCCAGTGATGACAGCAGCTCTGTCGACCTAGAACCTGATGACCAGCCCGGACCATCGGGGACCTCTGGACAGTCGGTTACCCTCAGTCAGCCCCAGGCCACAGCAGACCTACCCCCCTCAGGAAACACCAGCACAGCACCCACCCAGCGGCCCATGCTTCTGTCTCCAGGACAGGTCAAGCAGCGGTGTGTCTACCAGTACAGGGCACCCAGGGTAACCCACAACCCCAACAACAACAGGGACCTGGGGGCACTGGTAGTGGGCACACCGTCCAGGGGACAGAGGCCCAGGGACAAAGAGGAACTGGGAGGGCTGCTGTGCGACAGAGGGAGGACAGGCCTAGGGAACCCACTGTCCAAGAGGCCCTCACCACCATCATGGGAGCGTACCACCACTCCCAAGAGACGATGGCGACGGTCCTGGCCAGGTTCCAGGAGATCCAGGCCATGCAGGAGGGCCAGTACATGGGGTTCCGGGAAGAACTGCGCAGCATCAGTTCCGCAATGGGTACAATCGTGGTGGCACTCAACCAGATTGTCACCACATTGCGGGACCATGTGGCCCCCCAAAGGGCCCCTGCCACTAGCATGGAGGAAGAACAGCACACCACCTCCGCCGGCGCTAGTGGTCAGGAGGCCCCGACACAACAGCAACGGCCCTCCCGGACCCCACCCCCTGCAGAACAAGAACCACCCCGCAAGAAAGGCCTGAGATCGAGGAAGAAGACAGAGTAGGATGTCAAGACCCCCGCCATGCACGGAAACCCCCGGATGTCATCCCACTGTCCCACTTGTTCACCCTGTCCAACCTTGAACTGCCCCTGCTCCACCTTCCACAGGCATATGGACAATGGACCTGTAGGAACGACAGTCTGGACACTGCCATGGACATGCCTCCACCATCACCCATCACCCTTTTTGAACTATACACCTATTTTAAAACTTCAATAAACACAATTATTGCACATTAATCAACTGGATTCTGCTATCTATTTATTTAAACCAAATGTATTCGATATAACCAACAAAACATTTCTAGTGACTTTGTGATGACAACATACCAGTGTCACACAGCGGTAGTCCATGGGGAAAAAAACCAGAGGGCACTCCGTGGGGATCAGATCACTGAAATAGAAAGTGATATACACAACTAAGTTACCATACATTGGGGTGAAAGGTCAGACAGTAGAGAGCCGCTACAGTTACAGATATAATACAATGCAGGAGTAGATTATTACCTGTGTGTCACTGGAAATACTGCAGTATCACTCTGTCCCTGTTGTCTGTGTCGTCCTCTTCGTCTTCCTCCTCTTCACTCTCCGCAGGCTCCACAGCGGCCACAACACCACCATCTGGACCATCCTCCTGCAGGAAAGGCACCTGGCGTCGCAAAGCCAGGTTGTGAAGCATGCAGCAGGCCACGATGATATGACACACCTTCCTTGGTGAGTACATTAGGGATCCACCAGTCATATGCAGGCACCTAAACCTGGCCTTCAGGAGGCCGAAGGTCCGCTCAATCACCCTCCTGGTACGCCCATGGGCCTCATTGTACCGTTCCTCTGCCCTGGTCCTGGGATTCCTCACTGGGGTCAATAGCCAATGCAGGTTTGGGTAACCAGAGTCACCAATTAGCCACACACGGTGTCTCTGTAGCAGTTCCATCACATAAGGGATGCTGCTATTTTGCATGATGTACGCGTCATGCACTGACCCTGGGAACTTGGCATTTAAATGGGAGATGTACTGGTCAGCCAAACAGACCACCTGGACATTCATTGAATGATAATTTTTTCTGTTCCTGTACACCTGCTCATCGTCTTTTGGGGGAACCAAAGCCACATGGGTACCATCAATGGCACCAATGATATTGGGAATGTGTCCAAGGGCATAGAAATCACCCTTCACTGTAGGCAAGTCACCCACCTCAGGGAAAATGATGTAGCTCCGCATGTATTTCATCAGGGCAGACAACACTCTGGACAACACCTTTGAAAACATAGGCTGAGACATCCCAGATGAAATGGCCACGGTAGTTTGAAATGATCCACTGGCAAAAAAATGCAGTACTGACAGCACCTGCACTAGAGGCGGAATCCCTGTGGGTTGGCGGATGGGTGACATCAGGTCTGGCTCCAGCTGGGCACACAGTTCCTGTATAGTGGCACGGTTGAGTCTGTAGTTGAGTATGACGTGTCTTTCTTCCATTGTCGACAGGTCCACCAGCGGTCTGTACACGGGAAGATTCCTCCGTCTCCTCGCAAGTCCCAGCGGACGATGCCTAGGAAGGACAACATGGAGCACAGAGTCAAGCAACCCACAGGTAAGTGCCCACAGCATGCACAGTACACGAATCTCTCGGGATTGAATGGCTAGTATGATTGTCGATGCAAGGCCTAGCCATGTGTGACGCAGTAGGAATGAAGCCATGTGGGCCCTTGAAATGGCGGCTGCCTGACCTGTGAAGTGTGACAATGTGAAGTGAGGTCATTGCGCAAGCGTGGCACACCGTGGCAGTAGGCGGTCGCAGTCCGCGGCGCAAAGCCGCATTGGACAACATTGAACCCTATGGGTTTCAGGAGCCAATGGCGGTGAGCGCCGGCGGTCGCGGTACGCACCGCCGCGGTACGCACCGCCGTGGCCGTAACCGCCATTTTCTCTCTGCTTGATCACACGAGACCTGAGCATCCACAGGAGAGGACCTATACTGCAAGTGCTGCTGTGACCTCGGTCTGGAAGTGACAATGGCTGCTGCGACTGGGGAAAGGGCCCCCGCCTTCAGTTCCGAGGAGTTGGAGAAGCTCGTGGACGGGGTCCTCCCCCAGTATGCGCTACTCTACGGGCCTCCAGACCAATAGGTGAGTACACGGGGGGCAATGCATAGTGCCCAATGCCTGGGCTGAGTGGGGAGGATGTACAATGGAGGGGAGGGCAGCGAATGACGAATGCATGGCACGACAGATGAGAGCATGTGCCACATGGCAAGGTTGGGGAGGGGGGGCCACTCACATCGAGCATGCAGAAAAGTGATGATGTTTCTCTTCCCCCCCTGTACATGTCACATAGGTCAGCGCCCATCAGAAGATTGACATTTGGCGTCCCATCGCCAAGGACGTCCGGGCCCTGGGGGTCCACACCAGAAGGGGCACCCACTGCCGCAAGAGGTGGGAGGACATCCGCCGCGGGAGCAGGAAGACCGCGGAGGCTCTGCTGGGGATGGCCTCACAACCTAGGAGGGGTGCCAGTCGTACCTTGACCCCCCTGATGTCCCGGATCCTGGCGGTGGCCTACCCCGATTTAGATGGGCGCTTGGGGACATCACAGCAGACACAAGAGGGTGAGTACCAGCACATTCAGCTATTTTGCGCGCAGTGGAGGTGCCTGGGTGGGGGACGAGGGCTGTGGGTATCCCTAGGCCAAGGCGATTTCTGTAGGATAGGCCCGTCCGTGAGGTATGGTCCTGTGCCCCCGCCCCCCACCTCTGTAGGGTGCCTAGTAACGCGATTCATGGACCAGTGTATACTGTGTGGGCAGTTGTCGCCCAAAGGCTTGTAGGGCATGTCCCAGTGAATGAATAGTGTACCCCAAGTGCGCAGCGTAGTGCAGGGGGCTTCTGTGTCTGTCCTCTCCGCCAACAGTGTCCCCAATGCATGCACTCAACTTGTCTTTATGTTCCCCCCCCCCATTTTCTTTATTTTTCTGTGAATGTGTGCATTAGCATCATCAGGCGGAGGAGAAGTGGCATCGGTGCAAGAGGGAGCTGCATCTCACATGGCCCCGGAGGGCCATGCAACGGACTCCGACATGACCAGTGAGATGGAGGGCGAGGGGGGCTCCACCACGGGGACCCGTGGAGACGTCAGCGACACCGACACGTCCTCGGAAGGGAGCTCCCTTGCGGTGGCGGCAACATCCGTGCCCACCGATCCTACAGGTACAGCCGCCACCCAGCGCACCAGCTCCGCCCTCCCAGCAGCCCCTCGGCCTTCGGCCCGTGCCCGCAAGGCCAGGAAGCCGGCCATCTCCTTCGCCCCAGGCACCTCAGGCCCTGCCCCAGTCACCCCTGCTGCCCTCAGTGAGGAGGTCATTGACCTCCTGAGGACCATCATTGTTGGGCAGTCTACCCTTTTGAATGCCATCCAGGGTGTGGAGAGGGAGGTGCATCAAAGCAATGCATACCTGGAGGGCCTTCATTCGGGTCAGGCTGCCCATCAACGATCGCTCAACGCTCTGGCCTCAGCACTGACGGCAGCGATTGTCCCTGTCTCCAGCCTCCCTCTTCTGACTCCCTCCACCCAGTCCCACTCCCCTGTTCCTCTGCCTATCCCATCCACACCTACAGACCAGCCTGCACACACCTCAACACCCAAGGGCAGGTCATCCAGATATAAGCACCAAAGGACACACAAGCATTCACCCAAGCAAAATCCAGATGCAGACATGCCAACAGTCACTACCTCCTCTGTGTCCCCCACCTCCTCGTCTCCCTCCTCCCTCCCTGTGACGTCTACACTCACATCTGCATGCACACCACCATCAGCCAGTACACCCATCACCAGCACACCCTCCACACCAGTCCGCACACGTGCAGTCACCACCCCCACTGCCATGTACACGTCCCCTGTATCCTCTCCCAGTGTGTCTGTCACCCCCGCTTCCCAACCACACAAACGCAGGCAGGCACCCAAACAACAGCCATCCACCTCACGTCAGCCTCCTGCCCAAGCACCTGCACCCAAAGACAGCACACTTGACTCTCCTACAACCACATCCTCTTCCCCCACTCCCATACCCACTCCAGCCACCCTTCCCATGGCTCCAAAGAAAATCTTCCTCTCTAAAGTGGACCTCTTTTCCTCACCTGACCCACCACCTCCATCCCGTAAGAGTTCCACAAATACCTCAGCCACCACCAGCCCAGCAACTCCCAAGAACGTCGTGCCTGGTTTTTGGAGTCCGCCCTTTCCTTGTGCTGGGACATCGTCCAGCATCAAAGGCACAGCCAGCCCCCCCCCTGGGAAGAGGAGCAAAAAACTGAAGGGCAGGCGCGACAGGCCTGATACTCCTGCCCCCAAGGAGGGTAGCCTTGCACCGTCACCTGCCACATCGGGTAAGGGAGCCAAGGACCACGGACAGTCTGCCAAGGAGGGCAAGGGCAGCAAGGAGCAAAAGGTAGGGAGCAGCCGACCTGGCCATGAGGGCCCCACCAGCCCCATTCCAGGGGTATCAGAGGAGAGCCAGGGCCCCAGGACTCCATCACAGGAGGGCCCGCAACGGAAAGGTCCGATGCAGACTGAGCGGCAAGTATTGGCCAGGTGTGGTTCACTGGAAACACAAGACAGGCACCGCTGAACAGGGCCCCGCCGTGAGGAGCACTGCTGAACAGGGCCCCGCCGTGAGGAGCACCGCTGAACAGGGCCCGCCGTGAGGAGCACCACTGAACAGGGCCCCGCCGTGAGAAGCACCGCTGAACAGGGCCCCGCCGTGACCAGAACCGCTGAACAGGGCCCCGCCATGACCAGAACCGCTGAACAGGGCCCCGCCGTGAGAAGCACCGCTGAACAGGGCCCCGCCGTGACCAGAACCGCTGAACAGGGCCCCGCCGTGAGAAGCACCGCTGAACAGGGCCCTTCCTGTCAGGCACGGCTCCGCTGGGCCCTTCCTGTCAAGCACCGCTCCGCTGGGCCCTTCCTGTCAAGCGCCGCTCTGCTGGGCCCTTCATCTCAAGCGCCGCTTCGCTGGGCCCTTCATCTCAAGCACCGCTCCGCTGGGCCCTTCCTGTCAAGCGCCGCTCCACTGGGCCCTTCATCTCAAGCACCGCTCCGCTGGGCACCGCCGTCTCAAGCACCGCTCCGCTGGGCTCTTCATCTCAAGCGCCGCTCCGCTGGGCCCTTCATCTCAAGCACCGCTCCGCTGGGCCCTTCATCTCAAGCGCCGCTCCGCTGGGCCCTTCATCTCAAGCACCGCTCCGCTGGGCACTGCCGTCTCAAGCACCGCTCCGCTGGGCCCTTCATCTCAAGTGCCGCTCCGCTGGGCCCTTCATGTCAAGCACCGCTCCGCTGGGCACCGCCGTCTCAAGCACCGCTCCGCTGGGCCCTTCATCTCAAGCACCGCTCCGCTGGGCACCGCCGTCTCAAGCACCGCTCCGCTGGGCCCTTCATCTCAAGCGCCGCTCCGCTGGGCCCTTCATCTCAAGCACCGCTCCGCTGGGCCCTTCCTGTCAAGCGCCGCTCTGCTGGGCCCTTCCTGTCAAGCGCCGCTCCGCTGGGCACCGCCGTCTCAAGCACCGCTCCGCTGGGCCCTTCATCTCAAGCACCGCTCCGCTGGGCACCGCCGTCTCAAGCACCGCTCCGCTGGGCCCTTCCTGTCAAGCACCGCTGGCCCATTGGCAGTCCCGGTTCTGTGTCGGGCAGGCCTTCACGACGCACTCCGCCCACCATGCCTCCTCCATGACCAGTGGTCTCTGTAATCCACCTGATGGACTGTGGCTTTGCACTCCCCAGGATGTAACAGTGGGCAATCCACCCACTGTAGAGACTTGTGAGACTGTGGCTTTGCACTCCCCAGGATGGCACAGTGGGCAATCCACCCACTGTAGAGACTTGTGAGACTGTGGCTTTGCACTCCCCAGGATGGCTCAGTGGGCAATCCACCCACTGTAGAGACTTGTGAGACTGTGGCTTTGCACTCCCCAGGATGGCACAGTGGGCAATCCACCCACTGTAGAGACTTGTGAGACTGTGGCTTTGCACTCCCCAGGATGGCACAGTGGGCATGGAGGCCCTTCGTGGATCTGGCGTCGTGGACTCATGTGGCTGAGGTGCCCCCCCTTCCCTTCCCCCTGAGGTGCCTGTCTTTTTATTTTAGTGATGCCCCAGCAGTGTTCTCTCCAATGGACTCGATCTCGTGTGTGGGCTTTGCCCATGTGTTGCTGCACATTGGCCCACGGACATTTGGACTTTGAATGACTGGGCCGGACTTTTGCTACTTGTATGGATATAGTTCTAGATGTGTATTTATTCTTCATATATTGCTAAGGTCGCTATACTTTATTGTTGCAATAATATGGTTCTATTTTTACATTCATTGCCTTTTGTCTTTGTTTTTTGGGGGGGTTGGGGGTGTCACTCTGACTTTTTTATCTGCATAGGTGTGTAGGTATTTCGGTGGGGGTGAGGGTGGGGGTGGGGGTGTGGCGTATGTGTGTGCCCGTAACCTTTCCTCCTCCCCCCTCCCCTGTGTCGTAGGTGCAGTACTCACCGTTGTCGTCTGCAGCGAGGTTCGTGATCCTGGAAGAAGAGCAGGACGGCAATGGCTGGGAGGATGTGGAGTTCGGGTTCCATGCTGTTCCGATTCCGCGTGGAGTGTGTCGAGGTAGGCGTTTTCCATTGGAGATGTCTGTTTCCACCGTGTTTTTATCGGCGGGGCTCCCGCCCTGGAAAAGGTGGCGGATTGGTGAGTCGTGATAGGGTGGGCGGTACATTGTCTGCCGCCTGCCTGTTGGCGGTGACCGCCGCGCTGGTTGTTTGTACCGCCGTGGCGGTCGGAGTGTTAATGCGGCGGCCTGTGTTGGCGGTTCCCGCCAGGGTCAGAATACAAATTTTTAGGCCGCCAGACTGTTGGCGGGTTGGCCGCCGCTTTAACACTGACCGCCAGGGTCAGAATGACCCCCAAAATCTTGTGATCTGGTGTGGGCACTGCACTTTACCACGGCAATTTCGAGAGGTAACTGAATTGCGTGTAACAAATCTCTTATCTGTTCACCGTTTTTCACAGGGGAACCAGAGGAAGTCATAAAACCCCTCTGTGACCAGTGTTGGCCAAAATCATGCACAATTCCAAATCCATATCTGCTGTCAGTATAGATAGTGACTCTCAAATTTACAGCTGCGTGGCATTCTTTTGTAAGAGCAATCAATTCTGCCACTTGTGCAGAAAACACTTTGTCGTGCCAGGAGGCTTCGACAATGCCAGTTATAGTACATACTGCATAACCAGCTCTCAGTGTTCCTGCAGAATCTCTTAGACAGGACCCATCGACAAACATAATGCAATCATTTTCTTTTAACTGGGTATCCTGTATGTCTGGGCGAGGTTTGGTGCACAGTTCAGTCACCTCAAGACAATCATGTTCAAATTCTTCCCCATCCTTGATTTCAGTACTTTCATTAGGAAGTAAAGTTGCAGGGTTCAGTACAGTGCATCTTTTGAGAGTGACATTAGGCGACCCCAGTATGGTTGTCTCATACCTAGTGAGACGTGCATTTGTCATGTGTTGAGTCTTAGTTCGTGTCAACAGAATTTCAACTGAATGTGGGACCATTACTGTCAGAGGGTATACGATGACTATGCCTTCACATTGTAAAAGGCTTTGACCAACTGCTGCAACTGCACGCAAACAACCCGGTAAGGCTGCTGCGACAGGGTCCAAGGTAGCTGAAAAGTATGCTACAGGGCGATTTGCATCTCCGTGGACCTGTGTTAAGACAGACAAAGAACAAGCATCATGTTCATGACAAAACAACAGAAAAGGTTTCTCGTAGTCTGGCATTCCCAATGCTGGTGCCCTGCACATGCATTCTCTTAATTCCAAAAATGACTCAAGTTCTTCTTTTGATAGGGTTATAGTATATGGCTCATCTTTGATTTCTTTTCCTGTCAGTTTTATTAATGGCTTTGAAATGATTTTGAAGTTGGGTATCCACTGACGACAGTAGCCCACCATTCCCAAAAACATCCTGACATCTCTTTTTGTTGTTGGGGGATTCATTTGCAAGACAGCTGTTATCCTTTCCTTTGATATTCTTCTGGACCCTTTCTCAATCAAATGTCCCAGGTATTTCACTTCCTTCTGACAATATTGTAACTTTCTGGGTGACACCTTGTGTCCATTCTTTCCCAGATGATTTAGTAATGCAATGGTATCGTATTTACAACTGTCTCTAGTTTTAGACGCAATTAGCAGATCATCGATGTACTGCACAAGAGTTGAATTAAAAGGCAGCACAAGAGGTTCCAAATCCTTTTTCAATATCTGATTGAAGATGGATGGTGACTCAGAAAACCCTTGAGGAATTCTGCACCAACTGTACACCTTATCCAGGAATTTGAAACTGAACAAAAATTGACTGTCCTCATGTAGGGGTATTGAAAAGAAGGCTTGTGATAGGTCTACTACGGTAAACCATTCAGCATCACAGGGAACTTGGAACATTATTACTGCTGGGTTAGGTACCACAGGGCAGCATTTTATCACAATTTCATTTATTTTTCGCAAATCTTGAACAATTCGAACTTTTCCACAGGGCTTCTTTAAACCCATTATGGGAGAGTTACATGGACTGCTCAAGACTTCTTTCAGGACTCCCTGTCTGAGAAAATCTGCAATTATTTGTGACACCTCAATGAGGACGTCTTGGGTCATGTGATATTGTGACACCTGTGGGAACACTGCATTCGGCTTGATCTGAACTTTGACTGGTTCTACCCCTTTTATCAATCCTACTTCTTTTCCGGTCAAATCCCACACTTTCTCTGTCACTGTTCCTTGCAATTCGACAGGTAGGTCGATCAATGTATGCATTGGGTATAAGGTAATCAATGTATAGTCTTCATTTGTCCCTGCTTCCTCCTCTATAAATTGACTTTCACCTCCTTCATCGTCGCTATTTGTCTGTACTTCAATTCCATCATTGGAATAGGTAATTGAACATTTTGTTTTACAGAGTAAGTCCCTTCCCAATAGGGATACTGGACTTGAATCACATACTATAAATCTATGTAGCCCTTGGAAGTTGCCAATTTCAACTTGTACTGGATCTGTAATCGGGTTAGTCAGGTACTGATTTGCTACTCCAACCACCCGTATAGTACGCCCTGAGAGAGGTAATCTTGGAACTTCTGCACTTCTAACTGTGGAGCCTGTAGCTCCTGTGTCAACCAGGAATGAAACCTTATAGCCCATCACCTTCCCTTCTACATATGGGCTTCTCTGATCTACCTCTAGGGATGCTGCAAGCCTGCACTCCTCACTGGCTGAGCTATCTTCTGACCAATCTTTATTCATGCCATTTTCACCTCGTAATGGGAATTGTTGCACAGTATTGCTTTGATTTGTTACCTGACCTGTGACCTGCTGAGGAAGCATCACCTGTTGCTGTCCCATCGGAGCCATTGGTAATTGCATTTGCTGCCTAGGCACCATAGGAATCTGCTGCTGCACTGGTTGCATTGGTATTGTTTGGAAACGTGGCATCTGCATCTGCTGCATGGGCTGTCCCCCTTGCATTTGTATCTGATTATTCTGAAAATTCGGGTTTTGATGTCTTATTCTTGGGCCTCGTGAATTTTGTAAGGTACCAACATTAGTGCTTTGCTGAACTGCACCATCCTGCACCATATTCGGACACTCCTGTTTCCAATGCCCCACGCCCCCACACGCGTGGCATGGTGACATCTTTTTCACACCTTGAGCATCATTTTGGACAACAACATTATTCATGTCCGAACCGCGGTTCACAAACCCTCGACCTCGGCCTCTCGGCTGTGCCTGAAACACACCATTCATTTGCGGATGAAGCTGTATCATCTGTTGAACTCCATTTCCCTGTATTCCAGCCTGTGCAGCTCTTATCTGCATCACCATCACCTTTTCCTTCAGCTTTTTCTGCTTCAACTCGATCTCATCACTACAGTACTTTGCATACTGCAATACCTCATCAATCGGTTTAGCTTGCCAACAAATCAAATGATTCTTAATCATTTGGCTAACCTCTGGTCTCAACCCTTCAACGAATCTAAACACAAGGTGATTCATGTCCTTCGGTTCGATAGTCTCAGTACCGCTGTAATGTTTGAACGCTTTTAACAATCTCTCGTAATAAGCATGTATTGACTCTTTAACCTCTTGAGAGGTCCGGTCGATTTTCTGCCAATCGGTCACCTTCGGCGACACCTTTTGTTTAAAAAACTCAATTACTTTATGATAATATTTCATCACCTCTTCTGAAGGTGCTCCAGTCACCTTATCTCTTGCCGGCTGCTTCGTCGGCCAATCTACCCCTCTCTTGCACTCGAACCACAAATCAGGCGGAACAATGATCTCAAACAAAGTGTTCAAGTCTTCCCAGAGACACTTTGCAAGTTTCACAAACCTGTCCGTTTGTTGATACCATTCAATCGGCTTCTCCCTTAATCTAGGATAATCATTCGTAAAAGACAAAATATCTCCTCTAGACTACGGCACATGTACTAAAACACCGCCAGCTGTCTCTCTCATAGGCAATATTTTCACCGATTCCAGATCAGGCGAGGTCTTGGCTTGATTAGACCCTGGGCTATCACCCTTTCCCTTATCCCTTTTCTTTGCCCATCGGCCTTCCCATTTTTCTAATGTCCCCCAAATTTGTGCACTCTGCAACAGTTCTCTCAGATGTGCCTTCATGCCTGCAGACCTTATGTGTTCAAAATCTTTTGAGTCAAAATCTAGTCTGTAACTCCTTTTCAAATGCTTAGTGTTTCCGATATCAATATTGTATTTGTCTGCCAAGTTCGCCAATCTCTGATGTACTTTGCCTACCTCTTTGGTAATCTTGGGGCATAAGTATCTCAATTCTGCCTCAGTGTATGATTCCAATCTATTTACTCCCATTGTCCCTTCCACTAACTCGGCAGCTTCTGCCCCTAGTCGTACAAAATTGAAGTATTCATCTTGTTTTTCTTTCTCAGGTTCAATTGTAGACACTGCAGTCTTTTGTGAGGTATAAGTTTTCTCTAACCATTCGTTTAACTGCTGTACTGTAAAACCTTGTAGTGAAATATTCCCTGCATGTATCATTGGGGAGTGTGAAGTATTTGTACTCATGGTTTGGGGAGTTAAAACACCCAATCCTGCTTGACGCATCGCTTCGAGAGGTACCCCCACTGGACTAAGGTCCATTAAGGGCCTGGGCTGTTCATTTACTTGCTCTCCAGGAGCTATTATCTGTGGCGTTCCCATAGACCCTCCTCTTATCGCTTCCTGTGTCATCACTCCCTGATCACACACCCCTGTTTTACCTTGTGCATACAATGGTACGGGGGGACCAACAGTAATGGGTAACGATATAGCGGCAGGTGTCTGACCTGGACCCAGACTTCTTGGAGCCTCAACACCATAGGTCTGTTCCAATGTACCCGGAACAGGTACTAACGGTGGTCCCGCTACATGGTTATACCCTGGTATCAGCTGTGGTGGTGGTTGAGACATTAATTTCGGAGTCGATTCAATCTGTATTAGCTTTGGCTTTATATATATCGGATCTGGCGGCACTATCAAGTTTGTAGTAGTCTCAAGCACCGGAACATCAGGGTAGATTCTCTTTATCTGCGGTGGAGGCTGCAACTGTATCGGTAAGTCTGGTGCAGTGGGTACACTGCCACTATTCTGTATCAAAGCTGTATCGCTAGTCCGTGCTGTATCAGTAACTCCCTTTTCTTGCGTCTGGTTCCCAGGATCCAAGCTAGTACTTGGAGCACTATCGCTCACCGCATATGGTGGCGGACGATCATGTAACAATCTATCCATAAATTCCTCATCGTCCGAATCATCTTCCTCTTCCCAGGACCTTTTATTTTCTTTAGTTTTGCCTGAATCCTTGTCGGTTTTACAGGAGGCTTTCTTTCCCTGTGTCTCTTCTCCCTGTGTTATTGCTGGGAATAACTTCAACCCATCTACAATTCCCCGTCTCCACATTTTGCTCTCATTGTCCCATCTAGCCTCTGCATATGATTTTTCTGCCCTTCTCAGTCTTCTCTGAAACCTTTCTTATCTATGTTTAAGAGCCATCAGGTCCCAGATCGCCAAAGCCTCGTATTGTGCCGGTCTCGGAGGTGGTTTCTGCGTACTTAACATCCACCTCAAATTTTCTAGTACCTTTGGATTAAATGTCCCATGTTCTGGGAACGCTAGACACCCCTCTTTCTCTGTTAATTTGTGCCATTGTTTCATCCATAAACAAGGTGCAACACCCTTTTCTTTCATAACCGTATAAGCTGGAGTACCCTCAGGTGGTGTAGGTTCCCCATCGGTTGCGACAATGTATACATCTCCCTTTAAAGCGCTCTTAAATGCTTTGACAAAATTCATTTTTGCGATTTTCTTATTTCATATTTAATCAGAAATGGCTTAGTTCCCAGGACACTCTTCACCTGCCCTTTCCCAACCTATTGCCTCTCACGGACGGCAGCCAATCCGTGCGCGACCCCTCTCGTCATCTGACCTATCTCAGCGCGGCACCACTGACGTCACACTCACACACACTGCAGCTGACAAAGTCTTGCTGCTTGTCTGCTCCTCTCTGACCCCTACAACTCACACAAATTAATGCAAATTATCGTGAGCACCTTAAAATGACAACACAAATCTGTTGGTTTACTACAGGAAGGGTAACACATTCGCTTCAGAACTTTACAGAGATTTCACTTGAAGCCTCAGCCGCTACTCTCCCCTTATCAGTTCCCGCATACGCAAGCAGAATTCGACCTGCAAATTCTACTCTCGACTTGTCAATGACTCCTTCTAGTGCACTTAGAATTTGTCAAATCTCCATCGAAGGTTTCATACACACATTATAGCTCAAACTCGACTTGTCAAACACGCCCGATTGACCTATTAAACCGCACAGATTACAACATAAACCACATTTATCTTCATACTCCGGAGTCTTAGACCTCATTAGGTCCGTACACAACAACCAACCACGTGGATAATTTTGAGCAACAAGCGCTACATTCACATGAAGTACGCCGACTTCCCTACTCTCATGCTGTGGAGTACGCCCACTCCTGCTAAACAACACTTAATTTGGCCTAAATACACACAATTTTCCACAACCACCTGCAAGATGCATAAGATTTAGGCAAGCGCAAAGACCCTAACCACGCATACTATGGCGCCGAGAACATTCCCAACTCATTTAGGCAGGCTCCGAGATCCCGGGAAAGCCAATGGTGAACTTAGAAACCCATCATACCTCCGAATTGCATTATCACAGAAAAACAAATTAAACAATGAATCTCCATCCTAGGGCCCCCAGGGGCCAAACCGTCGCTCTGCTACCAGAACTGTTAACGCGTCCCTCTATGTTAATTTATTATTTACTCATTAGGACTCGTTTTAGGCCAATTAATCTTTTGACCCAGTGGTGAGACACTGTAGAACGAGGTAACTAATCAATATGTCAAGCAATATGTCAATGATGTTATCAACCTATATCACCACAATATATTTCACTTTAGACATTGGTTAAACTACTGACGCAACCATGACCTTTCAGTCATGAATAACCACACCTTTGTTGGAGTTTTGTGAATTTTATTCCCTATTGATTACAATCTAATAGCGAGAGTATTAATCTCAAAACCATCAAGCAAAGAGCATAGTCACGATATGGCAACTGTGATAAGATTTTGACAACGCAAAGATCACAAACATAAGACATTGATATATGAGGCACGTAGATTGGAATGCATAGAACATGATATACGCTTAGCTCAACATAGCACAATGTCAGTCACGTCTGTTGGTGTCAGTCAAAGTGAATATCTAATCTAACCACTAATTGGCATCAGCATGTTGGACTTCATGCAAAACAATTTAGAGCATCAATTTGGAAAAACATCTAACTAGGGCTTCTAACCAAAAATACAGCAGTTGGTACCTAGAAAGGAAAAGCATTTAGACAAATTACGATAGCAATTGTCATAGTTACCCTCCTCGGAATGAGTCAGAATACAGGATCAATCTTCATCTTCAGGACATCAGTTAGAGCGCCGGTAGTCTATTTCATCTAAGGTCAGGGGACACTTCCCTCATAAGGAGGGAAAGTGTAATGGGGCAGTCTAAGGGTGAGGATGGTTTTGTCTAAGTTTCAAATCACCAAATAGAGTGACACAGTTTCTGGATGCAATCGATATCATTCCCTACCTAATGCTCTCGAGTCTCCTGTGTCATGAGTTTTTATCGCTTTTTCATAATACATTCCCCCAAAATTCTATTGGATAGTCACTACACCCCACTATCTTCAACCTATCAAATTATACATTAAGTAATGCATTTGTCATTTCATGATAAATTATAATACTTTGATTGGTCTTCATAATTGACGTTTTCGTAGGTGGCACATCCAGGGTTACTTCATTTTCTGGCACGTTCATCAGGTCAAAAGTTCCTTTGTCCATGGTCGAATGTCCTTGGAAGTTTCCATTTTTGTTGCAAATCGTATAAATCTTATACTAAAACATCTAGCAAGCGGATGGGAATATAACTAGCATCGATACATTAAGCGGAGAAAAGAACAAATGCTGGGTCATGGCCTTTTGCGAGTCAGCACACTGAAGAAACTGAAAAATATGTTTTAATATGAGAGCTACACGACTAAGTTTTCAACTCACGCTAACTTAAGACTCATGGATTCTAATAAACGTAATCCTTTTAGATGTTAACATATTCAATTAATCATAATGCAAGTAATTATTTCTTATAATCAACATTAGTATATAAGTACAATAGCAGCTTCACACTTATAATTGTGTTAAGAATACATTCAAGTGGATAATATTTTGTGATCGTTTTTGTATGCAGCATTGTTAGATATAAGCATTTCACGTCTAATATATAATATTTAAACTACGCTCTCTCAACGTCATCAACATCACAGCCTTTTTACATTGGGATTATGTCCAATTTCATTTCGTCGATGTGTAAGCTTATTTATAAGAGGAGTGACTTGCACATTATGTACACACATTAATAGGAATGTGTGCACAGTGAGTTGTCGGTGACACGCACATCAATTTCCTGGAGTGCCAAAAGTTTATTGTGTTTTCAGCATGTGTACAGAGTGTTGTTAGTGACACATACACCACTTTCTTTGGCTGTCAGAAGTACATTTTCTCAGCAACAACCTTTATTTTCATCAGACGTAAAGAACATCCACCCTACATCTGACTATTTCGGTAAAGTCAGTTAATTTGAGTGCCAGTTCAGTGATTTGCACACCTCATTTGAAACTAAAGAGGGGGTGCTAATATTACTAATTGGAGTGTAGTAGAGTATTCTTACTTACCATAATTCCACGATTTTTTATAGTGGTTTATTCAATTTATTTTCTGAAAGGGGGGCAGTCACAAAAAGTCATATTATTTTAATTTCTGGTGGAACTTCAGGTTGGTTCATTATGCAGACAAAGGGTACAATTGCTACTCCTCCTCTCTTTCCTGATCAACCTGGTCCACCAAATGTGGAGTGGGAAGACTCGATAAGGATGATTGAGACTTATGTAGAAGCATTGGATGGGCTTAAGTTCAGTGCTGCGAGAAAGAAAGCCTCACTCTTGAACACACTTGGGAAAGAAGGTCAATGAGTCTTCAAATATCTCCCTGTGTATAGAGAACCTTATGGTGATCACATTGAAAATGTGTTTATTGGGGCTAAGAAACATCTTAAACACAGGTTTGTGAAATAGATGAATGTGGTATTGAGCAGAAATAAATTCTATATGTGTCCACAGGCAGAAAATGAATCTGTAGAGGAATTTGAAGTGAAGCTTAAAGAATTGTCTATGAAGTATAAATTTGGCTCAGTGACTGTTGAGCTTGTGTGTGATCAACTCATCATTCACTGCAAGAACAGGATGATTCAGGAACGGTTATGGGCTGCACAAATTCCATCCCTGAAAGACGCTATAGACATGGCCAAAGTTGTAGAACAATCACAATTTTGTATGAGGGAGTTGGAAACGAAGGATTTTGGAGGTGGTGAAATATCTAATGTATCTAAAAGTGAATCTGATAAGGGAGCAGTAAACAAATCCAGTAACAACTCTGGAAAATCAAAGTCGCGTAACCAAATGTCTTATCGTTGTGGAGGTAATTTCCATACTGCAGAGTATAAGACATGTTTAGCTCTGAACAAGAAGTGCTGAAAGTGTAGGCGTAGAGGTCACTTTGTGTTAGTTTGTAAGCAAAGTGCTAAATTCAAAGTGGCTACCGTAGATAAAGAGCATGGTATCTAAGACTGTGGTGTGAGAGTCAATGAAGATCGCATCCTTTGCATGGAAGGCACTAGCAATGCAAATAGCAAATGGACACGGCCCATTACAGCATTTATGATCAATTGCAAGAGTCTTGCAGTCATGATAGACTGTGGTTCAATGTACACAATCATCCCCAAGAGTATGTTTGTGAAACATTGGTCGGGAATTGAGTTATTACCCAAACATATCAATCCAGGTGGTTATCAAGGGGAGACAAGCAACTTGGTGGGTTATATGTTAGCAAGTATACAATTTGGAGGCATAGAAACAAAAGGGAAAGTGTAGGTAGCATAGAATGGGCCTCCCATATTCGAATGGGAACACTGGTATGAGCTTAACATTATCATAATCCCAAGAGGGGCTCACCAAGTGATGTAGTTGATGGACTAGCATTGGCAGATATATTAGATGAAGCACAGAATGTATATAAAGAATTAGGTCTTCTCAAGGGGTATGTCCATACATTTGTGCTGAAACAAGATGCCGTGACTATTCAGCACAATGAGAGAAGGATCTCGCTGGTTGCCCGAGCTGCAGTTAAGGATCTGTTAGATGAGATGTTGTTAAGTGGAGACCTTGAACCTGTGGAGGCATCCAGTTGGATGTCTTCAGTTGTCATTACGGAGAAATCTGATGGATGGTACAGATTTTGTGTAGACTTGAGATCACTTAATCAGAATGTGGTGGTTGATACATACCCCTTGCCAAATATTAACAAATTAATATTGGCTTTGGATGGTGGTAGGTATTTTTCCTAGCTTGATTTGAAGAATGCCTACCACCAAATTTAATTACATGAGAATTCATAACCACTTACTGCATTTATCACTATGCATGGCACCTTTCAGTTGAATTGGATGCCCTTTGGACTTTGCTCAACAGTGAATGTGTTCTAAAGAATAATGGGTGAAGTGTTCAAAGGCATGAATAACATCCTCTATGCTAGATTAACTCTATGCCAAGAGAAATGTAAGTTCTTAGTTAAACAAGTAGATTACCTGGGATACAGCATTTCGGCGGAGGGAGCAGACCTAAAGAGAATTTGCTGAGCGCTATCAAATTGGCTCCTTCACCCAAACAAAAGATATGTTGACATCCTTTCTGGGCCTCATTGAGTATTATGCAAAATTTGCAGAGAAATTTTCAGGCAAAACAGAATGTTTAAGACTTAGGTTGAAAAAAGGGTTGCCATTTTGGGGGGAAAGAGCAACAGGATTGTTTTGAGGCAATAAAGGATGATATTTGCAACACTGGTATTTTGATGCCATTTGACACCAGATTGAACTTCATACTTATGGTGGATGCCAATGCTACAGACATCAAGGCAGTGCTGTTTCAAATTACCAACAAAAAAGAAAGAACTGTTGCATTTGCCTCCCACACGCTGACTCCCTCAAAGTGGAATTATTCAGTAGTTCAATTTGAAATGTTGACAACAGCTTGGGGAGCATAGTACTTCCATACTTACCTGTGGAGAACCAAGTTCACCTTTTGCATTGATCACAAACCTTTAATTATGGTCTTGCTTGAGGTGGGGGGCAAGTAATGGATCAGCTAGATTGGAAAAACTAGTAGCTAGACTTCAGGAATATTGCTATGTCATTGAACACATCCAAGGATGGAGGAATTCTCAAATTCTCGAGCAGATTGCTTGTCAATGTTGTTGTTGGATTGGCAAATTGTGGATGGGCAGCAGTATTAGCCAAAGGAAAAGAAGGTGAAGTAGCTTCAATTCAGGATGTATTGGAACAAGGAAGTATGGGTGCTTTTTCAAAAGATGAATGGAAAAGAAATGGCATTGGATTCTGTAGTCAGAGAGGTGAAACAATTGTTTATAGTGGGCAGCAGAAGGGAGAATACAGTGTCAGTGTCGGTCAGACCCTATTTGAAAGTTCTTGAAGAATTTTCTTTTTGTGTTGACATGGTGTTGTTGAGAGGTGCAAAATTTGTACCACTGAGTGGTCTCAGAGCACATTTGATAGGAATGGCACACAAGGGGCACCTTGAACAAACCAAAACCAAGTGGAAGTTGAGAGAGAATTGGTGGTGGCCTGGGATGATGAACAATTGGATAACTGGGCTGAGAGCTGTGAAGTGTGCCAAGAAGAAGAAAAAAGATTATAGGTGAAAGCAAAATCAAACATGGGTCACATATCAGATCCAGATAGGCCATGGCATACAGTAAGTCTGGATTTCATTGGCCCTTTGCACTTGCTGAGGAGTGAACGGAGATATGCCATGGGTAGTGATGGATGTTCATTTGCACCGGTGTTCATGAGGTCACTCAAGGGACCCCTTTGAGTTGATGGGGAAAGGGTGGCAGTCACCAAGTTAGTTCCTGCATGGACCAAAGACAAGATGTTTTTGGACAAGCAGAAGGGAGAGTGTAGTCAGAACAAGAAACCTATTCCACGTTTTCAAGTGGGCGATTTGGTGAAGATTTGTTGTCCTCAGAAAGAAATGTCGAAATTTAGAGGTCCTTGTAAAGTCAAACATGTTCATCGGTTTTCTGTGGTCTTGGACAATAGTGAGAACTGGAAAAATAGATATGTGGCTCTATACAAGAGAGGTGGTCAAAGTCAGGTTGATGAGGAGGAGGATAACAGTGTTTTCATGTTAACGGTTGATGAAGATATGAACTAGTACTCTGAATGACCAAGTTAAGTTCCAGTACTGGGTGCAGGAGATGTTGTGGTTGAGATGCCTGTGGCAAGTGATGGGATACATACTTTGAGAAGTGTTAAGAATCGCAGACTTCCTGTATATTTGAAGGATTTTGTTCAATAATATGTCAATTGTGTTTATGGTATTATTGTACCCACTTGTATGTATTTTTGTGAAAGCAAGTGACATATTTCCTGGGCATTTTAATTGTTCTCAACACATTGGTTATTTGTAAGGGGGGAGATGTGTTGTGCTTTAAAAGCCTGTATGGCTAGAATCTTATGTAAGAATATGGAGTTTGAGATTAGCCTGCATTCTGTCCTTATGACTCGCAAACGTTCCAGTGAAGCCAGTAACAGTGGAGCTGGCCGATGGATAGCTGTGCTCCTGCTGTAGGGATAACTCCCATGAAATAAATCTTGTAACTTACCCCGGTCTGCACTGCCATCCTTTTGGGGGTACAAGACTATTGCAATCACTTGGAGCATGTTTTTAGCAGACAAGAATCTATCTGCAAGTAGGTTCCACTGTAAAATTTCAGATTCTCTGCCAAACAGGGTGGAAAGACCTCCGAAAGAGCTGACATTTGGAGATGTTTTAATTCTTTCTCCCTTTTTCTGTTACTAATCTCTGCAGCTTCATGCAATAAAGACCAGTGGCTTAATATTTTTATTACAATTAATATGTAAATATGTGCACATAAACAGATTAAAATGCATTCTGTCTCTACAGAATGATGTCTGTATTTTAACTTTACACTGTATTCAAGGTTAATGTGTCAAATACATATTGTTATTGACAAAGAGCATACTTTGTTCATGCTGCAAGCTACTTTGCTGCAGATTTTGACTACGTGATGGCCTGGCGGTGCTGGTGGTCCTAATCCACCAAGGCAGCGCTGCAAGCAGCACTGCCCTGGGGATTACGACCCCCTTCTTCACCAGCAGTTTCATGGCAGTACCACTGCCATGAAAAGGCTGGTGGAGATTGGATGCACTTGGCATGGACGGTGCAGGGGTCCTCCTGGCCAGCCCCAATAGACATTGCGACCAGTGCTATTTCACCCTACGCACTACAGCATTGCCGCCAGCTCTATTACGAGCGGGAAACAATGCTGTAGGCCATTTCCTGCTGGGCCAGTGGGCGGAAACTGAGTTTCGACCAAATGACCCAGCGGGAAACTCAGAATGGCCCCAGAGGGTAGGCTGCCATGCTGGCAGCAACCTACCCGTCGGAACTTCGGCGGATAGGCTTTTCTGTCCACTAAAGTCATAATCAGGGCCTTTTTTATAACAATAAATAGACATAATATTAAGGGCTCCAGCTGTCATTAAGGTAATGTTCCTTTCCTACAAGTCGCAAGAACTATCTTTTTTCTTCCTAGTTTAGTGTATTATTTTATGTTGCAGCAATCTTTGCTATGGTTTTTGGATGAACAATGAATAAACAAATATATTTGGGATTTTACATAAAAAGAGTTCACAGCATGCAAGTAGATATGGTCTGATTCCCAAAGGCAAGAAGTCTAAAAGTTTGAAATATAGTAAAATAGATTATGCATGATTTTGGAGTAGGTTTGCAGATCCCGCAATGCATTGTCATGCCTCTTCTCTATCTCCTCGAACGGTCTGATCTCAGTTCTAAACATAAAGCAGTGCAAAATCTACCAAACTGAACTTTCTTTGTGTAAGTGTGATTCATGATTGCATGTCACAATACTGGATATGGAATTTCCAATATTACTTTAAAGGTGAACAAATGTTGGTAACTCAGGTCCATAGTTGTCCCTTTACATACTGCTTTTTTCAAATTTGTAAAGACGTCAGATGCGCAAAGGGCAAAAATGTTCAAAAGCAAGTATTTCTTCAAATCACAAATTCTTTCTCTTTAGATTTATGTTAACACAGCCATTCTAGTGCTAGGCAGAACAATGTGTGCATCTGTTTTCAAACTCATTTAAATCTCTCAGCCATTTTACAGTTTTCCCTGTTGAATGAGCTATTAATGTAAGTAGACATCAACAAATCCCTATCAAGTACATCCGTAGTGTGTAAATATACATCATGAACACAAGGTAAAAATGTCAAGTGGATTGATCCTCCAATGCTTATACAAATTCTGTGCAAATACTAGAGATACTTGCTGACAGAAGTGTGAAGGCACCCTGGAAGTCACAGGGTTAAAATAATTGTTTGCGGACTGAAAACATTTAAAATATATATGAACAACTGATCGAATTACTTATAGGACTTTTAGCAGGCACTAAAATCTAAAAATAACACTTTTCAACCACATGTTTAGTCTACAGTAGGTTCCCAAATCTTTCAAATTATGACAACTAGGTTGCCACTTCTGTTCCTTTTTACAATCTTGGAATTTCAAAGAACACTGTTACAGAAAAAAGGCAGAATGATGTCTAAGTTGTGAAAATGTAGTCCCTCCACTCCGCCCTACCATCCAACAATTTACAGTGCTCAGAACAAACTATTCATTAGCCCTTGCTAAGAAAACCCATGTGAAATTTCGAAAAGAAACCCTGTTTCCATCCTTCACACATTGCTCTCTGGTTCACCACCGTCTAGTCACAAGAATGCTGGCAATACACTTCCACTATCAGCAAAGTTGCCTTCATAACCCATTTTGTACCATGCTAAACCAAGGGCATCCAAAATGCTCAGTCTCACAAAATACCCCTAGTCCTACCTTACATGTACTAACATGCACACACAATCTATGTGCATACGGTATGACAGCACAGGGTTCTGGCTTTTACATCACAGCAGAACTTAACACTAGTGGGGGCAGTAGACCACACTCACACTGACACAAGAAAAAGGTGTTGTCACACTAAAGATTCTAAACATGGTATTCTGACACCACCACTTAATGTCATAAACCTACGCCATGGACAGTAGTCAACACCTGCTACAGGAGCATGGCACCCTTCCAGATCATAGGATAGGTCCTGGAGCTTGTGTTGTCAGGAACAGTCCAAGGTGTCTGCACATGTGCTAGATTAGCATTATGCTAGGGCCCAAACCAAAGTCAGGATATCATATTACTTGTAGTCAAGCACTCAGGGCAGGGAAAGATATTGGTTCACCTTTCATTCTTGTCCCAACAGCTTTGTATTGCTCCTCAAACGTATTCTCATGAGTTTGCAAAGTAACAAAGTTGACAGACACAACTAGGATAAGCTACTGCATTACACCTGTGCCTTTCACAACATTAACCAATTGGTTACCTCTACTTAACACAATAAATGTATTACTCTGTTATTAGATATTTGAGATTTGGTATACATAAAGCTGGTCATCTTTTAATATTGGACCGTTTAGATCACTGTGAAATATTCTTCCCAATTGCTTCACTGGCCATCTTCCTTAAAGATCAAACTAAACCATCAAAAACACAAAATGTTAAAAAAAGTACTCCAGAGTTCCGCACCTTTTTAATAGAATCAGTAGATATAAACTCAGCAGAAGTTCTAAACTATTTCTAAAGAAAGAAAATTCAGGGACCTGCTACTTCTCCTCTTCTAGAAATTGGTCAACAAAATAAAGTCTAATCCTTTTTTTTTGCAGTGGTCCCTCCATTTTTCCTGTCTGGTTTTGCTGGCTTTAGGACTCTGCATTATTCCATTTTTTTTGTCTAAAACATGCACCATGCTTTGGGTTAAACTTATTGGCTTAATTAGCTTTAAGGATATAAGGATATGGTGTAAATGTTGCAGAAAATGTACCACCTGCATAGGAGTATATGTCATGTGTGCTGAAATGTGTATTTAAACTATATAAATACATGGCTGCCAGGAGCAGTGCTGCAGTGACATTTGAAATTAATAGTTCATTTGCTGCACAGAAAGACCTATATTCATGTATTGATAAGTTATCCCTAAAGTATGCCTTGTAAGCCCACAGGGCAAGATTCGCTTTTTATACGGAAAAAGTGGCACTCTACATTTTGGAAATAATGTGCCCTCAGAGCACATAAATGCCCAAAACTGTTTTCACTCTGTAGGTTAAGGTAGCTTTATCATGAACAAGCCTAGTTGTTAAACATTTTGTAATTTCACTCTTTGGAAAACTGATAGAGAAAATTATTCAAAGTTGTTTTCCGTTTAGTTCCAAAAATGTAAATGACTGGTAAAATAGATTTTTGACAATTGTAGTGGACAAATACATTTATAAAAATTTACTTTGTGCTGCATTAGACAGAACTAATTTAAAAGCAATTTTGTCCTGAGTCCATTCCATAGGCTCAATACACATACTTAACGGGAGTTTAGCAACACTCCACCCAGAGGATATTGGCTTGATCTCTGGGATCACAATAGCAGAAGTGCTGTAAACAACTGGCCATTTAACAGGATATAGCCATCTGAAAAGGGGATGGTAGCCCTTGGCACAACAAAGGATAGCCATCACTCTTCCTCTTTAGACTCGAAAATGCCAAATGCGGCTTGCAGGTTCTGGTTCCTTTGATTCCCAGTGCTTCCCGAGACTTTCAGACTCCATCCCCAGCAGGAGGGAGAACTGGGTTGTGAGCCTGACACAGTGGAAGATACCTCATCTAAATAGGGGGAGTGGCCAGGAAGCACCAGAGGCCTTCCAAATGGTAAATGCGTTTACCCATTTTCCATTTTATTTCAATAAAGTGAAGAAGAACTATAAAAGTAGTGGACATAGGGTTATAATATAGATAGGAGTAGGAGAGAAAAATCTCCTATGACTGGCTGGTGCACCGGATAAGACAGACATTTCACCACCCACTTTTCAAAAACCTCCTGGACTTGGGACGACAACACCTGAAGAAAAAAACTCTACTGGGAGAAAGGACTGATAAACTCCTGCTGGTTTCCAGGCAATGGAACTGCTCTACAAAGATCAGGTAGGTGATCTATTTCCTGCTCTAAGGACACAAAAAGCAGGACACGTTATTCCAAGCACCTGATTCAAAGATGATGCCTAGGTATTCTGAGAGGCTTTGCTTTGTTTTAGTGCCCAGAATAAATACATTGCAGCTCCCTGCAGTCTCTTCCAGACTGAAATATCAAAGTTGTGCTAGGAGTTTTAGTTACAAAACTGTGTTTAATTTAAAAAAGCATCCCAAATAAATTTAATAGCTATTGGACCTCACATCAAATTATTTACTTAATTTATGTGCTAATTTAATCAGTATGTTTTTCTTTGTTGTGTTACTATCAGTTTTGCCCATGTGCCATGAGCGCTCAAACACACAAACGCATACACACAAACACATGGTTCCTTTAAAAACACTAATTTTAAAGTGATGTTACAGTTGGATGACAAGGGCAGTTTAAGCATAACATTTTAAAGTTAAAAAATACAGAAATTCACCACTTAAGTAACTACAACTCGCGCGCTCGCCTTGCACAGTGATGTCATCGATGTAATTTCAGGTGTCATTAGTCATGTTATCATAGTACATGTTGTGAATGATGTAATATGCGAGGTCGTAAACAGTATTTTTTTAACTGTAAAGCAAGATATTATTACCTTACGACTTATTTTCAGTGGTATTCTAGGGTTTTTAAATGTAAAGTATCAATATTTTTCCACACATAACTATGCCAATCTCTCAATGCAGAACAAAACCTCGCCACATGCTGCCTTCAGCCTTGCGCATCATAGGTTTGGCTGCGTAAATCAGAACCACCAAATAAAAAATTTAATAAGTGACTAGGTCCAGTAAAACATTCCCCAGTTGGATGGCTGCAGGGCCTAGTAATAGGCCTGGTTTGGGGCCAGACCGTACCTGGCCAACCCCGGGTTGTGCCCTGGCAACCAAGAAAGGCCAGGAGCTATAGCCAACCCCCACTGCAGCAGCGAAGGGAATGAAGTCAAAGAAGTTGGGTATAATATACCATCAAAAACGTGCAGAATGCAGCACACACAGAAGTGCCAAAGCGTCATTTTGAAATGATTGCTTATATGCGGGAAGGGACACCTTCTCACACATGAACAATCAAACCCCTCAATGCAGACATCCTTGCCCGATGGTGCAAAGATGCCTGCATTGGCGCTAGGCAGCTCAATTCAGCGGCACTGAATCCTCCTGCACATAAACAATCACTAATGGGGATTTGGCACTTCTGTGTATGCTGCAGAATGCAGCACACACAGAAAAGCCAATGCGTCATTTTGAAATGATTTTTTATTTGCAGGAAGGGACATCTTACCGTACATAAACAATCATGTCTGGCATTCTGCTCTTTCTATGTGTGCTGCAGAATGCAGCACGCATAGAAAAAATAAAAAACGAGGAGGAATAAAATTATTCCTCCTCGTTGCGCCTTGCTAACGCCACCCCTGGGGTGGTGTTAGATTTTGGCACTGCCTCAGGTTTACAAAAACTCATAAATCTGAGGCAGAATTAAAATGCGATGGGTGTTGAACACCCATTGCACGCCCCTTCCAAGCAAAGGGCGGCGTGTGAAGGGGCTGTATTTACAAAGTGACACCACCTTGTAAATACGGCGCAGGGCATTGCGCCACCCGAGCATCACGAAAAGTGGCGCTCCGGTGGCGCTAGGGGCTTATAAATATGCCCCTAATTGTGATGGTACGAAAGTCAGGCAAGGATCCAACAGTGGCCTCTGCGCATAGACCAATTTCCCTCTTAAGCATTGACGTTAAGCTCAGCAGCATACTAGCAGTGCGCCTCCTCCCCTGTCTTGCAACCTTAATAAATACTAATCACTCAGGATTTATCCCGAAATGAAGTAAGCTACATATTCTGAGAAGGCTTTACAATGTATATCATGCCCCACAACTGCTTGACAATGCCTATGCCCTGGCACAAATAAATACTGAACAAGCATTTGACTCCTCAGGTTGGAACTATCTCTGGCAAGTATTGAAGAAAGTCAGTCTGAGTCCTAAGTCCATATAGTGGGTTTGGCTACTTTGTAGTGGCCCCTGCACTAGGGTGCGATCAGGAAGCAATGTTTTGTAACTCTTCTATTTACATAGAGGGAACAGGCAGGGGTACCCCCTGTCATCACTCATGTTTGCATTTGTGATGGATCCGATGGTAAAGAGATTGCGTAGGATGATGGGCCCCTGGGGGATTATGGTAGGGGAGACTACACATGTGGTCTCCTTCTACGCTGATCATACCCAGCCAACATACTCTGTGATGATACATCTGAAAATGATGCACGAGTTCAGGGAAATATCTGGGCTGAGTTAAACCGACACAGTCCAAATTGTTTATACTGTGGGACTGGCTGGAATGTCAACTGAGATGCTCGTGCATGTTGGGCTCCCTTGGAAGTCAGATGGTGTCCACTACTTAGAGATCAGACTGACACACACCAAACAGATATTCTTGGATCTTAATATCAGGAGGGTGGTGGAAGGGATATGCGCATCAGTCACATTCTGGATGGATCTTCCTCTGTCTCTAATGGGCAGAATTGCCGTGGTAAAGATGATCATGCTTCCAAGATGCCTATGTGCTCCAGGTCACTCTATTCGCAATTCCTAGACACAACTTTAAATATATTGATAGCTTTTTTGTTGACCTGCTATGGGAAAACAAGCAGAAATGAATGGGGTGGTCCATGCTGAAGAGAAATTGGAGCCGGAAAGGTCTGGAGGTCCCAAAAGCAGAGCTATATTACATGGCAGTACACTTACTGCACTCTGTTCACTGGTTTGACCCTGAAGATGCTGAGAGATCACAAACTGACTTAATGCTGAGTTGTTCATGAGTTCCCCTGGTTACACCCTATATTATATGCTGAGTGTCTGAGTTATGGGAGGGGCCGATTAACAGAGTGATTAGGCATGTACCATATGTCACTGACACACCACTATGGGCTATACAACCATTCTTTAAATTAGAAAAGTCCATGTCAGTGCAGAGGTGGAAGGATTGGGGCTGCACATTAGGCGACCTGTATCCTGGTGAGTGGTTTGTCACACAGGAAGATGCTATGGAATCCTTTGCTCTTGGAAAGGGACAATATTCAAAGCATTCAAAGATCTCTGCCACAGCTCAAGATTTGTAGCCTACCTTCCATTGAGCTCCAGCACCCTGGTGACATTGCTGAAAATGGAGGGGGGGTGAAGACTTATATCTCATATATATGGGGCACTGCGAGACAATCTCCCAGGGACACCACTTCGCATCCAGGCCAAGTCAGAGGGAACAATGGAGGAGCCAATGGGTGAAAAAAACTGGATACGAATATATGAGGGGGTATGGACTGCTAGTTCCAATGCCAGATTTAAATTGATACTATACAATTAGGTGCACTGGACCTATCCTTCCCCAGAAACATTGCATGCCATTTAAACTGCTCAGTCAGATAGTTGTGCATGATGAGGAGGCATGGAAGCAGACTTCATACACATGGAATGGTATTGTACGATCCTATCTTCTTATTGACCAACAGTGTTGAAAAACCTTAACAGGGCCACTGATTACCCCGTACAGCTGGACGTGAGACAAGTGCTTCTGGGACTGATTGCCTACCTCTCCAATAAAAAACGTAGTAGAAATTTTTTTTTCCTTACTTGGCCTGCTGTTAGCAAAATGCCACATAGCTGTAAAATGATTGAGAGGGGAGCTACCAAGATATGTGGACTGTCTCAGGAATGTCTAAGAAGGGGGACTGTTGAGGAGGTTTGGGTGAAACTTGTCATAGAGATGAAAAACTGGAGGATGATTTATGAGCTTGGGCAGCCATGATGTCTGACTTAAAGGAACCCCCAGTGGCTGTGTCACTTAGAGAACCGGATGTATGATGTACCTGAATGCCACAGGGTTACTGGGGAGTAGGAATGGACACTGGTTCATATGTGGGAACGTAGTCTGGCATCAAAGACTGATAACTACTATTCTGCTATGATTATCTGGACTGTCTTTGGAGCCATGTACGAAAGCAGGGGAGGGGGGTAGTTGAGTTGGGGATTGTTTAAACAGTTTTAATGAGGATCATCTAGTGATGTTGCAATGCAAATCTGCTGATTACTGTAATTGTCAATTGTATCTTATGAAACTTTGATGAAGGTGATTTGAAAAACAAGAACGCCATCAGCTTCACCACCTCCATAGACACATCATTCTCCGTGTCGCAGCCAACTTCACCCTATGTGCACTCTCATTTACAGACCATGGGGACAGCACAACAAATTCACCAACAACATCACAGACTTTGGCGCACCTCCTGTTCCTGACACTAGCAATTACATCCTACTCAAAGACCTGAACTTCCACCTGGAAGACCACACCAACCCCAACAAACAACACATATTGAAAACTGAGTAAAGGGACCTACCCTTGCCTCAAGACACATGGTCCCTGTTTTCACCACCTACAACAACATCCAAGTCAACAAGTCCACACCTTTCTCCTCTACAGTCCACACCTTTGTCAAGTTCAGCATCCCTGTCCTGGTCCAACAGACATTCCTTACTGCCAGACCAGCTCTCCAAAACTGAAACAGCCTTACTGACAAGAACTGGCGCACCACTGTCAGCATCCACTGTAATAAACACAGCAAAAGCCTCCCGAAAGCTATCAAGAATCACAACAATTAGATCACCTTTTGTGCTCACTCCCTGGGCCTGCTAACCACAGCTATACAACAAGACCTCCAAATGTGCTGCTCTAGTGGGGCACATTGATCCCAGCACCAACAGCAGCAAAATAATCTTTGCCGTCATGAACGATTTCACCTCACCAGTGGCTGCCTCCAACTCGGAGGACATCTCCAACAATTTCTCTGAATTCTTGAGCAACAAAATTATCAGATTTACAGTAAATTCAGCCTACAACCGGACCAGGCAGACCTCACCAAATGCCTACCAATATCATACAAAGGACAGTGCTCTCCACATGTCCCATCATCACCACTGAAGAAAATGCCACTGAAGAAAATGCATGAAGCCACTCCAATCAGGGGCCCCACTGAACTGTCCCTGCCAAACCTACTCCAGAAGACTGCAACCCATCAGCTCCATGTTCACACCCATATGCCTCCACCATTTCAAGGACCTTCTCAGATGCTTGGAAACACGCAAATGTCCTCCCATTGCTGAAGCACCTCTTCATGGACCATTTAACACTCGTCAAACTACAGACTGATATCCCTGCTGCCATTCGTGGCCAAGGTCTTTGAGAAAATTATCAACAGATGCCTTACCCAGTACCTAAATACCCACCAATTCCTCAACACCACGCAGTCTGGTTTCAGACCCCATCTCATTGCTTCAGTGCATGACTTGCAAGAATCTGGAAGGAGAGACAGTTGCCTTCATCCTCCTGGAACTCCCAGCAGGGTTTGGCACAATATTCCACACAGTCTCCCACACCATCTTCATCCAACACCTATCACACATCAGAAGCCAAAGACTTGCACTCCAATGGATCTGCCCCTTCCTGACTGGATGTTGCAGTCAGTCTGCCTAGCACTGTCCACTTCAAGAGCACACAATCTCATTTGCTGAGTTCTGCAAGGATCCTCCCTGAGACCGAACCTCGTCAATGAATACATGATCCTTCTAGCCAGCATCATTTGCATTCACAACTGCAACATCCACTCTTACGCTCATAACACTCAACTCATTCTCGCCCTCACTGACAAGACTCCAAGGACCAGGATAGAGTTCAATGCCTGCATGACAGAAATCACCCGTTGAATAAATACCAACTGTCTGGAGCTGAGCACAGACAAGACCTGCAGGAGAGTAGCCTCTTTTTAGCGTGGTTACCCCCACTTTTTGCTTGTTTGTCAGTGTGTTTGACTGTGTTCACTGGGATCCTGCTAACCAGGACCCCAGTGACTATGCTCTCGCCCTTTAAATTTGGTTGCTTGAACAACTTAGACCCCCACTTTTGGCATACTGGTGCCCCCATGTAAGTCCCTAGTATATGGTACCCAGGGAATTTGGGTACCAGGGGATCCCCATGGGCTGCAGCATGTATTATGCCACCCATGGGGAGCCAATGGAAAGTGTATCTGCAGGCCTGCCATTGCAGCCTGCCTGAAATGGTGCAAGCACCCTTTTCACTACAGGTCACTGCACCACCTCACTGTAAGTCACCCCTATGGAAAGCCATACTAGCCCAGAGGGCAGGGTGCAAGTACCTGTGTGTGAGGGCACCCCTGCACTAGCAGAGGTGCCCCCACAAACTACAGTTCCATTTTCCTGGACTTTGTGAGTTTTAGGTGTGTACTGGACATAGGTCACTACCTATGTCCAGCTACATAATGGTAACTCAGAACATAGGCCTGTTTGGTATCAGACATGTCGGAATCATACCACAATGCTGTTGCCAGTATTCAAAGTATTATTCCATGCACTCTAGGGACTCCTTAGAGGACCCCCAGCATTGCTCTTACCAGCCTTTTGGGATTCTCCAGGCAGCCCAAGGTGATAATAGACCACTCCTCTGTCCATCACCAGCGCAGGGGTGGTACCCAAAGCTCCTCCAGAGGGTCCCTGGGTTCTGCCATCTTGAATCCAAGGTTGGCAGGGACCTCTGGGAGCATCTGAATGGCCTAGTGAGGCAGGTGACGTCAGAGTCCCCTTCTGATAGGTGCTCACCTGGATAGGTGACCAATCCCCCTTTCATGGCAATTTAGGGTCTCTCTCTTGAGTTGTTCAGCTTGAAAGATTCCAGCAGAACTCCTCTGCAACCGCTTCTTCGACTTCTAGCCGCTGGAACCGCGACTGGACCCTCCAGGATCCAACAATCTGCATCCACGAAGAAGACTTCACTTGCAACATTGTTTCCACAGCTCCTTCCAGCTTCTGCAACATTTCCCCTGCTGGCCATTCTCTGAGGGTGGCAAGTCTTCAGCCTGCACAAGAAGGAAGAAGGAATCTCCCATGGAGTGAAGGAGTCACTCCCCTGCATCCGCAGGCACCAACTGCAATGAAAACCAGCTGCGTGGATCTCTTCTCATCCTGAGCTGTGTGGATACTGCATCACGGGTGGTGGTCCGGAGTAGCCCTCTTTGCCACCTGTCCAACTTTGGTGGAGGTAAGCCTTTGACTTTCCATGCAGGACAGTACTCCCCTTGCACTGCATCTCTTGCAGCTACCAAGGCTTGTCTGCATCTCCTCCAAGGGATCTTCAGGCTCTGTGTAGCCCCAGCCCCCAGCACTACTTACTGCAATGCACAGCCCTCTGTGTGCTTCTCCTGCAGCGTGGGACGCTTCTCCAGTTGTGCTTCCTCACCCAGTGAGTCTCCTGTGGGGACTGCCTCTTCTTCTATGGACTCTCTGCCTGGCTGAGGGTCTGTAGGAGGCTGGCCTGGCTTGTAGTGGGTACCAAGGGGTACTTACACTCTGTACCAGGACCAGTTATCCCTTATTAGTGTAGAAGAGGTGTTTCTAGCAGCTTAGGCTGATAGAAGGTAGCTATGGAGAGCAGCTTAGGCTGAACTAGGAGACATGCAAAGCTCCTACTATACCACTGGTGTCATATGCACAATATCATAAGAAAACACAATACACAGATATACTAAAAATAAAGGTATTTTATTTTTATGACAATATGCCAAAAGTATCTCAGTGAGTACCCTCAGTATGAGGATAGCAAATATACACAAGATATATGTACACAATACCAAAAATATGCAGTAATAGCAAAAAGGAAGTAATGCAAACAATGTACAGACACAATAGATTGTAATGAGAGCACATAGGTATAGGGGCAACTCAAACCATGTACTCCAAAAGTGGAATGCGAACCACGAATGGACCCCAAACCTATGTGAGCTTGTAGAGGGTCGCTGGGACTGTAAGAAAACAATGAGGGTTAGAAAATTAGCCCACCCCAAGACCCTGAAAAGTAGGTGTAAAGTGCACCTATATTCCCCAGAGAGCACAGAAGTCGTGATAGGGGAATTCTGCAAGGAAGACCAACACCAGCAATGCAACAAAGGTGGATTTCCAGACGAGAGTACCTGTGGAACAAGGGGACCAAGTCCAAGAGTCGCGACAAAGTCGAGATTGAGCAGATGACCAGGAAATGCCAGCTGAGGATGCAAAGAAGCTGCCACTGGATGGTATAAGCTGTAGATTCTGCAAGAACGAAGAGGACTAGGAACTTCCCCTTTGGAGGATGGATGTCCCACGTCGTGAAGAAGCTTGCAGAGGTGTTCCCATGCAGAAAGACCGCAAACAAGCCTTGCTAGCTGCAAGGGTCGCGGTTAGGGTTTTTGGATGCTGCTGTGGCCCAGGAGGGACCAGGATGTCGCCAAATTGCGTGAGGAGACAGAGGGGGCACCCAGCAAGATAGGGAGCCCTCACAGAAGCAGGCAGCACCCGCAGAAGTGCCGAAACAGGCACTACAAAGAAGAGTGAACCAGAGCTCACCCGAAGTCACAAAAAGAGATCCCACGACGCCGGAGGACAACTCAGGAGGTTGTGCCCTGCAGGTTAGAGTGTCGGGGACCCAGGCTTGGCTGTGCACAAAGGAAATCCTGGAAGAGTGCACAGGAGCCGGAGCAGCTGCAAATCACGCAGTACCCAGCAATGCAGTCTAGCATGGGGAGGCAAGGACTTACCTCCACCAAACTTGGACTGAAGAGTCACTGGACTGTGGGAGTCACTGGGACAGAGTTGCTGAGTTCCAGGGACCCCGCTCGTCATGCTGAGAGGGGACCCAGAGGACCGGTGATGCAGTTCTTTTGCTGCCTGCAGTTGCAGGGGGAGGATTCCGTCGTCCCACGGGAGATTTCTTCGGAGCTTCCAGTGCAGAGAGGAGGCAGACTACCCCCACATTATGCACCATCAGGAAAACAGTCGAGAAGGCGGCAGGATCAGCGATACAAGGTTGCAGTAGTCGTCTTGGCTACTTTGTTGCGGTTTTGCAGGCGTCCTGAGCAGTCAGCGGTCGATTCCTTGGCAGAAGGTGAAGAGAGAGATGCAGAGGAACTCTGATGAGCTCTTGCATTCGTTATCTGAAGAATTCCCCAAAGCAGAGACCCTAAATAGCAAGAAAAAAAGGTTTGCCTACCTAGGAAGGAGGATAGCCTAGCAAGACAGGTAAAAGCCTATCAGAAGGGGTCTCTGACGTCACCTGCTGGCACTGACCACTCAGAGCAGTCCAGTGTGCCAGCAGCACCTCTGATTCCAAGATGGCAGAGGTCTGGAGCACACTGGAGGAGCTCTGGGCACCTCCCCTGGGAGGTGCAGGTCAGGGGAGTGGTCACTCCCCTTTCCTTTGTCCAGTTTCGTGCCAGAGCAGGGCTGGGGGATCCCTGAACCGGTGTAGACTGGCTTATGCAGAGATGGGCACCATCTGTGCCCATCAAAGCATTTCCAGAGGCTGGGGGAGGCTACTCCTCCCCAGCCCTGACACCTTTTTCCAAAGGGAGAGGGTGTAACACCATCTCTCTGAGGAAGTCCTTTGTTCTGCGTTCCTGGGCCAAGCCTGGCTGGACCCCAGGAGGGCAGAAACTTGTCTGAGGGGTTGGCAGCAGCAGCAGCTGCAGTGAAACCCCGGGAAAGGCAGTTTGGCAGTACCTGGGTCTGTGCTAGAGACTCGGGGGATCATGGAATTGTCTCCCCAATGCCAGAATGGCATTGGGGTGACAATTCCATGATCTTAGACATGTTACATGGCCATGTTCGGAGTTACCATTGTGACGCTATACATAGGTAGTGACCTATGTATAGTGCACGCGTGTAATGGTGTCCCGGCACTCACAAAGTCCGGGGAATTTGCCCTGAATGATGTGGGGGCACCTTGGCTAGTGCCAGGGTGCCCACACACTAAGTAACTTAGCACCCAACCTTTACCAGGTAAAGGTTAGATAAATAGGTGACTTATAAGTTACTTAAG
This sequence comes from Pleurodeles waltl, assembly GCF_031143425.1. Classification (NCBI taxonomy): domain Eukaryota; kingdom Metazoa; phylum Chordata; class Amphibia; order Caudata; family Salamandridae; genus Pleurodeles; species Pleurodeles waltl. The sequence continues at coordinate 538,225,319 of NC_090449.1, read as the reverse complement.
TGCAGTGGTAAATGGCTGTGAAATAACGTGGACGTTATTTCACTCAGGCTGCAGTGGCAGGCCTGTGTAAGAGTTGTCAGAGCTCCCTATACGTGGCAAAAGAAATGCTGCAGCCCATAGGGATCTCCTGGAACCCCAATACCCTGGGTACCTCAGTACCATATACTAGGGAATTATAAGGGTGTTCCAGTATGCCAATGTGAATTGGTGAAATTGGTCACTAGCCTGTTAGTAACAATTTGGAAAGCACAGAGAGAGCATAACCACTGAGGTTCTGGTTAGCAGAGCCTCAGTGAGACAGTTAGTCATCACACAGGGAACACATACAGGGCACACTTATGAGCACTGGGGCCCTGCCTGGCAGGGTCCCAGTGACACATACAACTAAAACAACATTTACACAGTGAAATATGGGGGTAACATGCCAGGCAAGATGGTACTTTCCTACACAACCCCCCCCCCCAAACGAAGGACAATAAGATTAGCCATGACCTGATGAGTCTTCATTGTCTAAGTGGAAATATCTGGAGAGTCTATCTGCATTGGAGTGGGTACTCCCAGGTCTATGTTCCACTGTATAGTCCATTCCCTGTAGAGATATGGACCACCTCAACAATTTAGGGTTTTCACCTTTCATTTGTTTTAGCCAAAGTAGAGGTTTGTGGTCTGTCTGAACAATGAAGTGAGTGCCAAACAGGTATGGCCTCAACTTCTTCAGTGCCCAGACCACAGCAAAGGCCTCCCTCTCTATCGCAGACCAACGTTTTTCTCTAGGGGTCAACCTCCTGCTGATAAAAGCAACAGGTTGATCCTGGCCCTCAGAATTGAGTTGGGATAAGACTGCCCCTACCCCTAATTCAGATGCATCAGTTTGAACAATGAATTCCTTGGAGTAACATGGCCTTTTTAGGACAGGTGCAGAGCACATGGCCTGTTTTAGCTCCTCAAAAGCTTTCTGACAGCTAGCTGTCCACAATACCTTTTTAGGCATTTTCTTAGAAGTGAGGTCATTAAGAGGAGGGGCTGCTATGGAGCCATAGTTCTTTATGAACCTCCTGTAATACCCAGTGAGGCCTAAGAAGGCTCTCACCTGGGTCTGAGTTGTAGGGGGAACCCAATCTATGATAGTTTGGATTTTCTCCTGAAGTGGTGCAATCTGTTCTCCACCTACAAGGTGTCCCAGATAAACCACTTTCCCCTGCCCTATCTGGCACTTTGAAGCCTTGATAGTGAGGCCTGCCTTTTGCAGGGCCTCCAAAACTTTCCATAAGTGGACCAGGTGATCATCCCAGGTGGAGCTAAAGACAGCTATATCATCTAGATATGCTGCACTAAAAGCCTCCAACCCTTGCAGGACTGTATTCACCAACCTCTGAAAAGTGGCAGGTGCATTTTTCAAACCAAAGGGCATTACTGTGAATTGGTAGTGCCCTCCAATAGTCGAAAATGCAGTTTTGGCTTTAGCATCCTCTGATAACTTGATCTGCCAATACCTTGCAGTCAAATCAAAGGTGCTTAGATACTTGGCAGATGCCAGTGTATCTATTAGCTCATCTGCCCTGGGTATAGGGTGAGCATCAGTTTTAGTTACCTGGTTGAGACCTCTGTAATTCACACAAAATCTAATTTCCCTTTTCCCATCTTTGGAATGAGGTTTTGGTACAAGTACCACAGGAGAAGCCCATGGACTTTCAGAGTGCTCAACCACTCCCAGTTCAAGCATTTTCTGAACTTCTTGTTTTATGCAGTCCCTGACATGGCCAGGCTGCCTATAGATCTTACTTTTGACAGGCATGCTGTCTCCAGTATCTATAGTGTGCTCACACCAAGAAGTGGTGCCTGGCACAGTAGAAAAGAGTTCAGAAAACTGACCCAGGAGATTTATGCAGTGGTCTTTCTGCTCAGCAGTAAGACAATCTGCTAAAACTACACCTTCCACTAGAGCATCTTGTTCTGTGGAAGAGAAGAGATCAGGGAGAGGGTCACTCTCTTCTTCCTGTCCTTCATCTGTTGCCATGAGCAGGGTGAGATCAGCCCTGTCATAGTAGGGTTTCAGGCGATTGACATGGGGCACCCTAAGGGGACTCCTGGCAGTGCCTAAGTCAACCAAGTAGGTGACTTCTCCCTTCTTTTCAACAATAATGTGGGGTCCACTCCATTTGTCTTGGAGTGCTCTTGGGCCCACAGGCTCCAAGACCCACACTTTCTGCCCTGGTTGGTACTGAATCAGAACAGCCTTCTGGTCATGCCATTGCTTTTGGAGCTCTTTGGTGGCCTGAAGGTTTTTGCTGGCCTTTTTCATATACTCAGCCATTCTGGATCTTAGGCCAAGTACATAGTCCACTATGTCTTGCTTAGGAGCTTTTAAACATTGTTCCCAACCCTCCTTTACAAGTGTTAGAGGACCTCTTACAGGGTGTCCAAATAGGAGTTCAAAGGGGCTGAAGCCCACTCCTTTCTGGGGTACCTCCCTGAAAGCAAAAAGGAGGCAAGGTAACAGGACATCCCATCTCCTCCTGAGTTTTTCAGGGAGTCCCATTATCATTCCTTTGAGAGTTTTATTAAACCTCTCAACCAGTCCATTTGTTTGTGGATGATAAGGTGTGGTGAATTTGTATGTTACACCACATTCCTTCCACATGGCCTTCAGGTATGCAGACATAAAGTTGCTACCTCTGTCTGATACCACCTCTTTTGGGAAACCCACCCTGGAAAAGATTCCCAGGAGGGTCTTTGCCACTGCAGGAGCTGTAGTGGTCCTTAGAGGAATTGCTTCAGGATATCTTGTGGCATGGTCCACTACCACCAAGATAAACCTATTGCCTGAAGCAGTAGGAGGGTCAAGGGGGCCAACTATGTCAACCCCTACCCTTTCAAAGGGGACCACAGGTAGTGGAATAAGGGGAGCCTTTGGGGTGCCACCTGTTTTGCCACTGGCTTGACAGGTGACACAGGACTTACAAAATTATTTTGTGTCCTCTGACATTCTAGGCCAATGAAACAGGGGGACAAGCCTATCCCATGTTTTCATCTGCCCTAAATGTCCAGCCAAGGGAATGTCGTGGGCTAGAGTTAGGAGGAACTCTCTGTATTGCAGGGGAATAACCAATCTCCTGGCAGCTCCAGGTTTTGGGTCCCTTGCCTCTGTATACAAGAGGTTGTCCTCCCAGTAAACTCTGTCTGAGAGTCACTGACATCCCCATTTTGCTGTTTGACAGCGTGCTGTCTTAGACCCTCTAGTGTGGGACAGGTCTGCTGTGCCACACTCAGCTCCTCCCTGGCAGGCCCCCCTCCACCCAAAAGCTCAGCAGTGTCTGCTTCCAGCTCCTCTGGTGAAGATTCTGCACAGGGGGGAAATTCTTCTTCCTCAGAAGTTGAATCATCTGTAGAGGGAGGGATAGTAGGTAGTGATTTACCTTTACTAACCCTAGCTTTAGGGAGCACTTGGTCCAATGTTCCAGGATCCAAGTCACCCTGTCCTTTTTGCTTTATGGCCTGAGCCCTTGTCAAAGCAAAAATATGCCCAGGAATGCCCAGCATTGCTGCATGAGCCTCCAACTCCACTTCTGCCCAAGCTGATGTCTCTAAATCGTTTCCTATTAGACAGTCTACAGGTAAATCTGAGGCAACCACAACTTTCTTTGGACCAGTAACCCCCCCCCCCCCAGTTGAGATTCACAACAGCCATGTGGTGGCTAAGAGTGTTGTTATGAGCATCAGTCACTTGGTACTGGTGACCAAGTAGGTGTTGTTCAGGGTGGACCAGTTTCTCTATTACCATGATAACACTGGCACCTGTGTCCCTGTAGGCCTGAACCTCAACACCATTTATTAGGGGAAGTTGCTTGTACTTATCCATATTAAGGGGACAAGCAACTAAGGTGGCCAAATCAATGGCACCTTCAGAGACTAACACAGCCTCTGTGGTCTCCCTAACAAGACCAACCCCAACTAAATTACCATAAGTGAGCCCAGCTACTCCCTTGGATTGGCTATTAGTAGGTTTGCTCCCACCACCACTGCTATTACTAGGGGCACTAGGTGTAGCAGTAGGGGTTGTGGTAGTGGGAGGCTTGGTGCTTTTCTTTGGACAACTGGCATCAGTTGTCCAATGGCCTTTTACTTTGCATAAATAGCACCATGGTTTCTTTACTTGATTAGAAGAGGATTTGGACCCACCACCCCCACCAGAGTGTTTTTGTGGGCCTGATGAAGACTCATTTTAGATTTGTCCCCACCCTTGTCTGAAGACTTACCATCCTTCTTCTTGCCATCCTTGTCACCCCCTGTATGAACTTTTCTGTTCACTCTTGTTCTGACCCATTTGTCTGCCTTCTTTCCCAATTCTTGGGGAGAGGTCAGATCTGAGTCCAGTAGATATTGGTGTAACAAATCAGACACACAGTTATTCAGAATATGCTCTCTCAGGATTAGATTATACAGGCTTTCATAGTCAGAAACTTTACTGCCATGTAACCACCCCTCCAAGGCCTTCACTGAATGGTCAACAAAGTCTACCCAGTCTTGTGAAGACTCTTTTTTGGTTTCTCTGAACTTAATCCTGTACTGTTCAGTGGTTAAGCCATAACCATCCAAGAGTGCATTCTTTAAAACTGTAAAATTATTGGCATCACTTTCCTTCACAGTAAGGAGCCTATGGAATGTTACCCCCATATTTCACTGTATATATGTTGTTTTAGTCTATGTGTCACTGGGACCCTGCCAGGCAGGGGCCCAGTGCTCATAAGGGTGCCCTGTATGTGTTCCCTGTGTGATGACTAACTGTCTCACTGAGGCTCTGCTAACCAGAACCTCAGTGGTTATGCTCTCTCTGCTTTCCAAATTGTCACTAACAGGCTAGTGACCAATCTCACCAATTCACATTGGCATACTGGAACACCCATATAATTCCCTAGTATATGGGACTGAGGTACCCAGGGTATTGGGGTTCCAGGAGATCCCTATGGGCTGCAGCATTTCTTTTGCCACCCATAGGGAGATCTGACAATTCTTACACAGGCCTGCCAGTGCAGCCTGAGTGAAATAACGTCCACGTTATTTCACAGCCATTTACCACTGCACTTAAGTAACTTATAAGTCACCTATATGTCTAACCTTCACCTGGTGAAGGTTGGGTGCAAAGTTACTTAGGGGGTCATTCTGACCCTGGCGGTCGGTGAAAAAGCGGCGGCCAACCCGCAAACAGGCCGGCGGTAAAAAAAATGGAATTCTAACCCTGGCGGGAACCGCCAACACAGGCCGCCACTTTAACACTCCGACCGCCACGGCGGGACCGACAAACAGCGCGGCGGTCACCGCCAACAGGCAGGCGGCAGACAATGTACCGCCCACCCTATCACAACTCACCAATCTGCCACCTTTTCCGGGGCGGGAGCCCCGCCGATAAAAACACGGCGGAAACAGACTACGAACCGGAAAACGCTCACCTATACACACTCCACGAGGAAGGAGGACAGCATGGAGCCCGAATTACACATCCTACCAGCTATTGTCTACCTGCTCATCTACCAGGAGTACGAACGCCGGCGCAGACGACAACGGTGAGTACTGCACCTATGACACAGGCGAGGGGGGAGGATGAAAGCTTACGGGCACACTCATGCGCCATACACCCACCCCCCCACCACAAATACCTACACCCCAATGCCGAGCAACAAGTCAGAGTGACACCACACAAACCCCCCGGAATAATGCAAAGACACAATTTAAATGATCTATAAAATATATGTATAAATAGCTCCATTGAAGGAATGGCAAATATGCCATATAAAAGATACAAAAATAAGGAATGAACATAGGCAACAATATATCCTTGGTCAAAAAGTCCAGCACATTCCATCAAAGTTCCATAGTCCGTGGGCCAATGTGCACAAACACATGGGCAAAGTCCACACAGGAGACCAGATACCATTGGAGAGAACACTGCAGGGGCATCAGATGATAAAACTACAGGCACCTCAGGGGGAAGGGAAGGGGGGGCACCTCAGCCACATGAGTCCACGACGCCAGATCCACGAGGGGCCTCCATGCCCACTGTCCCATCCTGGGGAGTGCAAAGCCACAGTCTCACAAGTCCCTACAGTGGGAGGCTTGCCCACTGGACCATCCTGGGGAGTGCAAAGCCACAGTCTCTCAAGTGTCTACAGTGGGAGGCTTGCCCACTGGACCATCCTGGGGAGTGCAAAGCCACAGTCTCACAAGTCCCTACAGTGGGAGGCTTGCCCACTGTACCATCCTGGGGAGTGCAAAGCCACAGTCTCACAAGTCCCTACAGTGGGAGGCTTGCCCACTGGACCATCCTGGGGAGTGCAAAGCTACAGTCTCTCAAGTGTCTACAGTGGGAGGCTTGCCCACTGGACCATCCTGGGGAGTGCAAAGCCACAGTCCATCAGATGGATTACCGACTCCACTGTTATTGGAGGAGGCATGGTGCCCAGAGTGCTTCCTGAAGCCCTGCTCGACACAGAACCGGCACTGTCAATGGGCCAGCGGTGCTTGAGATGAAGGGCCCAGCGGAGCAGTGCTTGAGACGGCGGGGCCCAGCGGAGCGGTGCTTGAGATGAAGGGCCCAGCGAAGCGGTGCTTGAGCTGAAGGGCCCAGCGGAGCGGTGCTTGAGACGACGGGGCCCAGCGGAGCGGTGCTTGAGATGAAGGGCCCAGCGGAGCGGTGCTTGAGATGAAGGGCCCAGCGGAGCGGTGCTTGAGACGGCGGGGCCCAGCGGAGCGGTGCTTGAGACGGCAGGGCCCAGCGGAGCGGTGCTTGAGATGAAGGGCCCAGCGGAGCGGTGCTTGAGACGGCGGGGCCCAGCGGTGCGGTGCTTGAGATGAAGGGCCCAGCGGAGCGGTGCTTGACAGGAAGGGCCCAGCGGAGCGGTGCTTGAGATGAAGGGCCCAGCGGTGCGGTGCTTGAGATGAAGGGCCCAGCGGAGCGGTGCTTGACAGGAAGGGCCCAGCGGAGCGGTGCTTGAGATGAAGGGCCTAGCGGTGCGGTGCTTGACATGAAGGGCCCAGCGGAGCGGTGCTTGACAGGAAGGGCCCAGCGGAGCGGTGCTTGAGATGAAGGGCCCAGCGGAGCGGTGCTTGACAGGAAGGGCCCAGCAGAGCGGTGCTTGAGATGAAGGGCCCAGTGGTGCGGTGCTTGAGATGAAGGGCCCAGCGGAGCGGTGCTTGACAGGAAGGGCCCAGCGGAGCGGTGCTTTAGATGAAGGGCCCAGCGGAGCAGTGCTTGACAGGAAGGGCCCAGCGGAGCGGTGCTTGAGATGAAGGGCCCAGCGGTGCGGTGCTTGAGATGAAGGGCCCAGCGCAGCGGTGCTTGACAGGAAGGGCCCAGCGGAGCAGTGCTTGAGATGAAGGGTCCCGGGGGAACGGTGCTGCCCTTGCCCTCCTTCGCTGGAGCTCTGTGGCCCTTGCCTCCCTTGGATGATGTGGCAGGTGACGGGGCAATGCTACTGTCCTTGGTGGCAGCCGTCTCAGGCTTGTCGCGCCGGCCCTTCTTCTTTTTTGCCCTCTTCCCAGGGGGGGGGCTGGCTGTCCCCTTGCTGCTGGCCGATGTTCCTGCCCTAGGATCTGGTGGACTCCAATAGCCCTGCACTATGGTCACAGTAGATGCAGGGCTGGTGGTGGCTGAGGTGCTTTTTTTACTCTTACCAGATGGAGGGGGTGGGTCAGGGATTGGAATGAGCTCAAGGTTGGAAAGGAAAACGACTTGGGAAGGACAGGGACGGGTAGCTGTAGTGGGTATGGGAGTGGAGGAAGAGGATGTGGTTGTAGGAGAGTCAAGTGTGCTGTCTTTGGGTGCAGGTGCTTGTGACGGAGGCTGTCGTGAGGTGGATGGCTGTTGGGTGGGTGGCTGCCTGCGTTTGTGTGCTTTGGAAGAGGGGGTGACAGACACACTGGGAGAGGACACAGGGGACGTGTAAATGGCAGTGGGGTGGTGACTGCACGTGTGCGGACTGTAATGGAGGGTGTGCTGGTGATGGAGGTACTGGCTGATGGTGGTGTGCATGCAGGTGTGAGTGGAGACGTCACAGGGAGGGAGGAGGGAGATGAGGAGGTGGGGGACACAGAGGTGGTAGTGACTGTTGGCATGTCTGCATCTGGATGTTGCTTGGGTGAATGCTTGTGGGATTTGTGGTGCTTATGTCTGGATGAGCTGCCCTTGGGTGTAGAGGTGTGTGCAGGCTGGTCTGATGGTGTGGATGGGATAGGCAGAGGAACAGGAGACTGGGACTGGGTGGAGGGAGTAAGAAGAGGGAGGCTGGAGACAGGGACAATGGCTGCCGTCAGTGCTGAGGCCAGAGCGTTGAACGATCGCTGATGGGCAGCCTGACCCGAATGAATGCCCTCCAGGTATGCATTGCTCCGATGCACCTCCCTTTCTACACCCTGGATGGCATTCAAAAGGGTAGACTGCCCAACAATGAGTGTCCTGAGGAGGTCAATGACCTCCTCACTGAGGGCAGCAGGGGTAACTGGGGCAGGGCCTGAGGTGCCTGGGGCGAAGGAGATGCCCGCCTTCCTGGGCGAGCGGGCACGGAGCGAAGGCTGAGGGGCTGCAGGGAGGGCGGGGCAGGTGCGCTGGGTGGCGGCTGTACCTGTTGTGGCGGTGGGCACGGATGTTGCCGCCACCGCTAGGGAGCTCCCTTCCGAGGACGTATCGGTGTCGCTGACGTCTCCACGGGTCCCCGTTGCGGAGCTCCACTCGCACTCCGTCTCACTGGTGTACTCGGAGTCTGTTGTATGGCCCTCCGGGGCCATGTGAGATGCAGCTCCCTCGTGCGCCGATGCCACTTCTCCTCCGCCTGATGATGCTAATGCACACATGAACAGGAAGACAAAGAAAATGGGGGGGGGGAATGAAGACAGGTTGAGTGCATGCATTGGCAACACCGTTGGCGGAGAGGACAGACACAGAAGCCCCCTGAACTAGGCCGCGCAATGGGGGTACACTACTCAGTTATTGTGACTAGGCCTACGGGTCTATGGACGACAAATGCACACATGGGTGGGCCGGACCATGGCTAGCTGTACTTGGCACCCTACAGAGGTGGTGGGCGGGGGCACAGGGCCGTGTCTAACGGAGGGGCCTAGCCTACAGAATGCGCCCTGGCCTGGAGATAGCCACAGCCCTCATCCCCCACCCAGACACCTTCACTGCGCGCAAAGATAGCAGAATGTGCTGATACTCACCCCCTTGTGTCTGCTGTGATGTCCTCACGCGCCCATCCAAATCGGGGTAGGCCACCGCCAGGATCCGGGACATCAGGGGGGTCAATTGCCGGCTGGCACCCCTCCTACGTTGGGAGGCGATCCCCAGCAGAGACTCGCCGGTCTTTTCTGGTCCCGCGGCGGATGTCCTCCCACCTCTTTCGCCAGTGGGTGTCCCGTCTGTTGTGGACCCCCAGGGCCCGGACGTCCTTGGCGATGGCACGCCAAATGTCGATCTTCTGATGGCGGCGCTGACCTATGTGACATGTACAGGGTGGTAAAGGAAATCGCATCAGTTTTCTGCCTGGTCAATGTGAGTGGGCCCCCCCTCCCCAACCTTGCCATGTGGCACATGCTCTCATCTTTCGTGCGTTGCACTCCTCATTCGCTCCCCTCCCCACCATCTTACATACACCCCACTCAACACAGGCATAGCCCATTCAACGTGCACCCTGTGTACTAACCTGTTGATCTGGAGGACCGTAGAGTAGCGCATACTGGGGGAGGACCCCATCAACAAGTTTCTCCAATTCTTCGGCAGTGAAGGCAGGGGCCCTTTCCCCAGTCGCAGCAGCCATTGTATCTCCCAGACCGAGGTCACAGCAGCACTTGCAGTATAGGTCCTCTCCTGTGGATGATCAGGTCTCGAGTGATTAATAAGATAGAAAATGGCGGCCACGCCCGCGGCGGTGCGTACCGCGGCGGTGCGTACCGCGACCGCCGGCGCACATCGTCATTGGCTCCTGAGACCCATAGGGTTCAATGTTAACCAATGCTGCTTTGCGCCGCGGTCTTCGACCGCCTACCGCCACGGTGTGCCACGCCTGCGCAGTGACCTCACATCCCACTGTCACACTTCACAGGTCAGGCAGCCGCCATTTCAAGGGCCCACATGGCATGATTTCTGCTGCGTCACACAGGCCTAGGCCTTGCATTGCCACTCATACAAGCCGTTCCATGCATAGCGATTCGTGTACTGGGCAAGCTGTGTGAACTAACCTGTGGGTTGCTTGACTCTGTGCTCCATGTTGTCCTTCCTAGGCACCGTCCGCTGGGACTTGCGAAGAGAAAGATGAATCCTCCCGTGTACCGACCGCTGGTGGACCTGTCGACAATGGAAGAACGACATATCATACTTACATACCGGCTTGACAGAGCAACTATACATGAACTATGTGCCCAGCTAGAGCCAGACCTGATGTCCCCCATCCGCCAACCCACAGGGATTCCCCCTCTGGTGCAGGTTCTGTCAGTACTCCATTTTTTGGCAACAGTGGCCATATCATCTGGGATGTCTCAGCCTATGTTTTCTAAGGTTTTGTCCAGAGTGTTGTCTGCCCTGATGAAATACATGCGGAGCTACATTATTTTCCCTGAGGTGGGCGAATTGGCTACAGTGAAGGGTGATTTCTATGCCCTTGGACATATCCCCAACATCATTGGTGCCATTGATGGGACCCATGTGGCTTTGGTTCCCTCCAAAGAAAGTGAGCAGGTGTACAGAAACAGAAAAAGTTATCATTCGATGAATGTCCAGGTGGTCTGTTTGGCTGACCAGTACATCTCCCATGTAAATGCCAAGTTCCCTGGGTCAGTGCATGACGCGTATGTCATGCGAAATAGCAGCATCCCTTATGTGATGGAACAGCTACAGAGACACCGTGTGTGGCTAATTGGTGACTCTGGTTACCCCAACCTGTCGTGGCTACTGACCCCAGTGAGGAATCCCGGGACCAGGGCAGAGGAACGGTACAATGAGGCCCATGGGCGATCTAGGAGGATCATAGAAAGGACCTTCGGGGTCCTGAAGGCCAGGTTTAGGTGCCTGCATATGACAGGGGGATCCCTCATGTACTCACCAAAGAAGGTGTGCCAGATCATCGTGGCCTGCTGTATGCTTTACAATCTTGCATTGCGACACCAGGTGCCTTTTCTGCAGGAGGATGGTCCAGATGGTGGGTTTGTTGCAGCTGTGGAGCCTGTGGAGAGTGAAGAGGAGGAAGACGACGGGAACGACACGGACAACAGGGATACAGTCATACAACAATACTTTCAGTAGCACACAGGTAAGAAACAGCCACCCCAATTTACATTTACTTGAGGCCTCATGCGTATCCACTGTCTGTGTTTCCCCCCAGTTCCTGTTAACTGATTTGTGACTTTCCCTTCCCTTTTCAGAGCTGTATGACCCACTGCCTGACTTCAGCTTTGTTTGCCCATGGACTAAAGCTTATTGAAATTGGTATGTTGTCATCACAAAGTAACTGGACATTTTTGAACCGTTATGTGTAATACATTTGTTAAGAATACAAGCAGACTCCTGTTTATTTAAGTGGAATAAGTGATTTATTTTAAGTGCTAGATATAGGTAAATGATTGGGAAGCGGGGATGGGTGGGGGTGGAGTAATGTCCATGGCAGAGTCCAGTTCTCAGTCGCACAGGTGCATTGTCCATATGCCTGTGGACGGATGGAGCAGGGGCAGTTCAAGGTTGGACAGGGTGACAATGTGGGACAGTGGGATGACATCAGGGGGTATCTTAGGCTGGCGGGGGTCTTGCAATCCTACTCTGTCTTCTTGTGAGATCTCAGGTTCCGCTTGCGGGGTGGTTCTTCTTCTGCAGGAGGTGGGGTTCTGGTGGCCTGTCGTTGTGTGTGGGCCTCCTGTCCACTAGCGCCGGCGGAGGTGGTAGGCTGTTCCTGGCCTGGGCTAGTGACAGGGGCCCTTTGGGGTGCCACATGGTCCCGCAATGTGGTGACGATCTGGGTAAGGGCCAGGACGATGGTCCCCATTGCCGAACCGATGTTCCTCAGTTCCTCCCTGAACCCCATGTACCGTTCCTCCTGCAGTTCCTGGATCTCCTGGAACCGGGCCAGTACCGTCGCCATCGTCTCCTGGGAGCGGTGGTATGCTCCCATGATGGAGGAGAGGGCCTCTTGGAGAGTCGGTTCCCCGGGCCTGTCCCCCCCCTGTCGCACAGCAGCCCTCCCAGTTCCCCTGTGTTCCTGGGCCTCTGTCCCCTGGACGGTGTGCCCACTAACACTGCCCCCAGGTCCCTGTTGTTGTTGGGGTGGTGGGTCAACCTGGGTGCCCTGTAGTGGTGGACACACCACTGATTTACGTGCCCTGGAGACAGAGGCATGGGCCCGCTGGGTGGGAGCTGTGCTGGTGTTCCCAGAAGGGGTTGGGTCTGGTGTAGCCTGTGGCTGTCTGTGGGGAACCGGCTGTCCAGAGGTCCCCGATGGGCCGGGCTGGTCGTCTGGCTCCAGGGAGACAGAGCTGCTGTCATCGCTGGGGGCCTCTTCTGGGGGTGGGATGGACATCTCTGGACCCTCCGTGGCGGTGTGGTGGCGTTCGGGTCCTGCAGGGGTATAAAGGTATGGTTATTGCTTCTCTGTGTGGCATTTCGTGTGATGGGTGGGTGTCCGTGTACCCATGTGCAGGCATTTCCTTGTGGGGGCTTTTGTGAGGGTGGCTTGTGGGGGTGATGTGTGTGTGCAGTGGGCATGCTTTGGTGATGGGTGTCCATGCTTTGGGGTCGCATGCAGGGCTTGGTGTTGAGATGGGTGGGTTGTGATGGTGAGCCTTTTGCTAGGGGTTGGTGTGATAGGGGAGGGGTTGAGGGTGGGGGTATGATTTGGCATGCAGGTGGGGTGGGGGTGGGAAGCAGTAGTGAAGATTTGCCTTACCAGAGTCCATTCCTCCGCCTACTCCTGCGAGGCCCTCAGGATGCAGGATGTGCAAGACTTCCTCCTCCCACGCCGTAAATTCTGGGGGAGTAGGTGAGGGTCCGCCGCCAGTCTTCTGCACCGCAATGTTGTGCATTGATACCATGGAACGCACCTTCCCCCGTAGGTCGTTCCATCTCTTCCTGATGTCCTCCCGATTGCGTGGATGCTGTCCCACTGCGTTAACCCTGTCCACTATCCTTTGCCATAGCTCCATCTTCCTGGCAATGGTGGTGTGCTGCACCTGTGCCCCGAAGAGCTGGGGCTCTACACGGACTATTTCCTCCACCATGACCCTGAGTTCGGCGTCACTGAACCTGGGGTGTCTTTGGGGTGCCATGGGGTGGTGTGGTTGAGGTGTGGGGTGGCGTTTGTGGTGATGAGTGTGGTGCGTGTGGTGGTGTGTGGTGTTTGGTGCGTGGATTCTGTGTGGGTGATGGTGTTGTGTGCCTCTGTGTTGTGGGATTCTCTATTCTGTGCTCTGTCTCTAGCCTTCGTCAATGATTTCGGGTCGTAGGGGCTTGTGGGTGATGTGGGTGTGTGTTTTATATTGTGTTGGGTGTGTGGGAGTGGTGTTAGTATGTGTTTCAGGAAATCCACTGTTGTTGCATTGCTGTTGTTGGTTTTCCTTGCAGAATCCCCTTATCACGACTTCTGTGCTCTCTGGGGGTTGTAGGTGCACTTTACAGCTACCTTACAGGGTCTTGGGGTGGGCTATTTTTCTAACTCTCACTGTTTTCTTACAGTCCCAGCGACCCTCTTCAAGCTCACATAGGTTTGGGGTTCATTTGTGGTTCGCATTCCACTTTTGGAGTATATGGTTTGTGTTGCCCCAATACCTATTTGCTCCTATTGCAATCCAATGTAACTTTACACTGCTTGCATTACTTCCTTTTGCTATTACTGCATATTTATGGTATTGTGTACATACATCTTGTGTATATTTGGCATCCTTAGACTGAGGGTACTCACTGAGATACTTTTGGCAAATTGTCATAAAAATAAAGTACCTTTATTTTTAGTATATCTGTGTATTGTGTTTTCTTATGATATTGTGCATATGACACCAGTGGTATAGTAGGAGCTTTGCATGTCTCCTAGTTCAGCCTAAGCTGCTAGAAACACCTCTTCTACACTAATAAGGGATAACTGGACCTGCCACAAGGTGTAAGTACCTCTGGTACCCACTACAAGCCAGGCCAGCCTCCTACATTGGTTGTGCAGCAGTGGGATAAGTACTTGTAACTACTTACCACTTTGTCATATTGTACTTTTCATGAGAAAAAAATATACAAAACAAGTTCAGTGTATGTACACCTAACCAAAAAGTTTTGCTTTTCTTCTCTTACACTTTCTGCTAAGTGCTGAAAAGTACTCCTAAACTTTCAAAAAGTTTCAAAAAGTTTTTTTTCTGTTCCTTAAAAAGTCCTGAAACGTTTTCTCTCTTCTCACTGTCCCTAAACCTTCTTCTATCATGTCTGATGTAGGAACTTCTCTTAAAATGGTCAATACAACATATGACAATCTTAACTTTAAGAGCCTAAGGAGTCTCTGCCTTAATAGAGGTTTAATGGTAGGAAATAACCCTTCTGAAGAATTTCTGTTTCACATGCTCATTGAGAATGATATGTCCCTAGGTGGCACTTCATCTGAGATGTTAGTAGATAGCTCACACTCTGACTCAGGGGAACCCCTTGAGGGAGGTGTACAGGGTTCTCTTCCAAATCTGCCCCTTAGCAGACTTCCTGGCAATGCTGGTAGTAATAGAAGCTCTCATCATAGTAGGGATGCTTTTGTTCCTGAAGGCCAGGTTGTTAGAGTCCAAACTGTTAGGGACAGCTCTCCCTCTGTTAATTCCAACATATCCTCAGTGTCCAAGCATTCCCAACCCACCCACCCTGAAGACAACATGTTAAAAAGGGAACTCAAAAAGTTGAGAGTGGAAGAGACCAGACTGAAGCTTAAACAGCAACAGCTGGCTCTAGACAGGGAATCCCTAGACCTGGAGAAGGAGAGACAGAGATTGGGGTTTGGACCCCATGGTGGCAGCAGCAGTATTCCTGATAGCAATCCTGTGAGAGAGCATGATTCCAGGAATCTGCACAAGATAGTTCCCCCTTACAAGGAGGGGGATGACATTAACAAGTGGTTTGCTGCACTTGAGAGGGCCTGTATGGTACAGGGGGTCCCTCAAAGGCAGTGGGCTGCTATCATATGGCTATCTTTCAATGGAAAGGGTAGGGATAGGCTCCTTACTGTTAGAGAAAGTGATGCCAATAATGTTGCAGTTTTGAAGGATGCACTCTTGGATGGATTTGGCTTAACCACTGAACAATACAGGATTAAGTTCAGAGACTCCAGAAAAGAGTCCTCACAAGACTGGATAGACTTTGTTGACTGTTCAGTGAAGGCCATGGAGGGGTGGTTACATGGCAGTAAAGTTTCTGACTATGAAAGCCTGTACAATCTAATTCTGAGAGAGCATATTCTGAATAACTGTGTGTCTGACTTGTTACACCAAGATCTAGTGAACTCAGATCTGACCGCTCCCCAAGAATTGGGAAAGAAGGAAGACAAATGGGTCAGAACAAGAGTGAACAGAAACGTTCATACAGGGGGTGACAATGATGGCAAGAAGAAGGATGGTAAGTCTTCTGACAAGGGTGGGGACAAAACTAAAAATGAGTCTTCATCAGGCCCACAAAAACACTCTGGTGGGGGGGGGGGTCCAAATCCTCTTCAAATCAAATCAAAAAGCCTGGTGTTATTTATGTAAAGTAAAAGGCCATTAAACAACTGATGCCAGTTGTCCAAAGAAAAACACCAAACCTCCCACTTCCACAACCCCTACTGCAACCTCTAGTGCCCCTAGTAATAGCAGTGGTGGTGGGAGCAAACCTACTAATAGCCAATCCAAGGGAGTAGCTGGGCTCACATTTGGTAATTTAGTTGGGTTTGGTCTTGTTAGGGAGACCACAGAGGCTGTGCTAGTCTCTGAAGGTGCCATTGATTTGGCCACCTTGGTTGCTTGTCCCCTTAATATGGATAAGTACAAGCAACTTCCCCTAATCAATGGTATTGAGGTTCAGGCCTACAGGGACACAGGTGCCAGTGTTACCATGGTGATAGAGAAACTGGTACACCCTAAACAACACCTACTTGGTCACCAGTACCAAGTGACTGACGCTCATAACAACACCACTCTTAGCCACCCCATGGCTGTTGTGAATCTCAACTGGGGGGGGGGGTTACTGGTCCAAAGAAAGTTGTGGTTGCCTCAGATTTACCTGTAGACTGTCTACTACGGAATGAATTAGAGACATCAGCTTGGGCAGAAGTGGAGTTGGAGGCTCATGCAGCAATGCTGGGCATTCCTGGGCATATTTTTGCTTTGATAAGGGCTCAGGCCAAAAAGCAAAAAGGACAGGGTGACTTGGATCCTGGAACAATGGACCAAGTGTTCCCTAAAGCTAGGGGTAGCAAGGGTAAATCCCTACCCACTATCCCTCCCTCTACAGATGATTCAACTTCTGAGGAAGAAGAATTTCCTCCCTGTGCAGAACCTTCACCAGAGGAGCTAGCAGCAGGCACTGCTGAGGTTTTGGGTGGAGGGGGGCCTGCCAGGGAAGAGCTGAGTGTGGCACAGCAAACCTGTCCCACATTAGAGGGTCTCAGACAGCAAGCTGTCAAACAGCAAAATGGGGATGTCAGTGACTCACATAGTGTTTACTGGGAGGACAACCTCTTGTACACAGAGGCAATGGACCCAAAACCTGGAGCAGCCAGGAGATTGGTCACTCCCCTGCAGTACAGAAAGTTCCTCCTAACTCTGGCACATGACATTCCTTTGGCTGGGCATTTGGGCCAGATTAAAACATGGGAAAGGCTTGTCCCCCTGTTTCACTGGCCTAGGATGTCAGAGGACACAAAATATTTTTGTAAGTCTTGCATGACCTGCCAAGCCAGTGGCAAGACTCGTGGCACTCCAAAGGCTCCCCTTATTCCACTACTTGTGGTTGGGGTTCCCTTTGAAAGGGTAGGGGTTGACATAGTTGGCCCCCTTGACCCTCCTATTGCTTCAGGCAATAGGTTTGTATTAGTGGTAGTGGACCATGCCACAAGATATCCTGAAGCAATTCCTCTAAGGACCACTACAGCACCTGCAGTGGCAAAAGCCCTCCTGGGAATCTTTTCCAGGGTGGGTTTCCCAAAAGAGGTGGTATCAGACAGAGGTAGCAACTTTATGTCCGCATACTTGAAGGCCATCTGGAAGGAAAGTGGTGTAACATACAAATTCACCACACCTTATCATCCACAAACAAATGGACTGGTTGAGAGGTTTAACAAAACTCTCAAAGGAATGATAATGGGACTCCCTGAAAAACTCAGGAGGAGATGGGATGTCCTGTTACCTTGCCTCCTTTTTACTTACAGGGAGGTACCCCAAAAAGGAGTGGGCTTCAGCCCCTTTGAACTCCTCTTTGGGCACCCTGTAAGAGGTCCCCTAACACTTGTAAAGGAGGGTTGGGAACAACCTTTAAAAGCTCCTAAGCAAGATATAGTGGACTATGTGCTTGGCCTAAGATCCAGAATGGCCAAGTACATGAAAAAGGCCAGTAAAAACCTTCAGGCCTGCCAAGAGCTCCAAAAGCAATGGCATGACCAGAAGGCTGTTCTGATTCAGTACCAACCAGGACAGAAGGTGTGGGTATTGGAGCCAGTGGCCCCAAGAGCACTCCAAGACAAATGGAGTGGACCCAATCTCATTGTTGAAAAGAAGGGCGAGGTCACCTACTTGGTTGACCTAGGCACTGCCAGGAGTCCCCTTAGGGTGCTCCATGTCAACCGCCTAAAACCCTGCTATGACAGGGCTGATCTCACCCTGCTCATGGCAACAGATGAGGGACAGGAAGAAGAGAGTGACCCTCTCCCTGATCTCTTCTCTTCCACAGAAGAGGATGCTCTAGTGGAAGGAGTAGTTTTGGCAGACTGTCTTACTGCTGAGCAGAAAGACAACTGCATAAATCTCCTTGGTCAGTTTTCTGAACTCTTTTCAACTGTGCCAGGCACCACATCTTGGTGTGAACACACAATTGATACTGGAAACAGCATGCCTGTCAAAAGTAAAATCTATAGGCAGCCTGACCATGTCAGGTACTGCATAAAGCAAGATGTTCAGACAATAATTGACCTAGCAGTGGTTGAACATTCTGAAAGCCCATGGGCCTCTCCAGTGGTGCTTGTACCAAAGCCTCACTCAAAAGATGGAAAAAGGGAGAAGAGGATTTGTGTAGATTACAGAGGTCTCAACCAGGTAACAAAAACTGATGCTCACCCTATACCCAGGGCAGATGAGCTCATAGATACACTGGCATCTGCCAAGTATCTAAGCACCTTTGATTTGACTGCAGGGTATTGGCAGATCAAATTGTCAGAGGATGCTAAAGCAAAAACTGCATTTTCGACTATTGGAGGGCACTACCAATTCACAGTAATGCCCTTTGGTTTGAAAAATGCACCTGCCACTTTTCAGAAGTTGGTGAATACAGTCCTACAAGGGTTGGAGGCTTTTACTGCAGCATATCTGGACGATATAGCTGTCTTTAGCTCCACCTGGGATGTTCACCTGGTCCACCTGTGGAAAGTTTTGGAGGCCCTGCCAAAGGCAGGCCTCACTATCAAGGCTTCAAAGTGCCAGATAGGGCAGGGGAAAGTGGTTTATCTGGGACACCTGGTAGGTGGAGAACAGATTGCACCACTTCAGGGGAAAATCCAGACAATCATGGATTGGGTTCCCCCTACAACACAGTCCCAGGTGAGAGCCTTCCTAGGCTTCACTGGGTATTACAGGAGATTCATTAAAAACTATGGCTCCATTGCAGCCCCACTTAATGATCTCACTAGCAAGAAGATGCCTAAAAAGGTATTGTGGACAGCTAGCTGTCAGAAAGCTTTTGAGGAGCTCAAACAAGCCATGTGCACTGCACCTGTCCTAAAAAGCCCATGTTACTCCAAGAAATTAATTGTTCAAACTGATGCATCTGAATTAGGGGTAGGGGCAGTCTTATCACAACTCAATTCTGAGGGGCAGGATCAACCAGTTGCTCTTATCAGCAGGAGGTTGACCCCTAGAGAAAAGCGTTGGTCTGCCATAGAGAGGGAGGCCTTTGCTGTGGTCTGGGCACTGAAGAAGTTGAGGCCATACCTGTTTGGCACTCACTTCATTGTTCAGACAGACCACAAACCTCTACTTTGGCTAAAACAAATGAAAGGTGAAAACCCTAAATTGTTGAGGTGGTCCATATCTCTACAGGGAATGGACTATACAGTGGAACATAGACCTGGGAGTACCCACTCCAATGCAGATGGACTCTCCAGATATTTCCACTTAGACAATGAAGACTCATCAGGTCATGGCTAGTCTTATTGTTTTTCGTTTGGGGGGGGGTTGTGTAGGAAAGTACCATCTTGCCTGGCATGTTACCCCCATAGTTCACTGTATATATGTTGTTTTAGTCTATGTGTCACTGGGACCCTGCCAGGCAGGGGCCCAGTGCTCATAAGGGTGCCCTGTATGTGTTCCCTGTGTGATGACTAACTGTCTCACTGAGGCTCTGCTAACCAGAACCTCAGTAGTTATGCTCTCTCTGCTTTCCAAATTGTCACTAACAGGCTAGTGACCAATCTCACCAATTCACATTGGGATACTGGAACACCCATATCATTCCCAAGTATATGGTACTGAGGTACCCAGGGTATTGGGGTTCCAGGAGATCCCTATGGGCTGCAGCATTTTTTTTGCCACGCATAGGGAGATCTGACAATTCTTACACAGGCCTGCCAGTGCAGCCTGAGAGAAATAACGTCCACGTTATTTCACAGCCATTTACCACTGCACTTAAGTAACTTATAAGTCACCTATATGTCTAACCTTCACCTGGTGAAGGTTGGGTGCAAAGTTACTTAGTGTGTGGGCACCCTGGCACTAGCCAAGGTGCCCCCACATTGCTCAGGGTAAATTCCCCAAACTTTGTGAGTGCAGGGACACCATTACACGCGTGCACTATACATAGGTCACTACCTATGTATAGCGTCACAATGGTAACCCCGAACATGGCCATGTAACATGTCAAAGATCATGGAATTTTCACCCCAATGCCATTCTGGCATTGGGGAGACAATTCCATGATCCCCCGGGTCTCTAGCACACAAACCGGGTACGCCAAACTGCCTTTCCAGGGTCTCCACTGCAGCTGCTGCCAACCCCTCAGACAGGTTTCTGCCCTCCTGGGGTCCAGGCAGCCCTGGCCCAGGAAGTCAGAACAAAGGATTTCCTCTGAGAGAGGGTGTGAAACCCTCTCCCTTTGGAAATAGATTGTGATGGCTGGGGAGGGGTGGCCTCCCCCAGCCTCTGGAAATGCTTTGATGGGCACAGATGCTGCCCATCTCTGCATAAGCCAGTCTACACCGGTTTAGGGATCCCCCAGCCCTGCTCTGGTGTGAAACTGGACAAAGGAAAGGGGAGTGACCACTCCCCTGACCTGCACCTCCCAGGGGAGGTGCCCAGAGCTCCTCCAGTGTGCCCCAGGCCTCTGCCATCTTGGAAATAGAGGTGTTGCTGACACACTGGAGTGCTCTGAGTGGCCAGTGCCAGCAGGTGACGTCAGAGGCTCCTTCTGATAGGCTCTTACCTTTCTTACTAGCCTATCCTCCTTCCTAGGTAGCCAAACCTCCTTTTCTGGCTATTTAGGGTCTCTGCTTTGGGGAATTCTTCAGATACCGAATGCAAGAGCTCACCAGAGTTCCTCTGCATCTCCCTCTTCACCTTCTGCCAAAGGATCGACCGCTGACTGCTCAGGACACCTGCAAAAGTGCAACAAAGTAGCAAAGACGACTACTGCAACCTTGTATCGCTTCATCCTGCCGGCTTTCTCGACTGTTTCCTGGTGGTGCATGCTCTGGGGGCAGCCTGCCTCCTTTCTGCACCAGGAGCTCTGAAGAAATCTCCTGTGGGTCGACGGAATCTTTCCCCTGCAACCGCAGGCAACAAAAGACTGCATCACCGGTCCTCTGGGTCCCCTCTCAGCATGACGAGTGTGGTCCCTGGAACTCAGCAACTCTGTCCAAGTGACTCCCACAGTCCAGTTACTCTTCAGTCCCCGACACTCTAACCTGCAGTGCACAACCTTCTGAGTTGTCCTCCGGCGTCGTGGGACTCCCTTTTCTGACTTCGGGTGGACTCCGGTTCACTCCTCTTCTAAGTGCCTGATCTGGTACTTCTGCGGGTGCTGCCTGCTTCTGTGAGGGCTCCCTGACTTGCTGGGCGCCCCCTCTGTCTCCTCATTCAAGTAGCGACATTCTGGTCCCTCCTGGGCCACAGCAGCATCCAAAAACCCTAACCGCGACCCTTGCAGCTAGCAAGGCTTGTTTGCGGTCTTTCTGCGTGGGAACACCTCTGCAAGCTTCTTCACGACGTGGGACATCCATCCTCCAAAGGGGAAGTTCCCAGTCCTCTTCGTTCTTGCAAAACACCAAGCTTCTTCCATCCAGTGGCAGCTTCCTTGCACCCTCAGCTGGCATTTCCTGGGCTCCTGCCCACTCTCGACACTGTTGCGACTCTTGGACTTGGTCCCCTTGTCTTACAGGTACTCAGGTCCGGAAATCCATTGTTGTTGCATTGCTGGTGTTGGTTTTCCTTGCAGAATCCCCCTATCATGACTTCTGTGCTCTCTGGGGGTTGCAGGTGCACTTTACACCTACCTTACAGGGTCTTGGGTTGGGCTATTTTTCTAACCCTCACTGTTTTCTTACAGTCCCAGCGACCCTTTAGAAGTTCACATAGGTTTGGGGTCCATTTGTGGTTCGCATTCCACTTTTGGAGTATATGGTTTGTGTTGCCCCATACCTATGTGCTCCTATTGCAATCTATTGTAACTTTACACTGCTTGCATTACTTCCTTTTGCTATTACTGCATATTTTTGGTATTGTGTACATATATCTTGTGTATATTTGGCATCCTCATACTGAGGGTACTCACTGAGATACTTTTGGCATATTGTCATAAAAATAAAATACCTTTATTTTTAGTATATCTGTGTATTGTGTTTTCTTATGATATTGTGCATATGACACCAGTGGTATAGTAGGAGCTTTGCATGTCTCCTAGTTCAGCCTAAGCTGCTTTGCTATAGCTACCTTCCATCAGCCTTAGCTGCTAGAAACACCTCTTCTACATGTCAAAGTCGGATTCCTCGGGATTTGTGTCTTTGTTCTGTTATGATTTATTGTTGGCAATTATCACTTCAAATATCATACTCAAAAGGGAAAAAGAAGATCAGCATGAAAGGCAATCTAAAGAGAAAAGTTTCTTAGACATGCATAGAAGACAATTACAAGGACATTTAAACATTTATCCAATATTTATTCTAAGGCAAGTAATACGCAAATATTTTATAATATATTCACAAAAATACTATCTGAGAAGAAATATTAATATCCTTCAAATATGTTTATCTAATAATTAAAATATAATATGAAATCTACAATGTCTTTTAGTTAACATCTTTTTGTCCAAAATTGCACAATGAATTCTGAAACTGTAACTTTTCAACTTTGTAAAAATACCTATGAATCTTTCTTCTCAAGAAACACAGTGAATTCTAATGTTTAACCTTTCACAATAGAATGCGCTCTTATATTGATTCTTTCTTCAAATAAACAAAACATTTAAATAAGAAGTCTTTTTAAAACATGAGCGCGCATGTGTAAATGTGTCATCTGTTTAAACATTTAAGAATAACATAATTCAATTCAGCTGGAACCATTTATAAAGTCTGCAAATGACCGTGCTTAGTTTTATTTCCTTTTAAACAAAAATATGTTGCACTAGAATTGTAACTAATCCCCAGGGCATATTTAAACTAAAATAACACAAAGCTTTAGATATTCCTAAAGCAATGTTGTTAAAGGTCAAACACTCGGCTTCGCTTTTCAGATTTTTAACTAAACAAAGATACTTTAGATTAAACAAGCGATTACTTCAGTTTCCTATCCTAAATAAACAATGTTACTAAACATGAAACTCTCAGCTTCGATTCTGTCTGCAAAATAAACAATGTTATTAAACATGAAACATTCGGCTTCGGTGCAGTCTTTCAAAAAAGAAATGTTCCTGAAAAGTAAACACTCTTACGACAGCAAGTCCGTCCACTTGCTTCTTGGAACTCCAGAGACCATCCACTGCACGGCAGGGGACCAAAAGGGCAAATCCAGGTGGGAATCACCAAACCAAACCCAATCCAGGCAAAGTCCAAAATAGTAAGCACAGGGAAATGGGAGTGGTCGGTTTTTATAGTAGAACCACGCCCTCAATCATGAAAATTCCAGAAAGAACTACACCCTTAATCATGTGTACTCCAGGATGCTGGGAATTGTAGTTCCATCAACATAGACATCGTGGATTGGAGCAGTTTAACCACCACCGAGCACTCTTATTACACAAATGCATTTTTCCACATGAATAAAGAGGAGAATATTTTTTAATAGAACAAAGTGTGTGGCAAGAACGTTTGGTAGGAGAGATACTATGTTTAGAGGTATGATTATGCCAAAGTCTGACAATACACCCCCCTCCCGGGCGTGGTTGAGGACCAGGTTTATTTGGATGAAGACGATGAAACTTGGGTACCAAACGAGGAGCATGAACCTGCGTAGCGGGTTCCCAGGAATTTTCTTCTGGTCCATAACCTTTCCATGCTATTAAATACCATAAAGAGGAACCACGGAATCGAGAATCTAAAATGGGACGTACTTCATATTCCCAGTGTCCTTGTACCAATAATGGAGATGGCCGAGATGTGCTTGATGAAGTGGCAGGCTTTAATAAAGACGTATGAAATACTGGATGTATTTTCAGAGAGGGAGGCAATTTCAATTTGTAAGTTACTGGATTAACTTGACGAAGGACTTCATAAGGACCTATGAATTTAGGATTAAATGGATTGTGATCTTTGAATGTAAAATTCTTGGTGGATAACCAAACTTTGTCATGTATTTTGTAAATGGGGCCAGGTTGATGTTTCTTGTCATATTGTAACTTATAATTGTATTTGGCTTGACGTAAAGTAGCTTGTAATCGTGTATGTACCTTTTGCATATGATATAAAATGTCTTGAACCGCAGGCATTTTATGGGATGTAACTGGTAAAGTGACAGGCAGTATTTGTGGATGTCGACCATACAGACCATAAAACGGGGTTTCTTTTATAGACAAATAATAAGAATTGCTATATGCTAGTTCAGCAAGCCATAAAAGATCTGGCAATATTGTAGGTGTGTCAGAGGCATAACAACGTAAATACTGTTTCAGTGTCTGATTCAATCTTTCGGTTTGACCATCAGTTTGTGGATGGTAACTAGTAGATAGAGCAGAGTCTATTTGTAAAGCTTGACACCAAGTTTGCCAAAAGCGAGCTGAAAATTGCGTGCCTCTATCTGAAAGGATTACCTTTGGAAGTCCATGAAGACGGACAATATTATGAAGTATAAGATTGGCTAGAGTGCTGGATGTTGGAAGCCTTTTGCATGCTATGAAATGAGCGTCTAAAACTACCAAAATTGTGTTTGTATGATTTACTGCTGGGAGTCCAGTGATGAAATCCATTGTGATGTGTTCCCAAGGATAGTTTGGAGTCGGTAAGGGAATTAATAATCCTTTTGGTTTACTATGTGTACTCTTGCAGCGAGCACAAATTTCACAGGATTGTACAACATTTTTAACATCCTCAGAAAACGTGGGCCACCAAAAATACCTTTTCAAAAGTTCCATGGTTTTTTGAGGTCCTGGGTGGCCTGCCATAGCATGAGTATGTAGCCATTGGAAGGCTGTTTGTCTTAAATCTTTAGTTGGTAAATATACTCGAGACTCAAATAATGGTACGCCTTGTTGAATTGAATGTTTATTGCCTTGCTGTAACCAATTCTGCCAATCTGTGATATGAAAGTGAGAGCGAATAAGATCTAAAAAATCATCAACGGCTATTAAAAAGAGCACTTTGGTAGGATCTATAATAGACTGTGGTTGTTGTTTTTCATGAGAGAGAGAAGAGTCCTGTCTTGTGAGAGCATCTGCTTTTCTATTTTCAGTGCCAGGACGGAAGGTTACAAAAAAATTGAATTCTGCGAAGAACAACATCCATCTTAATTGTCTGGGAGTCAATATCCGAGCAGAACTCATAAACTTGAGATTTCGATGATCAGAGTATACTGTGATTTTATACTTAGATCATGATAGATAGTGTCTCCATTCTTTGAAAACGTCTTTTATTGCTAATAGTTCTTTCTCCGCAATAGTATAGTTCTGTTCAGCGACATTCAATTTTCTGGACATGAATGCAACTGGATGGAGTTGTCCAGTGCATGGATGACGTTGTGATAAAATGGCTCCTATAGCCACATCTGAAGCATCCGCTTCCACAATAAAAGGGTCCATGACTCTCGGGTGAGCTAAAACAGGTGCAGTAGTAAATGCCTGTTTTAACATGATGAATGCTGCATTAGCTTCTTCAGACCAACAAAAAGGAACATTTTTACGTAACAGTCTAGTGATGGGTGCCACCTTATGGGAGAAATGATCTACAAACCATCGATAAAAATTTGCAAAACCTATAAAACATTGTACATCACATACAGATTTAGGCGTAGGCCATTCCATTACGGCTTGGATTTTTCTTTTGGTCATCTGCATTCCTTTAGGTGTTAAAATAACTCCCAAAAACTCCACTGTGGTTACGTGAAATTCACATTTACTAAGCTTACAAAATAAATGGTGAATTCGTAAAGTAACTAAAACCTTTTCTACATGTTCGTTATGTAATTGTACTGAGGTAGCAAAGATCAGAATATCATCAATATATACAATTACAAAAATATCAAGATATTCTCTTAGCACATCATTAAGAAAATATTGAAAAGCAGCAGGAGCATTACACTAACCAAAAAGCATTACCAGATATTCAAACAGGCCATAACGAGTTTTAAAAGCTGTTTTCCATTCATCACCTTCACGAATACGAACCAAATGATGAGCACCTCGCAAATCTAGTTTAGTATAAATTATTGCATTCTTAACTTGATCTAATAGTACTGGGATTAATGGTAATGGATATTTATTCTTTACCGTGATCTTATTCATGGCTCTATAGTCTATGCATGGTCGTAATTCACCATTTGACTTTGGTACAAAAAATAGTGGAGAGGCAGCTGGTGAACGGAATCAAATTATTTTCTAAACATTGATCAAGATAGTTGCGTAAAACAAGATTCTCCTTTTCAGATAAAGCATAGATTCTACAATTAGGTAGGATAGATCATGGCATGAGATCTATTTGACAATCGTACGTTCTATGTGGGGGTAAGGTACTTGCAGCTTGTTCACTAAAAAAATCTTCATATTCTTTATAAATATGAGGTAAGCTAGTATCTTTTTCTGCTGCAGTAGCGATACATTGTGAAACAATTTTGTGATCATTATGAAAACAATTCTTTTGACAGAATTCTGAAAGAAAGTTAACTGTTTGTTCTTTCCAGTCGAAATGTGGATTGTGTAATACTAGCCATGGCATTCCAAATATGAAACCATACTGGGGTGCTTGGATAATATCGAAAGAAACGCTTTCTGGATGTTCTTGATCATTAATGTTTTTACAAATTGTGTGAATAGGTACAGTACACATGGTAACAGGGCCTCCAGATAATTCAGTTCCGTCCACAGCTTGTACAATCTCGGGTATTTGCTTGTTTGTACATGTGAGTTTCAGTGATTTAACAGTTTGAGAATCTACAAAATTTCCATTGGCACTTGAATCTATTACTGCTTGAACTGTCTGCCATTTTCCTTGAACTATAATTTGTATAGAAAGTCGTAAATGTCTAATATGATGACTAGTTTTGGAATGTACAGAAGGGATCATTTTTGTACCCAAGAGATCCCCTTCCTTGATTCTTGGGCCCACTAGTTTTCCTTGGAATTTTCGAGCATAGCTATTTGTTTCTTTGAATTAAAATTTAAATCCGATTTATTCTTTGGTTTTGATAGACAATCTCTCACAAAGTGTCCTTTCTTACCACAGTAAAGACATTGGCCCTCATTCTGACCCTGGCGGTAGAGAACCGCCAGGGCCAACGGGGGCGGGAGCACCGCCGACAGGCCGGCGGTGCTCCCTTGGTCATTCTGACCGCGGCGCTTTGGCCGCGGTCAGAAAGGGAAAACCGGCGGTCTCCCGCCGGTTTTCCACTGCCCCTAAGAATCCTCCAAGGCGGCGCAGCTCGCTGCGCCGCCGAGGGGATTCTGACAATCCTTACCGCCATCCTGTTCCTGGCGGCTCGCCCGCCAGGAACAGGATGGCGGTAAGGATTGTCGTGGGGCCCCTGGGGGCCCCTGCAGTGCCCATGCCAATGGCATGGGCACTGCAGGGGCCCCCGTAAGAGGGCCCCGCTAGTATTTCACTGTCTGCGTAGCAGACAGTGAAATACGCGACGGGTGCAGTAGCACCCGTCGCACCTTCCCACACCGCCGGCTCGATTACGAGCCGGCTTCATGGTGGGAAGGGAGTTTTTCCCTGGGCTGGCGGGCGGTCTTTTGGAGACCGCCCGCCAGCCCAGGGAAAAACTCATAATACCCTCCGCGGTCTTTTGACCGCGGAGCGGTATTATGGAGGGCTGAATTCTGGCGGGCGGCCTCCGCCGCCCGCCAGAATCAGAATGAGGGCCATTGTCCCTTGCGGCGACAAAGTTCTTTTTCTTCCTTAGTTAGGGGTTGACGAATTGTTCCTATTTCCATGGGTTCGCCAGTATTATCTGATGATGAAGTGGATGTAAATGTATTTCGATTTTGTGCAGAACGCCAGAAACTCCGTTCAGGACGTTTTCTGTCTCCTCTTCTTTCTGTAAGTCTATGATGTAATCTTAAAGTGAGATCTATCAAATCATTGCAAGATTTATGTTGAAGATCAATTTGTGCTAGAATATCTTTTAATTCGTCTTTAAGTCCCTGATAGAAAATTGCGGCTCTTTTTTCCTCAGGCCAAGATGTTTCCATAACCAGACGATTAAAGTGAGAGAGATAGGTGATAAGATCTTTATTTCCTTGTCGTAACTCTAAAAGTTCCTTATCAGCTGATAAGGTAACAGATCGTCGATCAAAAACTTTTTCAAACTCTTGTATAAACATGCGCCAATTGTATAATAGCCTACTATCTTGACGTACTAATGGTACTGCCCATGTAGCAGCGTCTCCAGTTAAATATGAAATGAGGAAGGCTATTCTCGACTGTAGATCCGGAAAAGCAGCTGGACGGCATGTAAAATGTAACTCCACTTGCGTGAGGAAAATTTGTACTTTGGAGGAATCTCCTGAGAATCTTTCTGGAGCAGCAAGAGGAATTTGAGTGGGAACATGTACTGAAATGTTACTGGGAGAAGGAGAAACATGTGATTGGGCAGTGGCTCCTAGTTGCATTGTTGTTGCGCCATCTACCTTGGCTTGTAATTGTGTCACCTTTGTGACGAGAGCTGCTGTGGTATTTTTTTATTCTTGCAATTCTTTTTGTAATTGGTTCAAAGCTTGCATAACAGTATCCAAAGTGGCCATTTTTTGAAACAGTAACACAAACCAAGAGGAAACTAAATTTTGTGGGCTTACTATTCTGTCAAAGTCGGATTCCTCGGGATTTGTGTCTTTGTTCTGTTATGATTTATTGTTGGCAATTATCACTTCAAATATCATACTCAAAAGGGAAAAAGAAGATCAGCATGAAAGGCAATCTAAAGATAAAAGTTTCTTAGACATGCATAGAAGACAATTACAAGGACATTTAAACATTTATCCAATATTTATTCTAAGGCAAGTAATACGCAAATATTTTATAATATATTCACAAAAATACTATCTGAGAAGAAATATTAATATCCTTCAAATATGTTTATCTAATAATTAAAATATAATAAATATAATATGAAATCTACAATGTCTTTTAGTTCACATCTTTTTGTCCAAAATTGCACGATGAATTCTAAAACTGTAACTTTTCAACTTTGTAAAAATACCTATGAATCTTTCTTCTCAAGAAACACAGTGAATTCTAATGTTTAACCTTTCACAATAGAATGCGCTCTTATATTGATTCTTTCTTCAAATAAACAAAACATTTAAATAAGAAGTCTTTTTAAAACATGAGCGCGCACGTGTAAATGTGTCATCTGTTTAAACATTTAAGAATAACATAATTCAATTCAGCTGGAACCATTTATAAAGTCTGCAAATGACCGTGCTTAGTTTGACTTCCTTTTAAACAAAAATATGTTGCACTAGGATTGTAACTAATCCCCAGGGCATATTTAAACTAAAATAACACAAAGCTTCATAAAGCAATGTTGTTAAAGGTCAAACACTCGCTTCGCTTTTCAGATTTTTAACTAAACAAAGATACTGAAGATTAAACAAGGGATGACTTCAGTTTCCTATCCTAAATAAACAATGTTACTAAACATGAAACTCTCAGCTTCGATTCTGTCTGCAAAATAAACAATGTTATTAAACATGAAACATTCAGCTTCAGTGCAGTCTTTCAAAAAAGAAATGTTCCTGAAAAGTAAACACTCTTACGACAGCAAGTCCGTCCACTTACTTCTTGGAACTCCAGAGACCATCCACTGCACGGCAGGGGACCAAAAGGGCAAATCCAGATGGGAATCACCAAACCAAATCCAATCCAGGTAAAGTCCAAAATAGTAAGCACAGGGAAATGGGAGTGGTCGGTTTTTATAGAAGAACCACGCCCTCAATCATGAAAATTCCAGAAAAAACTACACCCTTAATCATGTGTACTCCAGGATGCTGGGAATTGTGGTGCCATTAACATAGACATCGTGGATTTGAGCAGTTTAACCACCACCGAGCACTCTTATTACACAAATGCATTTTTCCACATGAATAAAGAGGAGAATGTTTTTTTAATAGAACAAAGTGTGTGGCAAGAACGTTTGGTAGGAGAGATACTATGTTTAGAGGTATGATTAGGCCAAAGTCTGACACTACACTAATAAGGGATAACTGGACCTGGCACAAGGTGTAACTACCTCTGGTACCCACTACAAGCCAGGCCAGCCTCCTACACTGTGGTACTTACCTTTGGGGTTTCCTAGTGCCCCCAGCTCCCTCTACACATTCCACCAACCTAGGTAGGGGTCCTGTGTTTGCCTTCCATTTTTTTAGTACATGGTTTGGGCTCCTTCTAGGGTCACTATTGTCTATTTGCATTTGCACTGTCTCCTATCACTTTTTATGTCTGTTGCTGATAAATGGGTACATATCTAGTGTGTTACTTACCTCCTATTGGAGGGTTGCCTCTCTAGTACTTTTTGGCAATTGTGTCACGAAAATAAAGTACCTTTATTTTTGTAACACTGAGGTGGTCATTTCGAGTTTGCCGGTAACTAGACTGCCATGCCGGCAGCAGTGTTATGACCGCCGCCAGGGTGGCGGTACAGACCGGCATATAACGATTAAGGTGGTGAACCCAACGCAACACAGACAACTGACCGCCAGTACCGTCACCGCCGACAAACAGCAGCCTCCAGCGGCGGTAGGTAACTTCAGGCAATATGCTGCCCAGTACATTCACCACACAGCCAGGATATCCAGGGCGGGCTGGCCACAACGGAAATCCTGGCAGAAACAGAAAGTAGAAAAGGAGACACCCACCTCCAGACACAGATGCGGCTGCGGCCGGAATGGCAAACAAACTGCTAGGGAACACACATTCCCCGCACAGAGAGTGAAGGCCACACATACAGGCACACACAAAATACACCAAAGCTAAGTACCCGATACACACACACAGCCAAGTAGATACGTGCCAAACATACAGCACAACACACCCCAACACAGTCGTACACATCCATACACAACACCTCATAACCACACAACGACAACTAGACCACAAACATCTCAACGCAGGCATAGACAGGCTTGTTGTGAAACACCACACATACACACACACCATAAACTGTATAGCAATGACACACAATCAAAAGCAGTGAACACACATCCAATGACACAAGTGACACGTCACATACAACCAACATACAAGGAAATCCACAGATGCAGGACCATACACACGGACACACAATATCCCATACAATCCCACAAGCAAGCACTCAGACACATTCCAACATGCACATGGCACAACCTATCTACCCAGCACATGCAACAACACAGACACAACCCCACACGACCACACACACTGTTGCACACATATGTCACACCACCATGTAGAAGCAAACCAGGACACTCATCTCAACTTGCCAACCATAGCAATGTGGGCAGATGTATTTTTTATAAAAATATAAAAATAAACTATACACAAAATGTGCCAAACGGCAAGTCCAATGCCAGGAATGCAGGACACCCTGCCCAGATATCATGGCCCCAACTTGACTCCTGACAGCAAATAGACCTCCACGTCATAGGGGCATCAATGGGACAGGCAGGCTCCTCAGGGGTTTGGGGGTGATGGGGTGGGGGTGGCATTGATTTGAAAGGGGCATGGTTTGGGCTTGGGGGGGACTTTGGCTCTGGGAGGGGTAGATTTTTTGTTGGATGGACGAGCAGAGGGGGCACCAGACAAACAGGAGGTGGAAGGGCCTGGTAGGGGGAGGGGGACATGACATTTAGGTGTAACACAGGGTGGGAGGGGAGTAGGGAAGAGGTCAAGGGTGACTAGGAAGACTTTTTTAAGTACACGGGGTGGTCACATGATTGAGGGTTGGAGGGGAGGCGGTGGGAGTGCTCGTCTGACATGTTGGTGTGCTGTACGTGGATGCTGGTGTGTGCAATGTGTGCATGTTTGTGGTGGGTGAATGTTGGGTGGGTGCATGTTCATTCATTGGGAGGAGGGGGTAGAGATGCTGTTTTACTTTTCACTAATGACCGAGCTGACCAAAATGTCTGGAATGCTCTTCTTAGTCCAAAGAAGACATTTATTATTTCACTACGCACGGCTCCTAAAATGAGATTAGCATGTTGAAAGCACACGTTTAAAAATAGTCACAGCAATGAAATGAAAACAAACCAAAATGCTTCTCCACTGCAATATACACAGCAAATATATGCATCTATATTACAATGCAAAGCAAATAATTAATAAAAATGCATCACCGTAGGGCCTGTCAGGTGCTTCATCTTTCTCATGCCAGCAAGCCGATGACCCCGTTCGACTGCAAAAGAGAAAGAGATCTCTACCCTCACAGGAAATCTATATCAGGCATCTGACGTCTGAATCCTGATTGAGAACACTGAATCTCTCACTGTCGCACTGGGTCTTTTTTATATCTTAAAAAAAACAAAGCAGCTTTCTGGAAACCCCCCTCCTTTTGTGATTCACACATGCTAGCTAGTTTAGGTATGCTTTGAAATACCACGTTGGAGTTTGGCCGCAATCCCAAGATGTCAAGTCAAAGCAATGCCGTTCCCTGCCGTCTGAGTACATCCTTATCAACCAAAGCCCTTAATGAGAAAAAGCACGAAAACAGGACAAAATACACAGTTTACAATGAGGAAAATTACTGGCAGCCTTCAACATGGCAGTGTCTAATGCTACAATAAAGTCATAAGCAGAATGAATCTAAGGCTAAACTGAGTCTGTAAATGGTGAACACTAATGTGCGGTGGGCAGCTAAGCCAAGTGCAAAGTGGTGCAACATGAAGTCAGTGGTCAAAACACACAATTCACTACATTTCGCCCTTTTGATCAATGACTTTGTGTAAACTACCGATTGAAAATCAATTTCTCTCTTATTTTTTTTTTAAATAACATTACAAGCAAATCAGGTATGCATTGTACACGGCAACATAATGAAATTACAAAAGCAATCACTATAAAGCAATGGAAGTGGATTAATGCATTGATCTTATAAACAGTTAAACCAAGCACACCTGCAATGAAAATACTGAAGCTTATATATTCTGACTGGGATAATAACTGATTGAATAGTGTCTCTAGGATAGCAAGTTGGTATAGAATTAGATGGAAACATCATGAGTTCTAATCATGCAAAGGTACACAGTCCACCTGTAATGTTTGCTGGAATATAAGTGTTACCATACGAGTATAGTCAGTCAAAACGCAACTTTGCTTAATGAGACTGGCAGCAGTCATCAGATGATAACAATGCATGCATTAGTTCGAGGAAAAATATAATCAAACAGGTTGACAGAACATCCATGGTACTCTGCATTGTTCCCATGCAGAACTTTGATCTGTGAAGCACAATTAGTGCTAAATGGATCCATAGGCTTTGTACTTTAAAAGCAGCAGGAGCGTTGCACAACGGTTGATCAATCAGGCTCAATTTGGGGGTGCTGTACCTCCCCCAACCCCACACGCAAATGCCCAAAAGGAGACCACACAGCACACTCATGGTCAGTGGCAAGTCGTAGTAAAATCTGTAAAAGAAACAGGTATGATTTTTCTTGCAAATAACATTTGTCATCTGAAATGTGCTCCTGTTTTTCCTTTCCTTGTTTTATAATCAGCAGGACATTATTGGGGTCCTTGGCTATAATTTCTGTAGGTTCTGGAGGGCCAGATGGGGATTCAACCCACACCTTAGCACTGGGGTTTTTATCAGCTGAACCACAACTTCCCTTTCCTTGCACTGTTAGAAGGGCTGGGGCAGTCCCTTTCCTCACCAATCCTCCATACACTGAACTTGTGACAAGTTGGGCAATTCTGTCTCCAATCTGTATGAATAAATCAGGTTCTCCACTATTTAACAGAATAGCTTTGATTTCTATCTGTCCTGGTAACTTTCCTCTCTGCAATTAACCTTTGACTGTTTGCGGACAGATCTCTGTGTGTGCTGACAAGTAGGACATTGCAAAATCACAGTTTTGATCAAATCTAGGGGAATGTGCATCTCTCTAATCTCTGCCCACATGTAAGTGGCTTTTTCTCCCAGGTGTCCACATTTCTGGTGTGCCCACTTAGCCATCCCCACCAAGTATGAATTCTGGGTTGCCACTTCTGCCTCTGAAATTTTGGCTTTGTCGTCTGCAAGGGAATTGAACCAGAATTCTAGTGAGTCAATGGGACAATGAGCATCTATACATTACACTGTGACTCTACTCTGTTCTAACATATCCCACATTTCCTGGCACAACTCTTTGCCCCACACCTCCTTTGTGTGAATGAACCAGGTATGTGCATGCCATGTGGGAAGCCAAATAACTAATCCATTGGCAGTGGACCAAGAATCAGTATAAATATGACAAGTCTCAAGCAGCTCTTGCTTTACAGCTTGATACACAGCGTACAACTCCACATATTGGCTACATTTTCCTTCTCCTGTCGTGGTCAACAACTTTTTAGTAACTGGATTGTATGCTTTCCAATGTCTTTTGGTGTCCACATATTTGAATTAACCATTAGTGAATCAAACATGCTTCCTATCCTCAGGGGACAAGAACTCAAATGGCACACCCCATTTCACTGGTGAATCTTTTATCCGTGGTACTTCCTGCACCCTCTCCTCATCCTGTACAGGGGCTTGTGACAACTGATCATATAGGGCAGCAGTGCCTGCCAGTCCTACTCGAGCCCTCTCTTGTATGTACCAGTTCCAGCGTATAATTATTCTAGCCTCTTGTGCATGTCCTATATGGTGAGATTTAGGTGAACTCATCACACACTGCATAATTAGTATTTCAGGTTTCAGAATTACATTATGACCTAGTGTTATTTGCTCAGTATTCACTAGAGCCTAATAACAGGCCAAAAGCTGTCTTCCAAAAGGAGTATAGTGCTCCTCAGAGCCGGGTAGTTTTCTTGTACAAAATCCCAGGGACACCCTCATCCTCCCCTGTTTTTGCCACATACTCCAATTTGCATATTGTCCCTGAACAGTCACGTGTAACTCAATGTCTCCCTCTTGCACTAGCCACAAGTCTAAAGTCTGTTGAATTATTTCATTTACCAAATTAAAAGCATACTTCTGCTCTTTACCCCATTCAAACTCATGTTTTTTTCTGGTTACTTTATACCATAGGGTTAAGATTTTACTCAGATGAGGGTTATACTGTTTCCAAAAATCAAACAATCCCATGATACTCTGTGTCTCTTGTTTAGTGCGAGGAGTAGCAAACTCCAAAATCTTTGGATATACCTTTAAAAACATCTCTCTATGTTCTGGATCCGCTGAATTCCTAGAAACTGCACATTTTGTGATAGTCCCTGTCTTGTCTGAATTATTGCACACATCGTACTCTGCAAAAGTTCTGTGAATATATCGGTAACATCCTGAACTTCTTTGTGTAATCTTTTAAAGAATGCATTTCAACTCCTGCCAAAAACTGTGGGCTACTCTGTAATTTTCGTCCAAATATTGGCTTTGCAGGAACTACGTTCTGCTCATGCAGCTCATACTGGCCCCCACCTTTTTTAACCTCCTCATTACTGGAATGTGAAAAGTCAGATTCTTCTGTGACAGCTTGTAATAACTTATTATTTTTTGTCTTAAGTTGTTCCTTCAGTTTCTTATTTTCATATTCTAATTGTTTATATCTCTCATGAATTTTTCTGTAAGAAAACAAAAGTATCCAAACCCTCCTGTCAAGAACAAAAAGGATATCATTCCATTAAAAAAGCACCTTTTCTAAACATGTAAAAACATTCAATCATTTTGATTTATCCAAGCACCCATCCCAAAATTTAGAAGGTTCTGATAAACAAGAAAACACATTTGCAAGACATCATAAGGCATTTTAATTTCACATGCATTTTCAAACATGGTTTGCGGTGCTTCCTCTAACTCTCTGAATAAAAAACATATTTACACTTTTAAATCATGCACTCTCAACCTCCAACCTCTCTGTTAGACTGTTTGATCTACGCCAAAATGTTTTGCTTTTCACTAATGACCGAGCAGACAAAAACCTCTGGAATGCACTTCTTAGTCCAAAGAAGACATTTATTATTTCACTACGCACGGTTCCTAAGAGTAGATTAGCATGTTGAAAGTACACATTTAAAAATAGTCACAGCAACTAAATGAAAACATACCAAAATGATTCTCCACTGCAATATACACAGCAAATATATGTATCTATATTATAATGCAAAGCAAATAATTAATAAAAATGCATCACCGTAGGGCCTGTCAGGTGCTTCATCTTCCTCATGCCAGCAAGCCGATGACCCTATTCGACTGCGAAAGAGATCTCTACCCTCCAGGGAAATCTATATATTAGGCATCCGAAGTCTGAATCCTGATTGAGGCCACTGAATCTCTTACTGTCGCACTGGGTCTGTTTTTAATCTTAAAAGAACCAAAGGAGCTTTCTGGAAAAAAAACCTCATTTTGCGATTCAAACATGCTGGCTAGTTTAGGCATGCTTCGACAATAACACATTGGGGTGTGGCCACAATCCCAAGATGTCAAGTCAAAGCAAGGCCATTCCCTGCCGTCTGAGTACATCCTCATCAATCAAAGCCCTTGGTGAGTAAAAGCATAAAAACAAGACAGAAAGCACAGTTTACAATGTGGAAAATCACTGGCAGCCTTTAAAATGGCAGTGTCTAATGCTATGACAAAGTCAATAGACAAAATGAATCTAAGGCTAAACTGAGTCTGTTACTGGTGAACACTAATGTGACGGTGGGCAGCTAAGCCAAGTACAAAGTGGTGCAACAAGAAGTCAGTGGTCAAAACACACATTTCACTACAGATGCAGGGAGAGGGAATGGGAGATGTGAGAATGAATTTTGGAGTGGTGTGTGTAAGTGAGGTAGATGTGTTGCAGGTGGCAGAGAAGGTAGTCGTGGTGAGTGCAGATGTGGTGTGTGGGATGGGTATCTTTGAGTCTACTGTTGTGGTGATTAAGGTTATGACAGGAATGCTAGCAGGACCAGTGTGTGATGATGCAGTGCTGGCAGAGTGTGTGGTGATGTGACTGTAAGGGAGGCAGTGTGGGAAGGGTCTGTTGTTGTGTATGCAGATGTGTGTTGTGTGTGTGCATGACTCTGGGTTAGTTTGTGGTGTTTATGTCTGTCTTTGCGCATCTTATCTGTTGTAGTGGTGCATGCTGGTCTGTAGGTGTGCCCTGGTCGTATGTAGGAAGAGGGGTTGTGGATTGGGAACAGGTAGCTGGAGGGAGGTTGGAAGAAGAAGGGACTCTGGCTGTCATCAACGAGGAGGCCAGAGCCTGAAACGATCTCTGTAGGCCAGAAAAGGCACTGTGAATGCCTTCCAGGAACACATTGGACTGCTGCATTTGGGATGCCATTCCCTGGGTGGCATTCAAGATGGTTGTCTGCCCCACAGAGATGGACCTCAGGAAGTCAATAGCCTCCTCAGTGAGGGCAGCAGGGCTGACTGGGGCATGGATAGAGGTGCCTGTGGCGAAGGAGACACCCACTCTCCTGGGTGAGCGGGCAAGGCAACTGGGTGGGGAGCTACAGGGAGGGCAGTGATGGGGAGGAGTGTGGCAGACAAGGATGGTGCTGGGGTGGTCCCAGAAGGGTCCACCACCTCGAGGCGCCGCCATCGGAGGAGGAATCAGAATCTGATGTGGTAGTTGCTCCAGCCTCCCCAGTGGTGCTCCCCTCGCCCTCCGTCCCACTGGTCCCCTCGGCTTTGCTGGTGCCAGCCTCCTGGGTCCCGTGGGCTGCTGCATCCCCACTCGCCGGTGCCCTTCATCCTTCACCAGATGATGCTAATGCACACATAGACAGAGGGGGAGAGAGAAGGAGAGTGGGAGAAAAAGAAAGGGAGGAAATGGTGACAATCAACACATCTACTTCGCATACAAACAATACATACATTAGCCCCTGCCAGGAATACAAGAGACCATTTTACAGT
This sequence comes from Pleurodeles waltl, assembly GCF_031143425.1. Taxonomy (NCBI): domain Eukaryota; kingdom Metazoa; phylum Chordata; class Amphibia; order Caudata; family Salamandridae; genus Pleurodeles; species Pleurodeles waltl. The sequence continues at coordinate 538,187,447 of NC_090449.1, read as the reverse complement.
CATGAACAATAGAGTCATGCAAGCAATACCGAAACTTATCAGCGATCACCTCATCCTTGCAGCCCATACGCCTGATTGAAAACTCCTACATGCCTGTGAACTGGCTAAATGACTGATCCAACAATTCAACCCATTAACATACTCATACTTATGTTATTCATTATAGGATAAAACAAATCTCACCCCAGAGGAACTGTGCACACAAACTATCTGACAGGAATGTGTGGAGTACATTTGGTACAGAGGTCCATTGATGTTGCAATTGAAGCAACTGAAATGTTAACGAAACATACCTGTCCTTACCTAAATATAGTGCCAATAAGATCACCTTGTACTACTACAGTACACGCACAGATGGAGGATGCAGCCAGTGACATGATAGACCATTGAGCGACCCATACGTACAGTTGAATTTGTGTCACAGTACCACCACTTCTGTTCCTGCATTGGCTCTACATAGCTAACGTGTCACACTCCTACATGATTGGTGTGACAACCAGGACTGTACACTACCCAAATCTCTTCTGGCCACATTAATCCCAAGTCCAGTGACGGTCACAGTACACAACCATACAGAAGTCACCTGACAGTCTACACTTATCCCCTTATGGCTGCTGCGCTGCCCTCAAGCGCCCATCCAGCTCTTGGTACGCCACTGCAGGCGATTAGGGAAGTCAGGGTCCGACGGGCACCCCTTCCACGTTAGGAGGCCGTCCCCAGATGGGCCTCTGCGGTCTTCCGGTCCCAGCATCTCAGGTCCTCCCACCACCTCCTGCAGTGAGTGCTCCACCAGCTATGGATACCCAGGGTCCACACTTCCTTGGTGATGGCTTTCCATAACCCTTTTTTCTGGTGGGCGCTGACCTGCAAGGGAAACATTCAGAAAATGGGGGATATGCAGTAAATGATACCAATACAGCTGCAACCTTTGGCGACACACAACATACACGGACCATGGATACTGCTGACATACCACACACATCATGTACATGCAAAACCCCAAATCAGTCATAACATGTCAATGTGCACACACATTCATTGTCAAACATCACCTGAAATGTGAGACAAAGGTCGTTTTACTGACCTCTTGCAATGGAGAACAGTACAACCGCCCATACAGGGGTAGGACCCCCTCCCAACAGTTTCTCTAGCTCCTCACTTGTGAAGGCAGGGGCCCTTTCTCCTCCAGTGCCTGCCATCATTGCTCCAAGATTCAGGACACAGAGGCACACAAAACGGGGTCTTCCTTGCCCGAATTTCAGGAGGCAAGAGAGCTGGCCCATACAAAATGGCAGTTACGATCGCAGCGGTCATGACCGTCACGCCGTCGGTGATCGTCATTGGTCCTAGTTTCCCTTAGACATCAATGTTATCCAATTAGGAGTTGCCCGGCGGTTCCGACTGCCTTCCGCCATGACAACTGGCGCCAGCAGAATGAGGTCACTTCCATCTGTCCAATGCATGTAGGACAGGCGGATGCCATTTTAGTAAGTTACATGACTGCCCTGGGTCACTCTGCGTCATTACCTGCATATCATCACAAATTGATTCATTTTGGTTACATTTTGTAGATAATCACATATGTAGTGAGTGTCAGGTGACATCACCACACTTGTGTAGGAGGCTGGCCTGATTTGGAGTTTTTAGCCAAGGCTAAACTAGGAGACATGCAAAGCTCTTGCAACACCTGTAAGAATGTAGCGTCTTTCTAGCATGGTTACCCCCACTTTTGGCCTGTTTGTGAGTGTGTCAGTGTGTTTTTACTGTCTCACTGTGATCCTGCTAGCCAGGTCCCCAGTGCTCATAGTTAAAACCCTATTTGTCAGTATGTTTTGCCTGTCTCACTGGGATCCTGCTGGTCAGGACCCCAGTGCTCATAATTTACGGCCTAATGTGTGTGTTGTCAGTAGTGCTTGACTGTGTCACTGAGGCTCTGCTAACCAGAAACACAGTGCTTATGCTCTCTCTGCTTTTAAATTTGACACTATAGGCTAGTGACTTCATATTCCAATTCCAATTGGCACACTGGACCCCCTTATAGGTCCCTAGTATATGGCACCTAGGTACCCAGAGCACTGGCGTGCCAGGAGATTCTTATGGGCTGCAGCATTTCTTTTGCCACCATAAGGAGCTCAGACAAACCGTTCTTCAGGACTGCCACTGCAGTGTGAGTGAAATAGTGCCCACACTATTTCACAGCCATTTTCGCTGCGTTTAAGTAACTTATAAGTCACCTATATGTCAAACCTTCATTTACTGAAGGCTTGGTGCAAAGTTACTAAGTGTGGGGGCACCTTTGCACTAGCAAAGGTACCCCCACACTGTCCAGGGCCAATTCCCCGGACTTTGTGAGTCTGGGGATACCATTACACATGTGCACTATATATAGGTCAATACCAATATATAGCTTCACAATGGTAACTCCGAATATGGCCATGTGAGGTGTCTAAGATCACAGAATTGTCCCCCCATTCCAAATATGGTATTGGGGGGGGGCAATCCTATGCACCCTGGGGGCTCCACCATGGACCCCCAGTACAGTCAAACCAGCTCTCTGAGGTTTGCACTGCAGCTACAGCTGCTGCCACCTCACAGATGGGTTTCTGCCCCCCTGGGTTCTGAGCAGCTCAGTCCCAGTAAGGCAGAACAATGCATTTCCTTTGGAAATAGGTGTTACAGCCTTGGGAGGGGTAACATCCCAGGGCCTCTGGAAATGCTTTGAAGGGCAGAGATGGTGCCCTCCTTGCATAAGCCAGTCTATACCGGTTCAGGGACCCCCAGTCCATGCTTTGGCACGAAACTGGACAAAGGAAAGGGGAGTGACCACTCCCCTGCCCATCACCACCCCAGGGATGGTGACCAGAGCTCCTTCAGTGTGTCCCTGGCATTAGCCATCTTGTTTTCCAAGGTGTGGGGACACTCTGGAGATCTCTGAGTGGCCAGTGCCAGCAGGTGACATCAGAGACCCCTCCTGATAGGTGCATACCTGGGTAGGTAGCCAATACCCCTCTCAGGGCTATTTAGGATCTCTCCTCTGGGTGTTTCCTTAGATTCAGCTTGCAAGACTCCTCCAGGAATCCTCTGCATTCTCTGCTTCAGCTTCTAACCATCGGATCAACCACAGACTGCTCCAGGAACCGCTGTAACTGCAACAAAGTATCCAGGATGACTCCTGTGACCTGCAACTTCAGCTCCAGCCAGCATTTGCAACAGTTCCCAAGGTGTGCGCACTCTGAGGACTCGCTGTCTTCACCCTGCACCAGAAGAACCGAAGGAATCTCCTGTGGAGTGACAGAGAAACTTCCCTGCTCCTGCAGGCACCTTCTGCGATGATGACTGGTTCTCTGGGACTCCTCTCCTGATGACGGGCATGCTCTCTGGAACACAGGTGGTGGACCAACACGACCAAATTTTGGAGGAGGTAAGAGCTTGCCTTCCCGGTTTGCGACAGTACTCCTGTGCATGGTGTCATTTCCAGCTCCTTGGGCTTCTGTGCACTTCTTCCAAGAATCCTTTATGCACAGTGTAGCCCAGGTCCCCAGCACTCCATCCTGTGATGCACAACTTACTGAGTTGTTCTCCGGCGGCGTGGGACCTTCTTTTGTTGTTCTGTACCAACTGCAATTTTCACATTCTTTGTCCCCATGTACTGGGACTCCTGTGGGTACTGCCTGATCATCTGTGGGCTCTCTCCAGTGTTGGGAGCTCCCTCTGCCTCCTCAGTCAGAGTTGGGGCCCTCAGGTCTCTAGGCAGCGGCATTTTGACGCAAACCGTAACCTTGCTTGAACCAAGGCTTGTTGAATGAATCCAGCGACGCAAACAGCCTACATCCAACTTCTTGATGTGGGACATCTCCTGCACCATGCAGGAACCCGCAGCCATCTTCTATGGTGCTCTTCTGCAGACTTTTTCTAACCGGAGAATCTTCTTTTGCACCATCTTCTAGGTTGGCAGGGGCTCCTGTCCTTCCTGGAATCTTCTGCTTTGTCCTTGCAATAACTTATCACGACTTGTGGTGTGTCCTGAAGAAACTTGCAATAATTTACTCCTACTTTCCTGGGCTCTGGGGTGGGGTATTTACTTAGCTTTGGTGTTTGCTTACACTCCCAGCACCCCTCTACACACTACACTTGCCTAGGTGGGAATTTGTGATTCACATTCCACTTTCTTAGTATATGGTTTGTGTTGCCCCTAGGCCTATTGCATTCTGTTGTGTTTTCCACTGTTTGCACTATTCTATGACTATTTACTTATCTGATTTTGGTCTCTAGTGTATATATTGTGTATAATACTTACCTCCAGAAGGAGTATTGCCTCTAAGATATTTTTGGCCTTGTGTCACTGAAATAAAGTACCTTTATTTTTGGAAACATTCAGTATTGTCTTTTATTGTGTATAAGTACTGTGTAACTATTGTGGTATTGCAGAAGCTTTGCATGTCTCCTAGTTCAGCCTAAGCTGCTCTGCTACAGCTACCTCTAGACAGCCTAAGCTGCTAGAACACGGCCTACATTTCACTAATAAGGGATAACTGGAATTGGTATAAAGTGTAAGTACCTTAGGACCCCACTACAAACCAGGCCAGCCTCCTACACTGATGGAGTCTTGAAATCCAAAAATGAAGAAACACCCAGAGGAGGGACCCTAAATAGCCCTGACAGGGGGATTGGTCACCAAATCAGATAAGCACCTATCAGGGGGATATCTGGTGTCACTTGCTGGCACTGGCCACTCAGATGCTCCCAGAGTGCCCCACCACCTTGGAATCCAAGATGGCAAAACCCAGGGATACTCTGGAGGAGCTCAGAGCACCACCCCTTGGATGGCGATGGACATGGGAGTAGTCACTCCCCTTTCCTTTGTCCAGTTTCGCTCCAGAGCAGGGACTAGGGATCCCTGAACCTGTGTAGACTTGATGATGCAAGGAGGGCGCCATCTGTGCCCTTCAAAGTATTTCTTAGAAGCTCTGGGAGAATACCCCTCCCATGCCTGTAACCTATTTCCAAAGGGAGAGGGTGTAACACCCTCTCCTTAAGGAAATGCATTGTTCTGCCTTCCAGGGATTCAGCTGCTCAAGCACCAGAAGGGCAGAAGCCTGTCTGTGAGGTGGCAGCAGCTGGGGCTGCAGTGAAAACCTCAGAACACTGGTATACCAGTACTGGGGGCCTTAGTGGAGCCCCCAGAGTGCATTGAATTATGCAACCAATACTGGAATCAGTATTGGGGTACAATTCCTCGTTGTTAAACACCTCACATGTCCATATTCGGAGTTACCATTGTGAAGCTATATATAGGTATTGACCTATATATATATCACACTTATAATGGTGTCCCCATACACACGAAGTCTGGGAAAATGGCCTGGACATCGTGGGGCTCACACACAGGTACTATGCACCTAGCCTTCAGGGTCTGAAGGTTAGACATATAGGTGACTTATAAGTGACATGGTGCAGTGAAAATGGCTGTGAAATGGTGCTTACACTATTTTACTCAGGCTGCAATCGCAGTCCTGAATAAGTGTTGTATGAGCTCCTTATGGGTGGCAAAATAAATGCTGCAGCACATAAGGATCTCCTGGAACCCCAATGCCCTGGGTACCTAGGTACCATAAACTAGGGACTTCTAAGGGGGTCCAGTATACCAATTTGGAGTGGATTACGGGGTTACCAGTATGTAAGTACAAATTTGGAACCAGAGAGACCATAAGCACTGACATGTAGGGCACAAACTATAAGCACTGGAGCCCTGACTAGCAGGATCCCAGTGACACAGTCAAAACACACTGACAAACAGGCCAAGAATGGGGGTAACCATCCTAGAAAGAGGTTACTTTCTCACAACTTGTCACTACTTTTGTCAGTATTGACAATCCATATGGTGGAACACATGGAAGGTGTATGTTTACATGTCATGTACACGTCCATTGTCACAAGGATTATGTGGCATTGTCTGGTTATGAATGGAATGTGGAGTAATGTGTCTTCCCACAACATGACAGCCAACTTACATGACCAATACTTCGTGACTGTCGTATGCCATACTTGGTGCACGACATTGTGAGAGGTTCCCCAATTGTTGTTTGTGTCCCTACCTAGATATCGTCAAAATGGAGTGATAAGGAATGCACCAGTTTACCAGCCACCCGTAGATCTTAAAGCCATGGAAGCGCGCCACATCATACTGACCTATCGACTGAACCATTTGTGTATCAGGGAACTGGTCGCCCTGTTGAAGGCAGACCTTCTGACGGCTTTGAGAAATCCCCATGCCATCCGTCCAACAGTCCCGGGGTTGTCAGTCCTGCATTTTCTGGCGAGTGGCTCTTTTCAGGTGACTGTGGGACTGGCTGCAGGGATGTCAAGGCTCAAGTTCAGTAAGGTGTTTCAGGATGTACTGGATGCCCTACTCAAGCATGTGAACAGGTACCTTAGGGTCCCACAACATGCAGAATTGGCAACTGTTAAAGCAGCCTTCTACAATATATCAAATGTCCCACATGTAATAGGGGGCCATTGATGGGACTCACATCACCTTGGTACCTCCAAAGGGCCAATGAACAGGTCTACAGAAACCGGAAGAGTACATATTTGCTCAATGTACAAGTGGTGTGTCTTGCCAATGAGTACATAACGTGTAAACGCAAAGGCCCTCAATACAACCCTGGCGGTCAGTGTTAAAACGACGGTAATACCGGCAACAGCCCGGCGGGAAAAAAAATGGGATTACGACCCTGGCGGAACCCGCCAACATAGACAGCCACTTTAACACTCCAACCGCCATGGTAGAAACGGTAGAAACAAACAGCGTGGCGGACACCGCCAACAGACATGCGGGAGACAAAGTACTGCCCACTGTATTACAAGAGGCCTATCCCCCACCTTTTCCGGGGCGGAACCAACGCTATCAAAAGCACGGCGGAAACAGTACACAGAAGGGAAAACACTCACCTCTTGACACCCAACGAGGAACCAGGACGCAATGGAGCCCGAACTTCATGTGTTACCCATGTTGGTTTACCTCCTCTTCTACCATGAGTACGAACGGCAGCAGCGGCTACCACGGTGAGTACTGCACCTACAACACAGGGGAGGGGGGGAGGAAACAGTGACACACACACGCAACACCCCCACCCTCACCCTCACACACAACAACATACACACAAATACATGCAGCAACATTACATATACCCCCCCTCACCCCCTGGAAGAACGCAAGGACGAAAGGAAATGATTGTAACAATTGTAACCATTAAAAAGCCATTAGTCAAAATTCAGTCTATACAAATATGTATACTAACTACACAAGTCTGGCTAGTGTACTAATCATTGTCCGTGGACCACTGGGCCCAAAATGCATGGGCGAGGCCCACACATTATACTTGACTGGAAACAGAGAGAACACTGCTGGGGCATCAGATCAAAAATATACAAGCACCTCAGGGGGAGGGGGGCACCTCACCCTGATGAACGCACAACCTCACTCCTGCACAAGGGGGCTCCATGGCCATTGATGTATCCTGGGGAGTGCAAAGACACAGTCTCTCCAGTCTCTCCAGTGGGTGGTTTGCCCACTGCTTTATCCTGGGGAGTGCAAAGCCACAGTCTCACAAGTCTCTCCAGTGGGTGGTTTGCCCACTGCTTTATCCTGGGGAGTGCAAAGCCACAGTCTCTCAAGTCTCTCCACTGGGTGGTGTGCCCACTGCTTTATCCTGTGGAGTGCAAAGCCACAGTCTCTCAAGTCTCTCGAGTGGGTGGTTTGCCCCCGCTTTTTCCTGGGGAGTGCAAAGCCACAGTCTCACAAGTCTCTCCAGTGGGTGGTTTGCCCACTGCTTTATCCTGGTGAGTGCAAAGCCACAGTCTCTCAAGTGGATAAAAGTCTCCACTGGTTCTGGAGGGGGCTTTGTGCCCAGAGTGCTTCATCCTGCCAAGGACTGAGGTAGTGGATGTGATACTCCACTGGTTCTGGAGGGGGCCTGGTGCCCAGAGTGCAGCATCCTGCCAAGGACTGAGGTAGTGGATGCCCTTTTCCACTGGTTCTGGAGGGGGCTATTTGTTCCCAGAGTGCTTCATCCTGCCAAGGACTGAGGTAGTGGATGTATCTCTCCACTGGTTCTGGAGGAGGCTTTGTGCCCAGAGTGCTCCACGTGCAGTGTGGCCTTTACAATTCCCTCACCTGGGTGTGCGTGCCCCGAGATTTGCGAGGTTCAGGTAGCATGATATGCCATGGAGGCAGCGACATACCCCACACTGCTGCGGCTGCGCCTTCCACCTGCAGGTGCAAACAGCAAACAGTGATGGAAGAAATGCCTCATGGAAGCTGCCCAGGGTACAGGAACTCTCCTCCATCCTCAGACGACTGACCACTGGGGATGGTAGCCATGTCAGCGGTGGTGCCTGTGCCAGAGGCGCCACGGGGCCGGTGGCGGTGCTTGCGGCGGTGTCTGTTGCGGCGGTGCTGGCGGCGCTGCATGGGTCAGCACCTGCTGAGGGACACATCAGGACGTCTCCTGCAGCCTCGGATGGCTGCCCACTGGGGAAGAGGCTGGGGACTGTCGCTGGGGCTGTATACGTGCCAGGGGCAGTGCAGGTAGCGGTGCTTGCGGCGGTGTCTGTCATGGCGGTGCTTGCGGCGGTGTCTGTTGCGGTGGTGCTGGAGGCGGTGCTGGCGGCGGTGCATGGGTCAGCACCTGCTGAGGGACACAGCAGGACGTCTCCTGCAGCCTCGGACAGCTGCCCAGTGGGGAAGAGGCTGGGGACTGTCGTTGAGGCTGTAGACGTGCCGGGGGCAGTGCAGGTGGCGGTGCAGGTGGCGGTTGTGGTGGCGGGACAGCTAGCGGTGTTCGCCGCCATACAGGTTGGGGTGGTTGTGAACAAAAGGTGTGACACTGGTCCCTCAGTCGGTGCCACCATGCCCTCTCCTGACCTGCTCTTCAGCTTTTGGCCCTTCCCCAGCTTTGATGGTGCTGCAGTTGTCTTGCCACTATTCCCTTTGTTTTTTGCTTAGCCCTTGGTGGCTAGTACTTTCGGCTTCTCCCTCTGGGATGTGGGCACATTTTTCACCTTGGCAGGTGGCGAATGTCCTTGCCCTCGCTACGTGGCACACTGGCAATTCTCCTGTTAACAATTTTAAGACCTTTTTTGACATGTTGAATTGTAATTCTAAAATTCACACATGTAATTGTCAAGACAAAAATTTACTTTTTGGATGTACCCCTATAAGTAGAAAATAACCAGTTACAGAAATCCCTGTATAGAAAGGAAACCTCCACTTATTCCACCTTACATTGGTCTAGTTTTCAACACCATCATGTAGTGAAGAACATTCCATATTGTCAATTTCTCAGGTGAAAAGAAATTGTGCTACTGAGTCAGAATGTGAGAAGCATGGGGCAACGATGGTGAATAGATTTAGAATTAGAGGATATAAACAAGATCACATACGAAGAGGTTTAGAAAAATAAGACAGGTAAATCGTAGTGACATGCTAGTTTGGAATAAACAAAATAGGTCTACTGTAGGCAATTCACAGACATCAAAACCAAGAGTCATCTTGTCAGACAGTAAAGAAATTGGTATAATTAGGAACATCTTCCAAAAATATTGGCATGTCTGGGGTGAAAAGGCAGACATAAGCAGCAAAATAGGACACTGCGTGTATATTGCATGCAAAAGAGCTCCATCTAGGAAAGCTATGTTGGTACATTGGTATTTTGAGGATAGACAGCACAAATCCTGGCTTCAAAATATAAGCAATGGCTTTAGAAAGTGCCTCCATTGCAAAGCCTGCACCATCAGTAAAAATACAAGATCATATGAAGATGTGAATGGCAATGAAATTTGAATTAATCAGAAGATCACTTGTGAAACCATGCATCTGGTATATATACTTGAGTGTCAGTGTTGGCTGAGATACATTGGGAGCACCATTTGCCAATTGAAAAAGAGAATTCTTGAACATATCAGAGCCATGGAGAATAAGGATACAAAATATGCTGTTGCTAGACATATGAGTAAGATACACACGGATTCCACATGGAACATTTTGTGATACTTTGGGGGTGGATAGAGTACCGTTATCTCCCAGAGGTGGAGACAGAGTGCAGATATTAAGAAGGAAGGAGCCCCAATACATTATGCAACTTAAAATTAAACATCCAGGGAGTTTGAACCTCAACGAGGAACTTTATGTATATAAATAATCTGGAAAGGACACTGTAGGCTGATGGTTAACTATCACAGATTTTTGGATCTTGATGAATCATTCGGGTTTATCATGCTTTAGGATGTTGGTTACAGCTCTTTGAAAACAAAGTTGATCGAAGTATGAATTACCATTATTTGTTTAAAGATCCCACTTAGGGTGAGGTTATTTCCATGTAAAGTAATAACCTCACTGAGAGTGGGTGACAATCAGAACACCATCCCAATGAGGGTTAATCTGTTTATATGCTAAGTGAAAAATTTAATTGTGTTAAAATGATGTTTGTGATAAGCAGTGTATATAGGTAGTTGACCTATAGAGCATATAAGAATGTTTGGCATCAAACACATTTTTTTAATCAATTGTATTTTTTTGTAATAGCTAATGAACTACTAGATCCAGAATGCTCTGGGGTCCCTGAGAGGTATATATTACAAACATTGAAGATGACTATCGGTTGTAAACAAGACCAATATGGTTGAAATGCGTAGACTGTTTATGATAGAATAAACAGCATTATTCTGCTACGGAGTGCATACCATTCATTTGTTTATTAACATATATATATATATATCTATATATATATATATATATATAGATATATATATATATATGAATAACCCTGCTAGACTTTCTTCTAATGGGTGACTTATACCCAGGCAATTCCTTTTTGAGAGTAGCCCAATTTAAATAGCTGGGCACCACTAACTGAGCTTCTCAGCAGCCGTCATATCGGCCTCACTCAACTGATATCGGCTCCATTACTAGAAGCGTTGTCGTGTGCACATACAATGCACTGATTATGGATGAAATAATGTTGGGTCACTCAGATAGGTAGCAGTGGGGTGTATAACTTGAAACTCCTAATTGACAACATACTGTGCAGTATCTCTGACATGAATTCCTTCACTATAAATATTTCCAGAAACTATACTAGACACAGGTAAAGCTTCCCACATTCAGACTTAAAGTACATGTTGGACTTGGCCCTTTCTGCAATGTCATCCCCAAACTTTTTGCCTTTGCCCTCCACTTTTTGCTGAATTCATTTTTGTTGGCCTTAAGACTCTGTACAATTTACTACTGCTAACCCGTAAGTGTTGTGCTCTCTCTCTAAAATTGGTAACATTGGCTTGTACCCAATTGGCATATTTAATTGTCTTATACTTCTCTAGTAAAGAGGCAGTACATGTGCCCAGTGCCTTTAGAACTGGTTGTGCCACCCAATTAAGTAGCACTTTAAACATGTCCCAAGCCTGCTATTGCAGAGCCTGAATGTGCAATTTTAAACTGCCATTTAAATCTGGCAACATAAACATTTTTCCCCAGAACACAAACATGCCTTATTAACATATATGTCACCCTAGTGTAGACCTGAAGAACCCAGAGTCCAGGGTGCAATGTATTTAGGAGGTAGGATATGTACCTTTAAGTTTTACATGTCCTGGTAGTGAAAAATCTTACATTTGTTTTTCACTGCTGCAAGGCCTATCTTTCCCATATGATAACATTGGAGTCACCTAATTATATTTTGTAAGTGTAATTTCCAAATAGGAAGAGCTAATCAGTTCATGTTTTGGTCTCTGGAAACACAATTTAAAATCCTAACTTATGGTGAAGTCAGATTTAAATTGCAATTCTGATAATGCCACTTTTAGAAAATTGGCAAATTCTTTCCTTTGCCATTTAGCGCTTCCAGACTGTCTCTGGGTCACATGACTGTGTGTGGTTGACAGCCGGGCTTTGTGTATTCCTCCTAGACAGTCATACACAATGGGAGCATAGGTGTGACTGAATGGGACATTACTGGCAGGATGGGATGGAGGAGCAGGGCCCAGCCATACTCACACTTAAATAGCTGTGTCCTGCCTCCACACAAAGAGCTACATACCCCCTGTAGTTAGTCTGGAGTCAGGGGAGGGAAGGCAGTGCATCTGTGCACTTCAAAGGCATTCTTCTAGAAGTTTCTCCCAAATTCAAAGGCAGAATTGTGTATAAAAGAAGGACCTCAGACACCAGCAATTCAATACACTTCAGGCCCTGTGGATGCTCTGCTAAGGAAGAAGGACTTCTTCAAGGGCTGATTCTCTACTTGTCTGCTGCTCTAAAGGAACTGCTGACCTGCTGCCTATCACCTTCTTGCCTGGGGAAGAAGAACTGGACCTGCAAATTTAGATTGAACCCACAACCCCAGAGTGACTCAAAGGGGTAGTCTGTTGGCTTCATGATCTGAGCTCAGGAGCACATAAGCTCCCCAACAAGCTCCTGGATCCATCCGCAGTGATTTCCTGTGCCCTGTGTAGTGCTTCTGAGGTCCTGGGCCCTTGGTGTGGCTCGCAGGCTCTTAAAATTAAGTTTTACAGCCGCGAACAGGCCTGTTAAAAACAACAACTCACCACTCACACCTGCATCCAAAGTGAGCCAGTTCCACAGCAGTATGAACGGCCTGCAGGGGACTGCCAACATGAAGCTCTAGCCCACCATTCATGACACCGGGCCTGCTCTTTGCCCCATGTAAACTACTGCCCAAAACGCTCTTCTTGCTCTCCATGACCCAATGTGAACTGGACTCTTGGCACAAAACTTGAGAAGGTAAATCTTCAGCAAGACTAATCTGGAAATGTATCTGACCCATGTTCCATCACAGTCATCCTGATCTTTTGACTTTAACCCTGTCCAACAGGATCATATAGCTGCTGTTGTTGCTTTCTGCTTTTAGGCAATATTTTACATTTTATTCTTTTGAAATTAATATTTCTGGTTCTACTGATTGGATATTTGTCGTTTTGTTCCTGTTTTTGTTTAGTAAATTCAGCTCTATTTGTCTAACATGTGTAGGATCCTTTTTGTGTGGTGCTTTTACTGTAACACTTTTTGAAGTGTTGCACAAATACTTTAAACATTTCCTCTAAGTTAAGCCTGGCTGCTCTGTGCCAATCTTCCAGCGGGTTGAGCACAGGTTAATTTGGGTTTTGCTTGTGCTTTACGCTTACAGAAAGTTTGATTGCTGCTTGACCAGGGCTCACACCCCAGCCCACCAGTAACCCAAATTCTAACAATAGAAGCTGCCACAATCTGGAAGCTGATTTCTTCCACTTGGCCTTTCTGTGCCCATGTATAGTAGAACAGTGGTCTAGTATTTTCTTGGCTGTTTCCAGCATGAGCAACAGTCACTTAACTTCCTTCCCACTCAGTGCCTTAGTGGGCTAAGTAGCAGCCTCCCGCCAGCAGCAAAGTGTAATATAGCACTAGCAATGGTGTTACAGAGAGGAGGATTGTGATGAGGTTGGGACCAGGTCACCACTGAAAGAGAAAGACTAGTTAAACAACATGATTACTTTAACAATTCGGCTAACACATATGCATTTTTTTTACCCATAAAGTCACAGCTGAGGAACATCTGGCACCACTATATAGGTACTTGCTTGCTGTAAATGGCTGGGTGGTGAACACTTATGGTCCTCAAAGTTCAGGTGTTTGTTGTAAATAATAATCAAGCTAGTTGGTTGGTGTAGGTATCTGCCCCCAAGACAGAATAATGCTGGATTATTGTGGTAACGATGGCATGCTGGGAACTAGGGGCATGGTGAATCAACCAGTCTTTTGGATAGTGTTAAAAATAGACATGTACTGCTGTTTCCAGTGGGTCTGTGCTGTACGTTGCTGAATGTGTATCAATTGCTGATAGATGTTTCTCTATAAAATTAAGGAAGAATCATACTTGTTCTCTCAATCCCTCCCATTCCTGATTTTCACACGTGTTGTTAGTATGTAAACATTACGATTTCCCACAAACAGAACAAACTGGTTGGTGTTATTGCTCACCTGGAGGAAAAGCCAACAACATACACAACCTTACAGATGTCTTAGAATACCATTCAGTTAGATGTTTCTCGATGGAAGTTTTAAGTGACTTCAATCTTTGGTCGGAGGATGTCACAGATAATTTTATTGCAGTTTTATTTATCTCTATGTCTCAAATTAGTTCATCACAAATTGCACAGGCCCTTAATCTTATTAGGGTTATACTTTGGTCACAGATATAGCAAAACACTGATATGTCCATCCAACATTTCACCCATGCTGTCTGGTTAGTTCACTCTGTGACTGAGCGCCATCTTTGTCTGATTTTGCCACCATGACTCAATGTGGAGATTCTGAAATAACCTCATAACATTGGTGAGTCTTCCTTGACACAAAAGAATAAGGGAGCTATTTACAATTTGGCAGATGAAGGGCATCCTTCAAAATAGGCATCTGGCATGTGTTCCAAACTTAGAGTGTTTTCATGGCTGAATACTCAAGGTAGAGGGGATCTGCCTATTTTTGGTGAATGTCCCGGATCTCCCAAGCTTTAAATAACCCCCCATTTTTTAGAAATTATCTAGCGAACCACAATGGTCCATGGGCTGAAATCATTTAGCTTTTTGTTTCCACCATGGAAAACAGTTTGACAACCTCTTTCAACTCCAGTTCCAAGAAACATACTGATTTAATTTCAAAGTGAAATGTATCAAGCAGACAAACCACAGGATTTAGGCACCAAATAAACAAACATCTTTAAACTGAACTGCTCACAACTATTAAATCTTCCACCAGAGAAGGAAAATAAAACAAGGCTGAGCTTCTTGCACAGATTGAAACTCAAACAATAGTGATTTTTCAACTAGTAGTTATCCCCACAGCTCTCTCTCACTGCTGCTCTACAATAGTGTCCCCAGCACATCCATGTGGGTAGCAAAACCTCTTTGTAGAAACAATCAACAAATCTGTCTGGACTTGCCAGGGCTGCCATGTGATCAATAATTCATTCTGGTCTCCCCAGAAATCTCAGCTACATTTTCTCCTTGAATTATTCTTATCAATTTCCTCAATTGTGTATACATTTCCTTTCGTTTTGTATTGCTCTTGACCCCCACAAAATGATAAAAAAGTTCAACTAGGCAAGTTATTTGAATCTCATTTATTTGAAAATATACGGATACATTTCCAAACCATTCACAAATTATTCCAAATGTTCCTGCTTGAACTCAGCATCAATACTTCGTTTTTAAAATCCTTTTTAGTTCTAAAACAGCTTTCTTAATTTAAACCCTATTATTGAGATCATTTTCGTATGTGTCAGTTCAGAACAGTGACATTTAGAATTTCATTGCTCTTCCTCATTGTTAAACTGCGGAATTCTTGTCGAATAACACATTACCACCCTCTGCTAAAAATACCTCAAGTATTCATCTTTGTGAATGACTCCCCTAATTTTGTTTCGCACGCCTCAAAACCCTGACCCAAACACTCACTACTAAAATAGCCAGTGATATCCTTGGGTAATGTAATTAAACATTTGCGGCAAGAGCGGTGAAAATTGCTGAATGGAATATCTTCTGGTCACTTGTGATATAATAAATAATGTATCTTATTTTGTGGCACTTATTTAGTATTTCAGTAAAAGTATATGTTTTCCTACTGTGTTGCGTCTGAAAGGTTGTTAAAAGTAGGGAGAAGGCAAACCAATGTTATGTGAAACATAATTTACCTTATTATTCTATCCACTTCTAAGAAATTCTTACCATTTCCCTATAGTCTAGACGATTTCGAAATTTGTTTAGTTTACAAGCTGTTGTAAGCCGTTGGCAATGAATTCGACACTTTGACTGGTACACTAGAGAGGCAAATCATCGAGTAAATAACGAACCGGCGTTTAAACACTAAATTTGGGCTTCCAAAAAACAATACAAAATATATTTTACCGTCAGTATTAACACGTTCTACAATTTCTAGACCTATTCAAGTGTATGTGTTTGGTGGTAAAGATCCTCATATACAATTGAGAACATTTTTCCCATCGTGCTTTGTAGCAAAGAGGACTGACCTATTTGCTTCCCATCAGTCCATGCTTGAGATGCTTAGAACACGGCACAGTAAAGAGCAAGACCCTATCCATTAAAGTGTATTGATGAAGACTGTCAAAGGGGAAGGTGACTTTGGAGCAGAAGCTTCACCTCTGTATCGCTGCTGCTCTCTCAAGAACAAGTATCGAAAAATAAGAATATGAGGCTGGCTGCAGCCATTAGATGCAGAGGAGAAGGACCGAGAAAAGCTTTAACTGGCTACGCAGTGCATGGACAGTGAATGCTTTTGGTGGCTGGTGGCAACTGGTGACTCTCATTGCCCCAAGCTTACTGCGCTATGTGTTTTTTGGAGGCAGTGCTTAGTTTGTGAAAAAAACATAAGTGCCAGGGAACCTTGTCAAGAGGCCGCTGCAACTTGCGCCGCCCATCACACTTCAGTGCCGCTAATAAATGAACCGGCAAAACTGCTAACCATCACACCCTATTAGTGGCTTGGTCTGCAGTTATTAACAATTTGTATGTAGATTGAATTAATAAACAACTGTTATCTTGGTCATCTCAAATTAGGTCAAACAGCACCACCATGTGGTCGGTGCTGAGAGCTGGAAACTGCCTCAAATTAACCACTGCTTAGAGGTGATAAGGTGCCATCATGCATGGAGGAGACATCACTTCTGTAACATCTATGCATCAGAAGCCCAGGATAGTTGAGGAAAGGATTAGGGACGAGGTCAGCAACACACCCTTGGGATTTTTGCCTGTCAACATAATACCTGTTCCATGTTACAAAATTGCCAATAACGACACCCGATATGGTGAGGGTTATCTTTCTAAATTCGGTACGGGCCTCTGGGTGGCTTTCTACACATGATGTTCAATGTCACCGTGGCAACAGGCCAAGAGTCTCCTATGGGATGAAGTGTATAATAGATTTCATCTTTAAAAAGCATTTTCAAGTGCAATAGGCTTCACCTTGCCTTATTTCCTCTCTAAAACCCAGGCAACGGCAAAAACGTATCTGTCCTAGATTTTGGAGACTTGGATGACTAATCCTGCAGTCTAGTTCATGTTACATACATTCTCTACCGCTGGTCCCTCTCTATCTTCTCCTTACATATGTGCCTTGGCGCCATCATGCCATGGCTGCTGACAATGTGGCAGAAATTATCACCATTAAGCTACAAACTGCATTATGCTAGTGTGGGCACCTTCATGCTGTGCATGTCCATCATGTGTCAATAAGTAACAACATAAGGCGAGGAATGGCATTATACCACGGGTGTATGCCTTTAGGGCCAATACTATGTCAAAAACTACTGCCAATGTTCAAGGGATGCCCACTACATGGTACTAATTACCACCATATTAATACAATTACCGATGTGCAATTAATGTCCACAATAGGATGGAAATTACTACCACTGTGCCAGGGTAGATATTATGACAGGGATGGGTACTATTATGTGATGGATGACCACAATATGCCAAACAATACCACCATGCTGCAATATCCGCTATTATGCAATGAGTGAGTCATTCAGAGGCAGGAAAGGGTGACTACCTCGGAATTTCTCTTTCGAGGAATTCTTTTGGCTTTTTGATCCTTGTTGCAGTGGAGAAACTCCTTTCGTATGTTTCGCAATCCAGACGGAAGGTTATTCCTCCTGCATAGCAGCAGGGTTGTGGTTTTCATTTTCCAATGCACAAAAAATAGCTTTGGAGAGATAACCACAATAGATTTGCATCAAGGCACTACCAATGAGTCAATCCTAAAACATGCGAACAAAACATATCCAGCACTATGTCCACTGATTTATCTTCTTCATGCCCCTACTAAAGTTTGCATACTATGCTTAATTTAGGTAGGGCACAGGAAAAGCTGGCAGTGCTGCAAGCCGGGTTACACAAGACTATATCGTCGGTTGAATAGTCGTAATTTCGCCTGGGCAGAAACATGCTGGGACAATCAAGAATTCTTCCCTGAACAGCATCAAGCCTACAGTCCTGTTATTATAACAACAATATGCCACATAATTTATGTCTAATTGCTTAACTACTATTTATTTTCTGAATTCAGAGTTTTAGAATACTGGGAACTGTGACATGGCCGGCTTTGGTTTGATGTATCAATTATCACACCCATTCGCTGTCTAGTGAGTGGTTGGTCAAGCCTGCATCCAGTCGCATTTCCTCTTTAACATTTACCAGAAATAATTTCTCAGTATTCTGTATGTTGTTTGCTCGGACATCCCATGCATGCAAGCACCAGATAGAAGTTCCCGTTATGCCTTTTAGCAGATGACACAGTTTTAATTGCTTGTACCCTTTTGAGTTCCATCAGCTCTTTGGTTCTTTGAGGGGCTTTCGTCAGACAGTCATTTGCTTTCAAATATGCCTAAAATAAAGATGGCGGTATTAGGCAAGAGTAACCGTAATGGCTATTTATCAATTGCCAGCAAAAGAAATGAATAAATAAAGGTTTTGGTTGATTGAACATTTCAGGAGTTACCTCAAGTTTGTGGTAGGCCCAGGAAGATAAGGCCCAGACCTCTTTGAGCCAGGTGGTTGGGGGAGATCTGGCCCATACCAGAAGTTATGGAGGTACTGTGTTGCAAAAAGCACTTCTTGTGTACCAAGCAGGTGCCGGGTCAGTGGCTTGCAGAGGAGCTTGGGGATCTGGGGGCTATTTTGGAGGGGTGGTCAGGGGTGTATGACAGGTATAACCACGGACGAGAGACCTTTGACAAATGTGTGATTACAAGCCTCCCCTTTTCCTGCTCCTCCATGGGGTATGAAGATCCTACAGTTATGGACTCCGGGACAAAAAGGGAAAACACCTTTCTTGGCGCACCCACAAATTAATTTCTGGTATTGTATCTATGCATGTGCACTGTGTGAGTGTATGAGTATAAAGGCAGGTTTATGAATAGGGATGAGCAGGGTTCTTGTCCTGAGGAAAAACCCTGACCCTGGATGGGGCCTTTCAGGGCTGAAACATGTCGACCTATGTGGACACGAGTCACATAGTAAAGCTTCATATGTCCCATTGTTTCTTTTAACCATCCCTTCCCTACCTCCTTAATAAAAGTACAAGTTTTCTGGTAAGGAGGTGATATTGATTTTTAGTTGGATCCCCCACTCCTCGGATCTTCCCTAAACAGTCATTCAGCCTGTGTTGAGGGCCCACCCATCACTAGAGCATTCTCAGGTGAGGGCGGGATGGCCGAGAATGAAGCATGACACCCAGTGTGTGTATGAGGCCATCCCGTTCTTCTTAGGCAAATGCCCTTGGGTCCTAATCACAGTGTCTGGGAAAGACACATCACCCAAGTTAGAGTAGTTACTAAGGCATAAGCGTGATGGGCTCCCACATTGGAGAGCACACCTAAAGGGCATGTTTGTTTATTTCAGTGTGTGGCTATTGAAAGGGAGAGCATAAACGTGTACCCTAACCCAAAAATGTCTCTCCTTCCCCAGCCCCTCAAGTGTTAAGGGCAGTGTGTTATAGAATCTTCTCTCTATATCCTGACATATCATCTATGCCAAATGCATTATTTTCAATTAAGCACTTTGATGCTCATGTGCTTACTGAGGGTGAGTTCACAATAGATTTTGGTTAGTACCTAATGTGCCATACAAGTACTTTGGTAAATGAGGTATTTTCAGTTCAATACTACAGCTGTTACAAACAATATTTCACTGATATTGAGTCCCTTCTTATAAATTTATATGTTGGATTTTATCTGAGCCAATTGGCCTTTCCAGTGGGTTGGGGAGCAAGCAGAATGTTCCTGAAATGTACCTCTTTGTCCATTTGTGGTTTAGGTCTGGGTGAAAGCACAGCTGTCTCCTTGACCTATTGTTACCAATTTTTTAAAACATACAGAATGGGTTTTGCATGCGTCCAGAGGAGTATTCCTCACTTGGCTCATGCTATTTGCTTAATGGTGTATCACTCCATGACTTATGAAGAGTTTGCACTGCAAATCCATGAGGCTCTATTTTATACCTCAAAAATACCCTAAATCATATAAATTCTTAGCTCATAAATTCACAGTATACATAAAGTAATCATATAATTTGTTAGTTTTCTTTTAACTGCAGCCACCTCTTTTCAATATCTATGGCTTCATTTGGAGTATGGTGGGCAGCCAGCCATCTATCAAGATGATAGATGTAATTACCTTTGCCACCGTGACTGAGCTATCCGCACCATATTTAGAAACCTCCACCAGCCCTACGGAAATTGCTGTACCTTCAGAGGAGGCACTGAAAGTATGCAGAGCAGCTGCCATGTTTCAGGCAGCCACTAACAAACTTTTTTGTTTTTCAAAAACAAATGGCTAAAGCAGGAGCTTGGATTTAAAAAAACAAAAAACTAATGACCATGTGAGTTTTATCCTAGGGAGTGGGGGGCATTTTAAATTTCTTGGCAGTCCCAAACTGCAAAAAAGTACATCAGACTGCCCTCTCAAAAAGGGCTGTTCAGATGGAAAAGTACCTCACATTGTGACGGTCATGTGCCTCCCCCCTGAGTGTCCAAGCTGCAGTGGTATCTGGATCCCTGGTGCTAATTGTTGTTGTCTTGAGGAGACACAGATCATGCATGTGTGCCAAGACATCTGCTTATTTTAAAGGCTTCAGTCTTGTTGAACCTGAAGGTGAAACTTTTACCTATGTAACTGGTGTGAGTACTACAGGCTCACTCATGTAAAGTTCCTCTGCTGTGTGCTTAGCTCACTATTGGCCTGCATCAAGTTAGTATGTAACCATGTACAACACGTGTGTTGTATGCACATGCTAGTTGTATGGGTACCTGTGAATAGTACACTACAAGGAAGACTCTGGGTCCCATTTGCAGAAAACCAGATGTCTGAGGTGCTTGGGTAGGTACAGCAATCCCCTTAGCCAATTTTGTGGATTGCTGCACTCTTGTGAGCTGAGTGGGACACACACTGGATGAGCCAGGCTCCTTAGTCACTTCAAAGGGTGCTCTTTGATTCAGGGAGAGGTCCCTGGAAAGGGGCATGAGCACACCTCAGGAAGGAGGTGTGACTGAGTCATAAAGAGTAGGACTAAGGCCCTAGGAAACCTTTTGATGCACATATTACTGTGGCTGACATTCAGGTGTGACCCTCTAGTCACTTCCATGGCCTGAGTTGTTAGGCTATCAGATTTGGAGCCTCTCCTGTTATGACAGACTGCTTTCTGCAGGAAGTTCAGGACAGAGGAATGAGTACTTCAAAAGGAAGCAGACCCTCAACACAAACTTCAAACACTCAGACCTTAAATCACATTTGGTACCTGGAAATGAATTATGAGAAGAGGAGCTCAAAGTCTCCATATTTGTCAACTGTCAAGTAGCCAGTTGGGCTGTGTAAGGAGAAGTTGTGCAAGAAATATGCCTGTGATTAGGACTGGGAGCTAAGGTCTGCCAGTTTCCTAGGTGGCTGAAGGGACATCACACAGGGATCCCAAAGACAACCTGCTAGTGGAGCCTGGAGTATCACCGCCTACCTGCTTGGCAGCAGCAGTGTGCCCTTTGAGGATGAGGAGACCATTTGGAGGGAGAGAGGTCCAGTGGAGGGATTCTGGCAAGGGGATCCTTTGAGCAAAGTGGGAGGAGATGGATGCTTAACCAGTCGGGCTGTTGCCCATGAGCAGATTCAAGTAACATTACAAAAAAGGCCCAGCAGAAGGGAAAGGAAACTCCCACAGGATGGAGGAGGAAAAAAGGATTTTCCTTTTAGAAAAACCCTCACCCACCAGGGTTAACCCTTGGTGGCATGCTCCCGTTCCACCTCGGAGCGGGCATGCTACAACCAATGAAATACGAGGGAGCACAGATGTAGTCACATCAATGTGAATCAAATGAGGGATAGGAGTGGTGGGATCTTTGATAAGTTAAAAATACCTGCCTACTAGTGGTTCCAATAGTTTAGTAGATCTCCTGGAGACATTATGGTTGAAAGGGGCTATGGAAGTTAGGTATAGCATGTACCTTCCTTCCAGGTCTACCTGTTACGGAGCCTTACCCATAGGCTCCACTTCAGGACCAAGGTTGACTCTCTGGTTCTTAGACTTGTATAAATACCAGTAGTGTAAGCATAATTAACACATGCTACATGATAAGGTGCAATTCACCTAACTAATGTGATGTCTTCAAATGATACCTATCTTATTTGATTTCCGCCAATGATACCTGTGAAGATATAAAGGGAAATAGTTATCATAGCCCTCTATCATATTGGGCTACTATACATATTGCTTGTGGGAGCGGTGCCATGCATTAGCAAACTATATCTTACTTGTGAAAAGGCACACATGATAATCAAGATATGAGCACCAATAAATTGTCATAATGGATATTACAAGACAAACTACACATAAAAACACATAAAGCACATAACAAGGCACACTAGGTGCATGAGTGACCTACTCAATAGCATGCTGGCTATCGTATCGAGATCCACCGAGAGGGGTGTGTGCTTGTAGTCAAACTCTAAAGATTTGCCAAAGTGTTAGGATGCACTCTTCTTTTATCTTGGTCAGCGCCCCGGACGCAATGTTTAAAAATTAAATTGGCACTTACCTCCTCAAAGGGACACTCCAGCTTGTCACCTAATTCTCAACTCCCTGGGGTCCGAATCTTATGGGCATGAGTGAGAACCAGGTTTGATAAACTCTGGTGTTTATGTCTCAGCGTGCTGCGACCTGTTGAAGCGTTGCAGCACTAACCTTCCAAGATGGCGACCTCCCATGGCCAAAAGGGAGGTAAGCAAGGGCCCTGAAAGTTAGGTGTCCCTGGGAGTGCCTTAAGGGGTCGATTCTGACACAGAGGTTGCAAAAAGGGATGGGAGAAGGTGGCCACATGTTGTGTGGCACTTAGTAAAAGGTGCCATAGAGGTGCATTTTACACTCAAATGAAAGAAAATGGCCTAATTCTTTATACGCCTCTGGGGTGTACATGTCCCTATCAGAGGTGTATAACTGAATGATTGCCATTGTGATTTATTGCTTCATCAGCTGGCTCCATGAGATGTGCTCATTTAGTGCTATCTGGTGTGTGCATAATTTATAGACCCACCGTTGTTCTCTTTCAAAAAGTAAGGACAATTAATGTATTTTTGATGTTCAAGGATACCTCACTGGTAGTCCTCTACTGTGTGTGCTTTCTCTATATAGAGAGCGGACATTTTAGTAGTTACCCTCCCGCATCTAAGGTTACTGCGATGTTCGTAGATACGAGTCCTATCTGCAAACAAGAAACCAGACGGTACTAATCACTTACCACCACCCACAGGACACTACCCATGTGGTGGTTGCAGTGTATGCCATCTAACGAAAGTCACCAAAAGGTTACCTTCAATGACAACACAGCATGGGGCACCAGAGACTTCACCAACTGCAACACTCAACTAGCAGTATACATGATCACTTGCCTATGTAACTTACACTATGTCAGGATGACCACCTGATGAGTAGTATGGTGGAGAAAGCTCTAGCGCACAACTGGATCTTCCAGAAAGAAGGGGATTTCCTAATCAATAGGAATCCGGTAACTCCATACTTCCACACTATTCCTAAAATTTAAATAGAACTCTGAGACACTCCCTGGTAGACCCATAGTATCAGGAAGAAACTTAATTTTGGAACCACTGTCTCATTTTGCAGAAGCCTTTTTGAGACCCATAGTCCAAAACACTGACACCTACCTTAAAGATAAGAAAGACGTACTATGGGGGTCATTCTGACCCTGGCGGTCACCGACTGCCAGGGCCAACGACCACGGAAGCACCGCCAACAGGCTGGCGGGTCAGAAAAGGGGAACCGGCGGTTTCCCGCCGGTTTACCCCTGGCCCAGGGAATCCTCCATGGCGGCGCTGCTTGCAGCGCCGCCATGGGGATTCCGACCCCCTTCCCGCCATCCTGTTCCTGGTGGTTTTTACCGCCAGGAACAGGATGGCGGGAACGGGTGTCGTGGGGCCCCTGGGGGCCCCTGCACTGCCCATGCCAGTGGCATGGGCAGTGCAGGGGCCCCCTAAAAGGACCCCATAATGATTTTCAGTGTCTGCTTTGCAGACACTGAAAATCGCGACCCGTCGCACCCCAGCAACTCCGCCGGCTCCATTCGGAGCCGGCTTCATCGTTGCTGGGTCTTTCCCGCTGGGCCGGCAGGTGGCCTTTTGGTGGTCGCCCGCAGGCCCAGCGGGAAAGCCAGAATGGCCGCTGCGGTCTTCTGACCGCGGTGCGGTCATTCGGCGGTTCCTGCCAGGCGGGCGGCTACCGCCGCCCGCCTCGGTTGGAATGACCGCCTATGTCTCTTAAAAGACAGATCCTTTGATCTGGAAACTGAGATACTGATAGGACAGGATGTAGAGAGCCTATTCACGAGTCACCCTCACTCTGATACATTACGTATAATTGAGGAGGTTATCTTTGACATAGACTGGGACTACCAAACACCACAGAACATGGTCATGGAATGTTATTCTTGGGCTATAACAAATAATTTTTTGAGTTTGAAGGAACCTTGTACCTTCAGAAACACGAAACCAGCATGGGAAGCACCTTCGCTCTGAGCCTAGCTGTTCTTTATGTCTACCATCTTGAGACACAGAAAATTTTAAACCCTGCTAACCCATACAGAGAGAACATAGGGGGTTATTACAACTTTGGAGGAGGTGTTAATCCATCCCAAAAGTGACGGTAAAGTGACGGATATACCACCAGCCGTATTACGAGTCCATTATATCCTATGGAACTCGTAAAACGGCTGGTGGTATATCCGTCATTTTACCGTCACTTTTGGGACGGATTAACACCTCCTCCAAAGTTGTAATAACCCCCATAGTATTGTGGAAAAGATATATTGATGATATACTGGTTATCTGGAAAAGGGAAGTAGCACAAATTGTGACCTTCCTTGAATGGCGGAATAGATAGGATGAGTTCCTGAGATTAACTCACACAATGAGCAAGGAACAACTGGCCTTTTTGGACTTTAACGTTATAGCTACCTATGATGCTCTCAAGACAACTACTCATGAAAAACCAACAGCCAAGAATTGTCTACTTTTGTACGATAATGGCGACCCCTGCCACTTGATAGAGAACCTCCTGTTTGGACAATTTGTAAGATTGAGAAGGAACTGCTCAGAGATAGCAGATTACAAAGAGCAAGCTCAATGGTTACCATCGAAGCTGGAGGCAAGGAAGTACCCCTCAGAATAACCAATGGAGCCATGAAGTGAGCTAGCAGAAACAGCTTTGTTGGATAGCCCTTTCTCAAAAGGAAAAGGAGGAAAGACTGATATGCATCACAACATTCAATACAGCCTCCATTCAAGTAAGCAAGATTATGAACAAACACTGGCATATCCTCAATAACGTCTCATTGAATATCCCCAAATCCATGTTCTTACATAAGCAGGGGAAAAGTCCTAGAGATGTACTTGTGCACACCTGTCTACGTCATTCATGCAGGAAACTGGACAGAACTAATCACTTACCATCACCCACAGGACACTTCCCATGTGGTGGTTGCAGTGAATGCCATCCAGCAAAAGCCACCAAGAAGGTTACCTTCAACGACAACACAACATGGAACATCAGAGACTTCACTAACTGCAACACTCAACGAGCAGTTACATGATCACTTGCCCATGTAACCTACACTATGTCGGTATGACCACCAGCAAGGTTAGGACTCGTATCTGCGAACATCACAGTAACCTCAGAATTGGACAGGCCACTACTAAAATATCCACTCACTATATAGAGAAAGCACACACAGTAGAGGACTACAAGTGGGTTATCCTTGAACATCAAAAAAGACATTAATTGTGAGTCCTTACATTTTGAAAGAGAACAACGGTGGGTCTATAAATTACGCACACATCAGATAGGACCAAATGAGCATATCCCATGGAGCCAGATGATGAAGCAATAACATCACAAGGCTACAATTCAGTTATACACCTCCGATAGGGACATATAATTCCCAGAGGCCTATAAAGAAGTAGCCTATTTTCTTTGCATTTTTGTGCCAAATGCACCCCTGTGGTGCCTTTTACTAAGTACCCCACAACATGTAGCCACCTCCTCCCATCCCTTTTTGCAACCTCTATGTCAGAACGGGTCCCCTAAGGCACTCCCAGGGACAACTAACTTTCAGGGCCCTCGCTTACCTCCCTTTTGGCCATGGGAGGCCGCCATATCGGAAGGTTAGCACTCTAGTGCTGTGACGGTTCACCAGGTCGCAGCACGCTGAGACGCGAACACCGGAGTTTATCAAACCTGGTTCTCACTCGTGCCCGTAAGATTCAGACACTGGGGAGGTGAGCATGAGGTGACGAACGGGAGTATCGCTTTGAGGAAGTAAGTGCCCATTTAATTTTTTTACATTACGTCACCATGGATGCCTAGATGCTGCCCCTGCAAAGCTGTGAGTGCTACTCACCATCAGCAGCCACTGCAGGTTTCATTAACATACAAAAAATAAATTATCTCAGGGACTCCAGTAGTGCAACTGCTGCAGGAGTGGGTATGAGCTGGAAGGCACTGTGCAACTTGTTCTATCTCATAGCACTTCAGGTGCTAGACCCATATTGACTGTTGGAAGAGACAGAGGGGTTCTTGAGAGTCGGACAACTAGTGGGTGTTTAACCAGAATGTTGCCTATAGTGAAATAACCACTAATGCTAATGAGAGGCAAGTGGGACTCAGAGACCTTGCCTATCGAACACTAAAGCCCCAACCTCAGAAGACTGTCTGCATTGTTTGTATATGACACATTTTACTTAGTGTTGGTATACAAATACTCCAATTTTTTTGTCTGGGTGCCCTACCTCAACTCCCTTAGTAATACTATCCTGAGGGGTGAGGGTATTCCTCCTTCTTGGCAAGGGGCGGTTATAATCCCTCTATACAAAAAGGGAGATAGAAATGAGCCGGCTAACTAAAGGCCTATAAGCCTAATATATACCAACCAGAAAATATTTTGCAGGCAGGTCCTGGATAGACTTCAGTTCTGGCTCTGTGACAATTAAATTCTTGCAGAGGAAGAGGCAGGTTTTAGGGCCAAGATTAGTACTCTCGACCAAGTTTTTCGTTTTATAACAATTAGTTGGAAATATATATTTCTGAGGCAGGGCAATTTATATGTTGCATTTACATATTTACGAGCGGCCTTTGACCTGGTACCAAGAGATGCCCTATGGAGGGTTCTAGAAGCCTATGGCATTGCTAGCGACCTTTTATGGACATTTGCATGAAGACACAAATACAAAATTTAGATGGAACAGAGGAGGTGGCCTTACATCCAGGATGCCCATAAAAACAGGAGCTAGGTAAGGATGCGTGCTCGTACCAACACTATCCAGTCTGTATATAAATGGCGCAGTGAAAAGGCTATCACAGTGTAGGCACAATGTGCCAAAAATTGTTGGGGTTTACGTTCCACTTCTCATGTTTGTGGATGACACACTTATAATATCTAGAACCCCTATGGGGTTACAATGTGACACATTTGTGGCTTTTTGTCATGAAAGGGGGTTAGAAATAAATCTGTCAAAGTCCAAGTTTATGGTAACTAACCCACATTGGTCCTTTAGAAGTAAGGTGACAATTTGCGGTGTCCCACTTGAACACGTCAAAAACTCTGACTAGTTGGGGTTAAGGTTGGCAGATAATACACATTGAGGACCGTAATTAGATAAAAGTAATACCA
Organism: Pleurodeles waltl; assembly: GCF_031143425.1. Classification (NCBI taxonomy): domain Eukaryota; kingdom Metazoa; phylum Chordata; class Amphibia; order Caudata; family Salamandridae; genus Pleurodeles; species Pleurodeles waltl. Next base: position 538,159,663 of record NC_090449.1, on the reverse strand, counting down.
TTCTTTTCCAGAAGGCAATGGCCATATGAAGAAGATATAAAACAACTGGAGGGGGTTCAGTGTCACCTGTTTTAGAAGTATATAGGGCTGCGGCTGTGTCAGCAGCCACATAAGGGGCAGAGATATCGGGGTATGCAAATGTAACGATGCGGTCACAGACACAAAATAAGTTTGTTAGGGCTTTGTTTGATCTCCCTACGAGTGTACCTCTCTTACCATTGATTTATGACTTGTCCTTAAATAGGTTTCATCATTCGATTGCCTTGAAACCCCTTGTGGGTTGGGCAAGGATGTAGTTATCTGGGGAACCTTCCCCATATAGGAAATCACTAGCCGAATTGGTACTTCTAGATCTTCAAGCACAAATACCCTGGTTAAAACATGTAAAACTATTAAGCGACACACTAAATATGGGGGAATTATGGAGCAGACCTTGGACAATGGGAAAAGTTGTTATCCAGAAATTGAAAAGCGACAACTGGGATTACGTTGCTCTAAGGGCTTGGATTGAACAGAAGGATGTGAGTCTGGCAGCGCAGTTCTTGTTACACAAATGCATCCCTAAATTTGAATCATACATTGATAGAATCTTTCCCTTCCAAGCAAAACAACTCTATGCCTTGTTCAGATGTGGGGTTCTTCCCCTAAAAACCTTTACTGCTAAATGGGACAAAGAAGCTAGTGAATTAACTTCTTGTCCACATTGTCTCTTACATAGTGAGTCTGAGGCACACTTTCTTTTCTTTTGCCTTCTATATGCTGAGGCTCAGAAAAAGTGGAAAATACCACTTTGTAAACTTATGTGTGTGAGAAAATATAGGGAAATGCTACAAATTTTAAAGAATGAAACACAAGAAGTAATAGTGTTTGCAGTTTATCATTACTTGCACTGGGCACGGAGGCTTAGATTAAGAGTCAGTACCCAAAAGGCTCAGTATATATGCGGCCCTAAGTATATATAATGTATTAAAAGATTCTGGTCTGGTATTTTATGAGGCGTGTAGAATTCACTTTGAAACATTTAGTGTAAATATTTGATATGGACAATTGTAAAATATTGTATATGATCTTAAGTAAGTATATGATTGTATGTTATTTTATTTATTACGATATGCACTTTTATGGCTTTAGCCAAAATAAAGTATTTACTACTACTCCTTTTTTCATAAATGCAAGAATTTGACTGGACGATGATTAATTGCTGCTATTGAACTTATTTAGAATTGTGAGGCCCTGTTTAGACCCCAGTATCTATTGCTCCCCCAAGAAGCTTTGGACTGCTCCACAGCCTCTACTGCTGCAAGTCAAATGCTGGAGGGGTACCTGGCCCTGTTGCTCAGGACTTACAGTAGGTCAGCCCCCGAGACCTTAGGAGTAAAAGTTCTCAATCCCCTTGGTTGGACCCATTAGCCTCTGCTTGCCCTGTGGCCCTCTGAAAAGGCTTCTGAAAGTTGGATGGTCTGATGCACCTACACGACTGTTGCGGCGTAGGAGGGGACTTTCAACCAATGGAGTCAGTTTGGACACCACCTCAGGAAACATGATGGTCCACCCAACTCTAAATCGAGCGGGCAGACTATCAGTTTTGTGGACAGGGTACTCAGCCATGTTTGCGGCAGATTAGCCTGCCTGTTAAACTTTAAATCAGAGCCTCATTAAAGATTCATATGTAAGCAACACCTATTGGCTTTGACAGTGACTGTTTTATATTCTGCCCATTTCATTAAAGGCTCTGGAGGGCTTGTCTGTTTTCAATTCTCAGGGAAAGGAGCATTAGATATTTAAGTGTGACCCTCAACGTACTGAGTGACAACTGATATGTTCTGGGGACGAACACGGCTCCAAGGTTTACTACAATATGAAAGCAGCACACAGAAGCTGAAAGCCATAATTGGATCCAGGGTACTGAGAGTTTTACAGGTGCAACTGTGTTTAGCTTTTTTTATTTAGGCTTTAACGTTTTGTTTTTTATGACACAAATAATTATTCTGATTAGTTTTTGTAAAGCGTTTCTTTAAAGGAAGTTTTATTGCTTTTGGTTCGTGCATCATGTCCTGTGCACCAAGAAACACATAAAAGGTAGGAACTGACTCCTGGTGTTTCTTGGTCACCCTTTGTTAGGGGCTGGGGCGTCTTTAAACAGGATGTCTTATCTTATGTTTTTTACAGTTGATAGAAAGTTGGTTATAAAATGCAGCACTCCTCGTGGTTTATTATCGTGCCCTCAATTCCCCTACACACATCTTTTGGACTGGGAAACCACACCTTAGAGACTCCTAATGTGTCAGCATTTTAGAAGCAACCATCAACAGGCTACACACGTCTGTAGCCGAAAGCCTCCTCCGTTTCCTGTATGTCTAGCAGCTGACCAGGCCGAATACTCTCTTCTTTTTTCCGTTCGTTTGCGGTCTCCCACCTGACTGGAAGTGTGTTTTTCGTTTTTCTAAAATATCCATTTCCATCACGTCCCTGTCTCTTTCGGCCTTTCTCTCCTTAGGACAGGCGTTGACGGCATTTCGCGACAGACAGAGCTGCCAGTCAGTGTGGCTATGGAGAGTTATAATACAGACACTGAAGCTCGCTTCATTTTACATAAAAAATTATAACAGAAAACCGACACATATAGCAAGAGAAAATCGCAAGTACAAATTGTCTTTTGATGATAAGCTGTGTTTTAAGATTTTTATATATAATACAATACCTACCACTTTGAAAGGCCCGTTCGGACTAAGTGCGTCGTGTTCTTACCCCTATTTTAAAAGGTGCCCTACTGCCTGGTCCCAAGACTGTTTGCCTCTGTTAGTCTAATGCGTGTGTCTTTCTCGGTTGATGCCCAGCAGTGCAGAACATTTGCATTAAAACACACACAAAATATATATGCATTGGCATGTGAATAGTTAATTTATGACCACCAGACTCTACTTGCTAGTACTTAATTTGCTTTACCACGAACATAAACAATACATAAAGGGTAACTGTGCAAGATGGAACCTGAATGTACAATGCAGAATTTTAAGAACCTTTTCACGATAATAGGATTAAAATATGATAGAATATGATAATTCATAAAAGTAGATTCTCCATGGAAACACAATGTTGCTGCTCATGCGCTGCCAAAACCAACGACTGGGCAGCCAGCCTGGGACCTTACTCAGTAAAGAGCGTATCAGGACCAGTTTGCATCACATCCCTGAGTTTGGTATCACTTCTTTGTGTGTTCCAGATGAGGTACAGTGCAGAGTGGCTGATGTCAAGGATTCACAAAAATACAGCCTGAGCCATGTATAAAAAGTAGAGTCTGTCCGTCAAACACGGAGGTCACCTTGGGCTGCATACAGACAAGCATGTGACAGACAGCAACGCTCCATCTCTTCAATTACAGTCACAAAGTGCTGGTACTGAAAATCCTTTATCTTCCAGTAGCATTGGTAACAAGCATGTGCAATGCAATGGGTCTCGCGTTTGCTTGAGTTAGAGCTGTTAGCATTGTAAAGTCCGAACTGGACTTTTCTTGATAATGAAAAGTAAAACAGCTTTACAAATGTGAGACAACAGTTGCCATGAGCATGAAGGAGACATAGAAAAGGAAACAGAAGTTCGTTTGCAGTGAAACATATTGCAAAAGTGCAATTATGCATGTAACTGGCAAAAGTAGAAATATCCATGTAACAGGGTCGATGTCATGCAAAGCGCTCGACTACTGCCCGGTGAGATCGCGCTGCATAGGAAATAAAATGAAATAGTGCAGAAGTCATTCGGAAAACACAGAGCCTCGTATGTTTTCAGTAGTTTACCAGTTCTGTAGAGGAGGGCTAAACACCAGAAAAGGCATGACGAATGCATGCCTTTCACTAAGGAAATCACACAAATTTTAAAAGGCAAGCCCACGAACCAACCAAAATGATAGGCGTGGTTAAAAACCCACAGAGAGATTACAACAGGGGCCAGAGGGCTTGCGCGTGCTCAACCCTATAAAGGTGGCACTATGAAGAAGGGACATGAAGTGAGTTGGGGGTGGTAAGGAGTTGCACACAGAAGGCAGCATTCCCACAGCTAATATTCAGAGAGTGGGAGCTGTGCCTCGCAGAGGACAATGGTTTTTAACCTGAGGCCCAGGAGGTCTGCAATGCCTTCTCAGAAGATTTGTTGCTTTAAACAAATCAACATTGTTAGCAGAATAAGAATTTAAATATATGTATAAATATACATATTTAGTCAGGTTATCTAGGAATTATGTAGTAATATAAGGTGTATATGGAACTTGTGTGTTTGCAACGGTCACATGTGCCAGTCACATGAACATGAAATGACCCACTCTACAATAAAAAAGTGCATGACACCGAATTCATAAAAGCCGCCTTGATAAAAAAAAATGTATAGGATGTGTCTGAGCCATAAGTAGAACTGACATTTTTGTGAATTTATATGTAAATGAAATATCTTATGTGTGCCTTTGTACAAACATAAAAAAAGAAAATTAAATAACTTTTTTATGCCTTTGCACACACCTAAAAGAAGAATGTGACTGGAGTAATGTCATAGACATAAATTTATGACTATTAATTGAAAAACTTAGGTACGAATATACATATGACCGATATTTCAAAGAACAAGACATATTGCATGTTTATGGGATTTAAAAATAATTGACAATTTGTTTTTGGGCATAGTCACACAAAAATAGAAATGCTATTCAAGAGTTTGAAGGTTCTTTTCTCTTCCCTTTTTTGTGTCTTTCATGTACAGGAATGGGAGGGGCTTGAAACCTCTTTATTTAATGCATCAAGCACTGTTTGTATTTTTGGCCAGTTGAAGGCTTTGGCTGAAATGTGTTGCCATTTTTTAAACCACCGTTACCTGCATTTGTATGCTGAAATTGATTGAATAAACAACTTAATGAGCATCAGAAACAGTACCTGATCGTGCTACCTGCTTCGAGGAGCCACATGGTGAATAGAATTTTGTGGGGAGGGTGCCGGGGGAGGAAGCTGTGACTCTCTCTCTCTCTCGATCTTTTTTCCATATATATATATATATATATATATATATATATATATATATTTATTTCTATACAGGGACGTTATAGTTAGGCTCACATTTGACTCACACAAAACCAGTGAAATTGATCAATTATAGTTACCAGAGCTAACTGTAACTTGTGCCCCCATAATGCACTGCTTCTGACCTCACATATTACATCACTCATGACATGGTCAGTGATATCACTAATGACATCTCAAATGACATCACCCACAGAACCACTTACACACCCACTGACACCCCCACACAAGCTCACATACATCCACTCAGACATTAATACTGGGGAGAGAAGCATGCACTCTGCTCTTACAAAGATACATCAATAAAGAAACCACTCATCACAGTCACCAAAGTTCTGATTCTGCTCCAATACATTGACTATACATTCACTTCAATTAAGGATTTCACATTATTTTTCAATGTACAGTATTAGAGGAAACATATTTGCTTTGTATTCTCCAAGGCAGGCCTAGAAGTTAGGATCGTTTCCATTTTACTCAAGTGGAGCTTCATCTGGGGAACTTGCTATGTTTATATTTCTAAGTGGTTCCTGTTAAAGTTTAATTGATCTGAAATAAGCGTCAGGACCACAATGCAAGCTCGTTTTTTTTCAAGAAGAGTGTACAATTTGCCTAAAAGATGTCTCCTGAACTACGGTACTTTCTACTGACAAATTGATAAATGCTTTTCCACTGTGCAAATGACTGGTGTATATTGTACACTGCAGTTGTGTAACGGACCATCTATTTTCACACTTGTCTGTGTGTCTCATTGCCATTTGTTTCGGAGTGTTGATAACCGTGTATTTTTTTTCTAAACCTTTTTATTCGCAGCAAATTTGTCACAAATTATTGTGGGACGTATGTTCTGGTTTTGCAGAAAAGCCACAAAGATAGTGTGTTTTAAAAAAAGTGTAAAACACATATATATACATATTATAATCAATGTTTGACAATAGCTGTTTACTAATATCGTGTTTAAACTTATTTGTTTTAATTAATATTAATGTTTACTACTTTTTAATTGTATTTCATGTCATTGCAACAATGCCTGTTTTCGCAGCGCAGCCGATCGTCACAATGAAGTCCGTAGTCGCGAATATCGTGTGACCTGGAAACAAAAAGATATGATTGGAGGAGACAGTTTTCATCAGTCTTCCAAGGAAGTCCCCACCCATTTTTTTTCTTCTTGAATCTTCCAACTGACGTTCAGATCATTCACTGGGGTGGTCCTGTACTGTTATTCAAGAACTTTAAATAGGAAATCTTTTTTGCCATTTTTCCTCTTCAAAATGGCAGCAGAAAGCAGTGAGCAGGAGTAGGTGCCACAGCAACCAGAGGAGGAACATCATTAAGAATCTAGTGATGAAGGACCAGCCCCTAAAAAAGCAAAGTATTACATGGCATTTCTTTATAATTCCATCAGGGGAATCCAAGATGGTTGGCAAGTTTGTCAAATGCAGGTTGTGGAATAAGACTCTTTCAAGGGGCAGTGTCAAAAAGTATTCTTGTGGTACAACTATTACTAGTATGTTGTACCACAAAAAAAAGTACCACAAGAGCAACCTAAAAAGGGTACAAAAGGCGACAGATGGAGAGGGACCATACACTTCCAAGGATGCACTACCAGCTCCTAGAGACAGAGTGCCACTAGAAGTGGAGAAAAGACGCCCAGAAATTTCACCTGAGTTAAGACATATTGGGACCTATTGCCTTGATTGCAACACCACCCTGACAACCAGTGAGCTGTATGTTGATGTTATTTATGAGACAGCAAGGCAACTTACCTGCTAATTTTTTTCATATTTTACTCCAGGTATTCTACTGTTTTTCTCATTGCCGTTACAATTATTCCCCCATTATTGCTATTTTGTTTTGAAAAAAAAAAAAACCAAATGTTAGAATTTTTGTAAAAACTCAGTTTCAGAAAAAAAGAAAATAAACAATGCTTGTCAGAAGCGCAAAAAGATAAGCTGCATGTGTGCTTGTGTACATGTCAAAAGAGTATATTTATGGGTGACTAAATAAGTGCATGACTGTGTACCGGTGAGTGACTGAGTGGTGTATGACTGAGTAACCGAGTGCAAGACTGGTGTATGGGTGAGTGAATGAGTGCAGGATTTGTGTATGGATAACTCAGTGAGTGGACGGGTGGGCTTTGGCTGACAGTTTGTTCATGAGTGTGTTTACATTTAAGTGAATGCATGAGTGGCTGTATGGGTCAGTGAATGGGTGCATGAATGGCTCAATGTGTGAGTGAGTGGGTGCAAGAGTGCCTGTATGGCTGAGTGATGGGGTGCGTAAGTGGCTACATGGGTGAGTGAGTAGGTGGATGAATGGCTCTCCTGGTGAGGGAGAGGGTACATGAGTGGCTGTTTGGGTGGGTGAGTGAGTGCATGAGTGGTGCATGGGTGAATGAAAGAGTTTATGAGTGCGTATATGGGTGAGTGAGTGCAAGAGTGCATGTATGGGTGAGTGAGAGTATGAGTGGTGTATGGGTGATTGAGTCAATAAGTGGTATATGGTGATTGACTGAGTGTATGAATGCATGTATGTATGAATAAGTGATTGCATGAGTAGTGTATGGGTGACTGACTGAGTGCATGAGTTAGTTTAGTTTTGAAAATTTATAAAGCACATGGCTACTAGAAGGCCTCCCAGCGCTAAAGGCAAGTAACTACTTTGAGCAAAACCAAAGAATCTAAGATGAAAATAGGAAAGTCTTCAGTTTTTTACGGAAAAGTAGTTTTAAATGTACTTGTTGAAGTTCTAAGGGAAGGGAGTTCCAGAGGTGAGCAGCTTTAACTGAAAAAGAGTTGTCTCCCCAAGTGCTTTTCTTGTTTTCTTGAATCGAGTAGTATGAATAAACAGAGCAGTAGAGGATTTCAAAGTCCTTGATGGAACATAAAATGAGATATTTTGCATAAGAAATTTGGAGCCTTTGTTGTGAAGGGCTTTGTGTGTCAAACATAGAGCTTTGAAATCAATGTGTTGTCTTATAGGTAGCCAGTGGAGGGAGGCTAAAGCAGGTTTAGCCGATATATGTCTAGGCATATTCTTAAATAGACGTGCGTCCACATTTTACACTACCTGCAGTCTCCTTATCACATAGCTAGGGGAACTGAGAAACAAGGAATTGGTATAATCCAGTCATGACAGTACAAAGGCCTGGACAAGAAGTTTCCTAGCAAGGGGAGACAGAAGGTTGAGAATTTTCCTCATAGTTCTTAAAAGGCCGAAGCAAGATGAGGTGATCTTTTTGGATTGCTGGTCCATCGTGAGACTGCCGTCCAGCCAGAAGCCCAGGCTTTTTATATGGTCTTTAGGGGGCAGGAGATTTTTAAACTCCTCTCAAAGTAATGCAGGGGAACTAGAAAGCATGCTATTACCCACAATCATTACTTCTGAGTTTCCATCGTTAAGTTTAAGTTTGGACTCATTCATCCATCTGGCTACATCAGCCAGACAGGATGAAAGGTTCGAATCAGAGGCCTCATCGGAGTTAGAAAGTGACACTACTAACTGTGTGTCATCCGCATATGAGACCACAGAGAGGCCGTGGGGTTCTACGACTTTGGCTAGAGAAGAAAGATAAATATTAAAAAGTGTAGGGCTCAAAGAAGAGCCCTGAGGGGGCACCACATGTGAGGGGAAGTATGTTTGACAGAAATGAACGATCAAGGACTTGAAAAGTTCTATCCCTCAAAAAAGAAGAAAACCAGCTCAGTACTGTTCCTTTTATTCCTATAGCAGTGAGTCTTTGAAGAAGGATGTTATGATCCACAGTGTCAAAAGCGGCACTGAGATCTAACAAGATGATAGCTGCGTGGCCACCGTGATTTAGCAGTTGACGGGCGCTTTCCAAAACTACTAATAAGGCTGATTCTGTACTATGTTGGGTCCTGAATCCCATTTGAGAGGGGTCCAGGAGTTCGTGATCTTCTAAGAAACATGTCAGGTGATTGTTGATATGCTTTTCCAGTATCTTAGACAGAATCGGGAGCAGAGCAATAGGCCTGTAGTTGCTCAGCAATGTGGGGTCCAACTTAGGTTTTTTAAGTAGGGGTTTGACCACAGCATGTTCAAGAGATTGAGGTATCAATCCAGAGATTAGAAAATGTTTGAGAATGTTGGTTAATATGGAAGATATTATATTGGAAGCTAATGCCAGGATGGAAGGAGGGGCAGGATCAAGATGTGATCCAGATTTTATAGTGTGCAAATAGTTGGTGACAAGCGCCTCCTTCAGAGGCTGGAAAACTGCAAGTGAAACTGATACGGTCTGAGAACTAGAGTGCGAGGCACCATCTATTTCTTGATCAGGAATGGCTGGGAAGGATGAATAAATATCAATAACCTTTTCTGGAAGAAATCTGCCAAGTCATTACTTTGAGAAGTAGAGTCCTCTATAGGAGGGTCCTCAGTGGAGGCATGAGTGAGTTCTTTAAACATCTGTAAGATCTCTTTCTAGGAGTTAGAAGATTGTTCTATTCTGACACAATAAAATCTAGATTGAGCCGATTTAATATCCTCATGATAAGTTCTAATAGCTGCCCTATATAGTTTTTTTGAAGACATGCTGTAATCTTTGCTCCACTTTCTGTCTAGCTTCTTACATTATTGTTTTTGTTCCAACAATTGTGAAGTGAACCAAGGTTTGGCCTTATGGCTGGACCATCTAATAGTAGACTTAACAGGGAGGAGAATATCCAAGGAAGTAGAGATCCAGTTATTAAAATTTTCTACGTGATCAGAACTTAGATCATTATGGTTAGGGAACGAAAGACGAAGAGTGTCCTGCCAACCTCTAGGGTCCAAATTTGACCATTGGTGAGAAGTTGGCTTTATAGGGGGTTGATGGGACGGAGGGGCTCCACAAAGTAATGCAAATGACAGTAAGTAATGATCTGTCCAGGTCAGAGGCTGGGGTAATTCGAGAAAAAAATTTGAGAGATTACTAAAGATTAAATCTATAGTATGGCCTTTGCTGTGAGTGGGTCCAATAACAAGCTGAGTAAAGTCTAATGCGGTCAGGTTGGAAAGGAGCGTTTTGTTAGAAGAGCAGAGTTATGTTATATGTTATGTTATAATTGCTTATATACGCTTAAACTGCCCGGGGGCCTCGTAGCGCTTATACTGCAGCGCGGTGGAAACAGTGTATATTGTCTACTTGAATACTGAAGTCTCCAAGTATGGTGAAATTGGGGGTTTTGCAGGAAATGCCCGTTACAAAATCTGGCAAGACCTGTACGAAGCTCCCACAGGGGCCAGGGGGAAGATAGATGAGTAATCCGGAAAAAGTGAATGTTGGGCTGAGAGTTAAGGAGAAAGACAAGCTTTCACATCCAGGGATGTCTAGGGGCATAGTAGAGCATTTAACAGTATTTTTATGAACAATGGCAATACCTCCACCCGTGCATGTATGAGTGAGTAAGTGTATGAAGGCATGTATAGGTGAGTGAGTGAACACATGAGTGCTTGTATGAGTAAGTGAGTCTGTGAGTGGTGCATGAGTGGGTGAGTGAGTGTATGAGTGGTGTATAGATGAGTGAATGAGTTTATGAGTGATGTATGGTTGATTGACAGAGTGCATTACTGCATGTAAGAGGGAGTGTGTGAGTGGTGCATAGGTAACTGAAAGAGTGTATGAGTGCATGCATGAGTGAGTGAGTGCATGGGTGGATGTATGGGTGAGTGATTGAGTGCTTGTAAGATTGAGTGAGTGAGTGTATGATTAAATGAGTGCATGTATGGGTGACTGAGTGCATGAGTGGTATATGGGTGACTGACTGAGTGTATGAGTGCTTGTAAGGGTGAGTAAGTGAGTGCATGTGTGAGTGGGTGCATGAATGGTTCTATGGGTGAGTGAGTACACAAGTAAATATATTGGTGAGTCACTGAGTGAATGAGTGGTGTATGAGTGATTGACTGAGTGTAGGAGTGTATGTTTGGGTGAGAAAATGAGTACATGAGTGCATTTATGGATGAGTGAGTGAATGCATGAATGGCTCTATGGGTGAGTGAGTGGGTAAATGGACGGCTGTATGGTTGAGTGAGTGAATGCATGAGTGGTGCACGAATGACTGAAAGAGTGTATGAGTGCTTATGTGGGTGAGTGATTGCATGAGTTCATGTATCGGTGAGTGACTGGGTGCATGAATGACTTTGTAAGTGAGTGGGTACATGAGCGCATGTATGGGTGAGTGGGCACATGAGTGACTGTATGGGTGAGTGAGTGCGTGAGTGGTGCATGGGTAAATGGAAAAGTGTATGAGTGTGTGTATGGGTGAGTGAGCGAGTGCATGAGTGCATCTATGGGTGAGTGAGTGCAAGAGTGTGTGTATGAGTGAATGAGTCAGTGTATGATTGGTGTATGGGTGACTGAGTGTGTCCATGAGTGGTATATGTTGATTGACTGAGTGTATGAATGCATGTATGTATGAATAATTGAGTACATGAGTAGTGTGTGGGTGACTGACTGAGGGTATGTGTGCACATATGAGTGAGTGTAAGAGTGCACGTGTAGGTGAGTGAGTGAGTGAGAGGATGAGCGATTGTATGAATGAGTCTGTGGGTGGTGTATGGGTGGGAGAGTGAGTGTATGAGTGATATATAGGTGAGTGAATGAAATTATGAGTGATGTATGGTTGACTGACAGAGTGTATGAGTGCATGTGTGAGTGGTGCATAGGTGACTGAAAGAGTGTGCAAGTGTTTGGGTGAGTGAGTGCACAACTGCTTGAATGAGTGGGTGAGTGAGTGTATGAGTGGTGTATGGGTGATTGAATGGGTACATGTACAGGTGATTGACTGAGTGCATGAGTAGTGTATTGGTGTTTTAATGTATGAATTTATGTAAGGGTAAGTGAGTAAGTGTTTGCATGTAAAGGTGTGAGTGGGTGTATCAATGTCTATATTGGTGAGTGAGTTGGTACATGAGTGCATGTACAGGTGAGTGACTGAGTGGCGGATGGGGGTGACTGAAAGAGTGTATGAGTGCATGTATGGGTGAGTGAGTTTATGAGTGCATGTATGAGTGAGTGAGTGCATGAGTGCATTATAGGTGACTGACTGAGTGTATGACTTGTGTATGGATGACTCAGTGAGTGGATGGGTGGTCTCTGAGGGACAGTGTGTTCATGAGTGTGTTTACAGGTAAGTGACTGAGTGCATGAGTGGCTGCAGGGGTGAGTGAGTGGGTGAATGAGTGAGTAAGTGGGTGCATGAATGGCTCTATGTGTAAGTGCCCACATGAGTGCCTGTATGGCTGAGTGATGGGGTGCGTAAGTGGCTGCATGGGTGAAGAAGTGGGTGCATGAATGGCTCTTTGGTTGAGGGTGTGGGTACATGAGTGGCTGTATGGGTGCGTGGGTGCGTGAGTGGTGTATGGGTAAATGGAAGAGTGTATGAGTGTGTGTAGGGGTGAGTGAGTGCATCTATGGGTGAGTGTAGTGCAAGAGTGTGTGTATGAGTGAGTGAGTCAGTGTATCGTCGTGGTTTGACTCTTGCTCTAGCAAGACTGCTGGTTCAAGGATGACAGCACTTATTTTTGTAGGTGATTATGCCAATCCTACAACAAGTCGCAACTGTCGTCCCGAACCTCCCAGCTCACAAGCAGCACCTCACTAGATTTATGGCAGCCTTCACACATGAACTCAAGAGCGCAACATCTCAGGGAGGTTATGGTTAAAGAATGCAATCTACGATAAATTGCATAAGCTGCAATGATTAGGATAATGAACAATGCAAGAAAAAGAATGGTAAAAATTAGAGTCATGAATACAAAGACCCCCACCATCTGGACTATCTGTCCGGGTACCCGCACCACACTTAAGTACTCCAATGGGGCGGTACAGGGATAGGACTGTTCTCGTTGTGGGAGGATGTCTTTGAAACTCCACTAGCATCCCCAATGACGCTATTCGTGGTCCTTGTCCGCGTTCCCATTTGATTTATGGGAGCGCGATCCTCGGCTTTTGTTGCCCTATTTTCTCAGATTGAAGTATCACAAATGTAATCCTCACAGTGGCTCTTATGTGTTGTTCCTCCTTGGCAGCCCTTTTGGCCCGCTCCCCCCTCATTGCACATTCAATGTTTTCAGACTACTGAGCTTGTTCGGAGTGGTAATCTTACTTATTCTCAGAAAAACCTTTTATTATGCTGTTTCTTGGTTGCCTGTTTTGCTGATGTGATAACATGTGTTTTCCGACGTTTGACTATTTTGTCTTCTGAATCTCCTATGATACAATGTTTAATAAATAGTTGTGGCTTTGATGAATATACTGTGCAAGTTCTGTTTCTAACATGTTATTATAGAAACAACGAGTGATTGTAAGTTTGCGCTTCCTTTGAAAACCTTCCCTAATTCATGGATGGTAAGCATACCTTTACTTATTTGACATATCTTCCTTTTGCAACATTATCAGTATGGCCATGATCACTAAATTCTTCTTAATTCGATCATCACTAATTGTGTAATTCCCCCTTAGAGAGTTGGGAAATGTGTCATGTTATTTTGTTTCTCTTTTTTTCCGTTCTTCTAGAGGTATGTCTCAGTTCTCTAATCAAAGTGAACTGTTGTGAGTATAGTCTCACTGTTATGCTCTTTCATACATTTTGAACACAGTGTATGGTTTTTCCTACAATTTCTGGAGAAGATTTCACCTAGTCCTGATGAAGCGCCATGGGATCCATTTGAACGTTGAAACGTGCAAACCATGTTGACTTTCTAGAGTGGAAGAAGTAATCGCTTTTTGGCCACTCGTTCCTTAGAGTAAAGGACCATTATCTCCATAACTCTATTTTTGTTTTTAATCTTGACCAGTGCTTCCTCATACTAATAAAAGTGGTTTTTAAGGGAGCGTCAGAGCCAACTTAAACTTTTTTCTTAATTTTTTTCTTTCTCTCTAGCCTTGTTCTACCCTTTATCCTTTTTTGAAATTCTTGCAAAGAGGCCCCCACAAGGGTCCCGTCAGACACAGCAGTGCCAGTCTGACGTGGCGCAAGCCCAATGATGAAACATGAGGGCCTTTGCTTCTGAATTTACTCATACCTTCGTCACCAAAGGTTTTTCTGTGTTGTCTTGTTTTGGAACAGTGTACTCTGTTGATTGTTATATTATGAATAGGGAGTATGTACAATGGACCAAGTAATCTCCCAGTCCCCTTTTCTTTTTTGAAGTAATTAGCGCAGCGGCCCAGCTGTGGGACTTTCATTTGATATTGTGTTTTATACACCCTGATGGAGAATTTCCAAGGTTTAAGTTTTGATGACAATGTGGTCACAGCTATATTACAGACTCCCTTCATACTGGGAACTGATGGAGCAGGTCCTTCTGGCAGTTTAAAGGAAGACTGGGCTAAACTTACAACATTGAAACGGGACTTGATAAAAACCATCCTACATGGCACTATCATGACTGAATATCACAGGGCAAATATAGCCCCAAACGGGTTAATTGTGACCAATGTACCAAAAATCTTCCTACAAGACTTATTCTTTACAACTGACTGGGCCCAAATAGCCTGGAAATGTACTAGAGACTGGCTGGTACTTATCATTAATACATCAAAACAGCTGGCTGAGTCTATCACGGTGCATCTCAATTTAGCAGAATCCCCTTTGAAAACCACTTTATCTTTAGCTTCCTTCAAGAGCCGGTTAGCAGAGATCAATTCTGAGCTCAACGAAAACAAGGAATATCTAACCCAGCAGAAGATCTCCGAATTACAAAAGGATATTACTAAATTCAGCAAAGAGAAAGTGTATCCTTACATCAGAGAAGATTTTGAGAGAGATACTGCATCACGATCCTCAGACAAATCACTGCCTTCCAAAAAAAAAAACAACAGCAGATTCAGCAATAGCGCCTCTTCAGATGGTTTGACCACAGATGAAGGGATGTCACACCCGTATTATAATTTTCCCCACTTTCCTATACAGCAACCTCCTACTTGGCAGTCTCCATACCCTTTTTTCCAACCACACCCAATGATTCCCTATGCAGCTTTTTTAGGCCGGCGCAGAGGAAGAGGCAGGCGGAGAGGAAGACACATCCATTGGGTACAACAAGAACCACAGATGATAACCCGCAGCCAAGGGAAGAATCCTCCAGTGAGAATTTAGTTGTCAATTTGTCCACAAGACAACTTACTGCGGATGAAAATGTAGTTCTGAATAAAGGCTTGGGCTTTGTTCCCACCCCGATGAATGATATTTTTCAGATCAATTGTGAATTGTCTTGTCTTTTCAGGAAAATCAGACTACATTTCTAATTTAAAGACAAACCCACTGAGTCACTACAAGAAGACATGGGACTATGGACTCCATCTACTTTTGTTCCTCCTCTATCATCTGTGCCCTGTAAAGTACTTGCCTTCGAAAAAGCAGTTATGATGGATGTACAACAACTACACCCTAAACGTGCCTTTTGCAACATTACCATTGGAGACAGAGCAGCTCTGAAGGCTCTCTGACAAGACCAGACCATAATCATTAAACCAGCAGATAAGGGAGGAGCAATTGTGATTCAAGACTCTCTTACATATAGATCAGAATGCCTCCGGTTATTGAGTGATTCTACTTATTACATCCTATCTCACGTGATCCCAATGAAAGATTACAGTTACACATTCGAGCTTTGATCCATGAAGCTGTACCTAATTTATAGATATCCCAGGGGAAGGCAGATTTTTTGGATACCACATATCCGTGTATCCCTTATTTCTATTGTCTCCCCAAAATCCACAAGGGTGTTACACCTTCCCCGAGACGTTCGATTGTTTCGGGCATTGGGTCAGTACTAGAACCTCTCTCTACCTTTTGCGTTTTTTTCTTACAACCAACCGTAAGAGAATCATCTACTCTTTTGAAGGACACAAAGGAGGACCTCAATTTGATCCAGTCTATTAATGAGAGGGACACAGTACAAGCCCTTATCACCCTTGATGTTGAGTCTCTCTACACCAACATCCCACAAAAAGAGACACTACAAGTGATCGAGACCGCTCTTTTGAGCAGACCACTTAGCACACCCACACCTGTACATTTTATCATACAATGTGCTGCACTAGCACTTACTGAAAACTATTTCCAATTTGAAGACCAACTGTACAATTGGACTTGCAAGACTTCTATGGGGAGCACCTTTGCCCCCAGTCTAGCTTGTTTGAATGTGTACGACTTTGAAAAGTCATATCCTTAGTGCCACCAATCCTTTTACTGATAATATCAGACTTTGGCGACGATACAGCGACAATATCCTCATCCTATGGTAGGGAGAGACACAATTAGTTCCCTACTTCACTGATTGTATTAACAGCCTTGACCCCTTTTTAAGGTTCACTTCAACAGTATCCAATGAAAGTATTTCCTTCTTGGATCTTACTATCACTATCAATTGTGGCAAGTTACAATCCTGTACATATCATAAAAAGACTGATCGTAATAGTTTACTATTATATGACAGTTATCACCCAAAAGCCCTACGAGATAACTTACCGTATGGCCAATTTTTTAGATTACGTCGCAACTGTAGCAATATATCTTTTTACGATCAACAAGCTGACGATCTGACCGCAAATCTACTTGAGAGACATTATCCGGCTAGAATTATCAACACAGCATGTAAGCGAGCCCGTAACAACAATAGAGAATCATTATTGTCTTCAACAATGAAAAATTCCATATCCCGTTTAACCTGTGTGTCTACTTTTTCACCAGCTTGCGATGGCAGCACCATCCAAAGTGCCCAAAGGAGCCAGACAGTCCACCAAGGGTGGCTCGTAAGTGGCCTTGCGAATCAGCCTCAGTCTTAGGAGGCACGACCGTGAGTGTACCCTCATCAGGAACATCAGCAGTTCTTTGTCCACAGGAGGGACTGGCGGAACAGCAAGGCACACCAAAGTTAGATGTTCAAAGAGGCACCAGGTGCAGTGAAAGACTTGTTGCACACCCCATAGGATTGGTTCGAAAGACAGTGACCAATCATGCTCCAATTCTTCCAGCAACGGAGCACCAAAGAATTGTACCATACGATCATGACACAGTTGGGCTGGCGGTAGTAGCTCCAGCACGCCGCTTAGCTGGGAAGGCACTACCACTGCGCATCAGGAACAACAGCAGCAGTATCCCGCTGCTCAATGCCAAAGTCACAGGGAAGCCGCCAAACACACTGGAAAAGAGTGAATGGATGGCTGAAGGAATGACTCCGAAGACAGTCTGGAAGATGGACACAAATCCAGACCCAACAGCCTTAAAGAAATGGACAATCCCCGTAGTGCTCGAAGCGTTGATTATTATGGATAACAGCTGTCCAAAGTGCTTGGGGAAGTTGGTATTTAATAGGGATTGTATCTCAGCTGATGATCTTGCTTTCTGGAGAGTATACGTCTCTCTAGCCGATGTCAACTCAACTTGTTTCTGGAACAGTAGAGGCTTTAGTCTGCTCAGCTTGTTATAATGTACATTAGTACTATCAATGTGAGGCCACATTTCTGCTACTCCTATCTCTCCTATGGGGGGGAATAAAACATGTCCGCAGCATGTTATGTCCTTAGAGACTGAAATTGCGTAGGCAATTCCTGGTCACATACTGCATCAGCTTTGGTCGTTTAGCACCACATAACTTCTATTTGAAAGTACATGAAATGCCAGACGAATCAAAGGGATGGGGGAACCCTTCAGAAAACACGCCAAGTTCACGACCCCAGAAATTGCAAAGGCCAGGAAGGGACACGTGTTGCAAATCATTGAATGACTAACAGTAGTCTCACGTTCACTTCCCCAAAGAAAGACCTCTGTTTCACCGTTCGGACATTTATATTCAAAGGGCAACGCCCACTCTTCTTTAATATAGTGATCGCCTCGCTGCTTGTAATTGCCCACGGCAAGATGTTTCAAGCATTATGAAAAACAGAAAGTGGAAATGGGCAGATTTTTAATGCTATGTACAAGCCAAACTGTCGATGGACTCTGCAACTTTCAAAGGCAACTTTTCTAGCTTTTCTGTATGAAGCATGGTGAAACGCGCTTACCTTTTAGCCATTGTATGTTGTTCCCTGGATATATTAAAAGCAGCAAGCAAGTCACTACCATTAATATACTTCCATAGAATGCACCTGTTTTTCAGAATCTGTAGTGTCCAACCTAACTGCATGATGGAATGCAGCTGACTTAGTCCATGGTGTAAAAATTACATGTCATTCTGAATGATATCTATTGCACATGACACAATATTATGCCATTATCAACAACAGCTAAAGCCTTTTCCAAATTTTCTATCTGACTTAAACGCGGAGAAGCTTCTATTTGAGAAAGCTTCCAGATCTCATTGTATATGGCATAGATAAATCTTTGTGGGCGTGGCTTTCTCTGACCTAACAAGAAAGTCCTGCAAGTCTATATCTTCAGAAAGAGTATTAAGATGTTCCTTAACTGATGCTAAAGTGTTAGTCTGTAACCACTGTTGACACAGTTTACCCACACTGTATGTAGTAACTATACCCGAGTGTTGACCCGAGACAAAGCGAGGGTCCGGCTGGCTAATCTTGAAACTCCCTGAGGAATTCCCAAAACATGCCTGTCACCCATTCATGTCCACTGGCCACAATAACTACCAGCCGGAACAGGAAAGTGAAGAATTATAAGTGCCAACCTGAACCTTTGCATCCAATTCTTCCTCAGTGACAATGAGGAAGGACTGCCAATTAGTGAATTTTTCTGATGTGGGGATACTGGGCGCATTCATTTCCTTCATTTTTGCTAACCCCAGACAGGATGTCTGTTGATTTTTGTCATTTAATACCTTTTGCTGCTAGGCCTTTTCATCCTCAGGTGGCAGGCTTTTTTTTAGCTATTTGGGGCAGTTTGCGCTTCGGCCCTCATAACTTTTTATCTACATAGGCTACTCATGCCAAATTTCCATCCTTTTTTTCCAACATCCTAGGGATTTTAAAGGTACCCATAGTTTGTGGGTTCCCCTGGAGGAGACCAAGAAATTAGCTAAAATACAACAAACATTGTTTGTGTGTTTTTTTTAAAAGAGAAAAAAAGGGCTGCAGAAGAAGGCTTGTGTTTTTTTCCCTGAAAATGGCATCAACAAAGGGTTTGCGGTCTAAAATCACCATCTTCCCAGCTTTTAGTAACAGGCAGACTTGAATCATAAAACCACATTTTCAACACAATTTTGACATTTTACTGGGACATACCCCATTTTTACAATTTTTTGTGCTTTTAGCCTCCTTCCAGTTAGTGACAGAAATGGGTGTGAAACCAATGCTGGATCACGGACAGCTAAGCATTTCTGAAAAGTAGACAAAATTCTGAATTCAGAAAGGGGTCATTTGTGTAGATCCTACAAGGCATTCCTACAGAAAATAACAGCTGAAATAAGAAAATATTGAAATTGAGTTGAAAAACAGGCAATTTCTCTCCACATTGTACTGTGTCACTTTTTCCTGTGATGCCAGACTTTCAAAAGCAATATACTGTTACATCTGCTGTACTTTTCTGGTTGCAGAGATCTATAGGGTTTGTAGGTTCATCAAGACCCCTACGTACCCAGAGCCAGTAAAGGAGCTGCACCTTACAGTGGGTTTTCATTGTATACCGGGTAAATATAAAGAGTGAAAAATAGGTATCAAAGAAACCTTTGTACTTCCAAAATTAACACAAGATAAGGTGTTAAAAAGCAGTGGTTATTTGCACATCTCTGAATTCTGGGGTCCCCATACTAGCATATGAATTACAGAGCATTTCTCAAATAGTTGTCTTTTTTACACACTGTCTTACATTTGGAAGGAAAAAATGTAGAGAAAGACAAGGGGCAATAACACTTGTTCTATTATTCTGTGTTTCCCCAAGTCTCCCGATAAAAATGGTACCTCACTTGCATTGGTAGGCTTAATGCCCGCGACAGGAAACGCAAAATAGACACATCACATTTTTACATTCAAATCTGATGTGTTTTTTGGAAAGTACCTAGCTGTGGATTTTGGCCTTTAGCTCAGCCAGCATCTAGGGAAACCTAGCAAACCTATACATTTTTGAAAACTAGACACCTAGAAAAATTCAGAATGGGGTGGCTTGTGTGCCTCTAACCAGGTTCTGTTACCCAGAATCATTTGCAAACCTCAAAAGTTGGTAAAAAAACACTTTTTCCTCACATTTCATGACAGAAAGTTCAGGAATCTGAGAGATGCCACATATTTCCTTCCACCAAGCATTCCCCCAAGTCTCCCGATAAAAATGGTACCTCACTTGTGTAGGTAGGCCTAGTGCCCCTGAAAGGAAATGCCCCAAAACACAAAATGGACACGTCACATTTTCCCAAAGAAAACAGACCTGTCTTTTGCAAAGTGCCTAGCTGTGGATTTTGGCCCCTAGCTCAGCCGGCACCTAGGAAAACCTACCAAACCTGTGCATTTTTTTAACTGGACACCTGGCGGAATCCAGGATGGGATGACTTGTGGAACTCTCACCAGGTTCTGTTACCCAGAATCCTTAACAAACCTCAAAATTTGTCAAAAAACACTTCCTCACATTTCTGTGATAGAAAGTTCTGGAATCTGAGAGGAGCCGCAAATTTCCTTCCACCCAGCATTCCCCTAAGTCTCCCGATAAAAATGGCACCTCACTTGTGTGGGTGGGCCAAGGGCCCGCTGCAGGAAAAGCCCCAAAACACAACATGGACATGTCACATTTTCCCAAAGAAAACTGACCTGTTTTTGCAAAGTGCCTAGCTGTGGACTTTCGCCTCTAGCTCATTCGGCACTTAAGAAAACATAGCAAACCTGGACATTGCTGAAAAGTAGACACCTAGGGGAATCCAGAATAGGGTAACTTGTGGTGCTCTCCACAGGATCTGTTACCCAGAATCCTTAGCAAACCTCAAAAGTTGCCCTCAAAAATACGTTTCCTCACATTTCGGTGCTGCAAAGTTCTGGAATCTGAGGGGAGCCAAAAACTTCCATCTACCCAGTGTTCGCATAGGTCTCCCGTTAAAAATGGTACCTCACTTGTGTGGGTAGGCCTAGTGCTCTCAACAAGAAATGCCCCAAGCACTATAAACTACCTCTTTTTGGGATGGGGGGCACCTGCGTTTTTGGTCTTGGGCTCAGCAGCCATCTAGGGAAACCTACGAAACCCAAACATTTCTGAATGCTAGACACCCTAGGGAGTCCAAGGAGGTGTGATCCCCCAATGTTTTCTTACCCAGAATCCTCAGCAAACCTCAAATTTAATTAAACAATCACATTTTTCCCACATTTCTGTGTGGGATCACCGCACCAGCACAAATTTCCTACCACCCAACGTTCCCCTCAGTCTTCCGGTAAAAATGATACCTCACTTGTGTAGGTAGGCCAAGTGCCTCTGACAGGGAAGAGACAAAAACATGTTGAAAATGAGGGGGAAACAAAGCGGTCTGTTAGAAATGGGGTCTTTGGTTGGCAGTCAGGTTATCCCCTGTCCAAGCAAGGACCCTCACTTAGTCAGGGTAAAGGAGAACTACACTCAGTTAACTCCACCCCTGCTAACCCTCCTTGGTAGCTTGGCACGAGCAGCTAGGCTTAACTTCTGAGTCAATGTGTAAGTATTTGTTCAAACGTACAGTAATACTCTACAAAATGACGCAACACAGATTTAGAAAAATAGTTATTATTTTATCTAAATAAACAAGACCATATACGATAAAAATCCACAATCTACAGCTAAAAATTCGAATTTAGCACTTAAAAGCAAGAAAACAGTGATTTGAGGTGAAAACACTGCAAGTTGGTAAAACACTGCATCGTAATGGCATCGTTCATGGAGTCGGTCGACCACCAGGTACAGTACCTTTTAACAAGTAGAAAACATGCCTGTGCACGTAGTCGGGGACAGCGACTTCGCTGGATCCGATGCAGCATCGGTTCCAGTGCCACAGGGCAGGAAGACTGCAGCGTTGGATCCTCTCTACAGGGCAGTGGGGGTGAGGTGGCATCGGATGCGAAGTAGGTCCCTTGGTTCCGGCAGATGCGAAGTCCGGCGGAGTTACGATGCTTCGGGGCAACCTCACAGGGTCACGATGATGTCACAGGGCCGCAGGCTCTGTGATGCGTCGGAACGTCATGGACATTGGACTTATGACACTCGGGTGTCAGCGAAGTTGGGCAGGATCAGCAATTGCATCGACGCGAGGCCTACAGGCCCATCGGACTTCGACAAGATCCACATCCTCGGGGCAGGCGACATTGCGGTTCTGGGGTAGCGGCCTCAGCTAACAGGGTCGTCAGATTCACACTCAGAAAGGTCCATGGCCTAGGGGCAAGCGGCTTTGCTGTTCCGGGCAACGGCGTCCTTTACGAAGTTGTACGGTGTAGTACGATGTCAGTAGACTGATTTTTCTCCGGGAATTCACTTTAAGGGATCCCGAACTGGAATAGCACCCTCTGACAAGCTAGAGTCCACAGCAAGTAAACTCAGGTCTAGATGGTGAAGCCTTTGCTGTCCCCGAGGCTTCAAAACAGGAGGAAAGCTCTACTCCAACCCTTTGGAGTCACTTCTCAAGCAGGAATGCAACAAAGTCATTTGTCTGTCCCCTAGCACAGGCAGAAGCAGCAGCTGCAGGATAGCTCCACATGGCACAGTCACAGGCAGGGCAGCACTTCTCCTCAGCTCTTCATCTCTTCTCCAGGCAGAGGTTCCTCTTGAATCCTTGAAGTAATCTGATTTCTGGGGTTTGGGTGCTCTTCTTATACCCTTTTCTGCCTTTGAAGATGGCAAATTTCAAACTGAAGTCTCAAGTGTCTGTGAGATCCTTTCTTGTCCAGGCCACGTGCCAGCCACACACCAGGAGGTTGGAGACTGCATTGTGAGAGGGCAGGCACAGCCCAGCTAGGTGTGAATGCCACTCCTCCCTTCCCCTCTAGCACAGATGGCTCTACAGAATATGCGGACTACACCCTAGCCCCCTTTGTGTCACTGTCTAAGGAGAGGTGCAAGCAGCCCAACTGTCAAACTGATCCAGACAGGGAATCCACAAAACGCACAGAGTCACAGAAACGTTTAAGCAAGAAAATGCCTACTTTCTAAAAGTGGAATTTTCAAACACACAATCTAAAAACAAACTTTACTAAAAGATATGTTTTTAAATTATGAGCTCAGAGTCCCCTAACTCCACATGTCTATCTGCTTCCAAAGGGAATCTGTGCTTTAATCATTTTTAAAGGCAGCCCCCATGCTAACCTACGAGAGGGATAGGCCTTGTAGTGTGAAAACCGAATTTGGCAGTATTTCACTGTCAGGACATATAAAACACAATAGTATATGTCCTACCTTAAATATACACTGCAGCCTGCCCATGGAGCTACTGAGGACCTACCTTAGGGGTGACTTACATGTGAGAAAAGGGAAGGTTTAGGCCCGGCAACTGGGTACCCTTGCCAAGTCGAATTGGCAGTTCAAAACTGCACACACAGACACTGCAGTGGCAGGTCTGAGACATGATTACAGGGCTACTTATGTGGGTGGCAAAACCAGTGCTTCCAGCCCACTAGTAGCATTTGATTTACAGGTCCTGGGCACCTGTAGTACACTTTACTATGGACTTACTAGTAAACCAAATAAGCCAGTCATGGATAAACCAATTACATACATATTTTTTATAGGAGCACTTGCACTTTAGCACTCAATAGCAGGGGTAAAGTGCCCAGAGTAACAAAAACAGCAAAAACAGAGCCCAGCACACATCAACAACCTGGGAAACAGAGGCAAAAAGTTAGGTGAGATCACACCAAGGATGCCAAGTCTAACAGGGTCTAAAAGGGCAGTTTGAAAAAAAAACTATTTTAGGCTGACGAGTGGGGCAGAATTCTTAGCGGTATAGATGCGACAATGCTGGGTGGTAGGAATTTTGTGGATTCCAGCAGATTCCAGAAGGTTCCATCACAAAAATGTGTGATTTCAAGCAACATTGGAGGTTTGCAGGGCATTGTGGGTAAGAAAATGATGTGGGTGCATGTGAAGCAGATCACACTGGACTCACCCAGATGTTTAGTTTTCAGATGTCTAGGTCTCGTAGATTTTTCTACATGGCAGCGCCCCAAAGTCCAAAAAAGTGCAGCCCTCACCATTCCAAGTGGGAGGATTTTGAGAGTTAGACAAGCTCTCATGGCCCAAATGTGAAACCCAAAACCCAAAATAATCAAATGTCCTTTTGTTTGCCATGGGATAAGATATTTTAGTGTGCGGGGAGAGCTGAAAGACTGTTACCCCCTTCAGTTGTGGTGGGGGCATAACTATGTCCATACTGGTTGGTAGCCACCACCCTACAATTGTTTATTTTTTTTAATTCCCTGGCATCTAGTAGGCTTTCTGCCCCTGAGTGGATCAGGGGTAATTGCCACATCTGCCCACTGGTGGGCAGAGCAACTTTGTACCCATTTATTAGGGGTGGGGGTATGGCCATACCCCACCCTCTTATTTTGGAGAAAAAAAATCTTCCCTGGTATCTGGTAGGCTTTCTGCCCATGGGCCTTACAAAAATAGGCCAATCTGCCCCCAAGGGGGGCAGAAATGGCCCTAAAATACATTTGCCCCCAGGGGAGCGACCCTTGCCTATCGCGTGCTGATGTCATCAGATGTCACTGGGTGGGGTCGGTGAGGGTGGTGGGGAGGGTGTCAAGGGGAAGCAATGCCCCTTCCATTCCTGCCCATAGGAAGGTGGTGTGAGGCCCTTGGGGAGTGCGCTATCTCTTCCCCAGGGGGCCAGTAGCAGGATGAGGTGGTCTCATCCTCGGCACAAAGCAACCGTGGCCGAGAGCGAGACCACCTCATCCTGGGCACCCAAGGGGTTAAAAAGATCATTTGTTCAGGAATATGGCATGCTTTAAATAAAGCTTCCCTACCCTGAATTTGCCATCTTGTGTTCTCCATACGCTCTTTACATCCATAGTGTTCTTCTAGAATTCGTAGTCTTCAACTGCAAGTAGGGAAACAAAGGTATCTGAATAAATCCATTTTATGTTAGTTAGCAAAATGTTCCTTATTGTAGAAGGTGGTAACTTGAAAATAGAATGACTCTGCATTTTTAATGTCATGCCCAGAAACATAAGTTAATTTATCTGAATAATGTTTTGGGCTCCCCACAGGTGGAGTTGAACAGTGTTCCCGCTGTGTGTAATTGAATACTGATCTGTGTGTGTCTAGTTACATGATGCAGGTAGTAATGTCCCCAGTTGTTATAGCAGAACATTTCCCCATAATTCTTTGTGTTAATGTACACATCATCACTTTCAAATAAAGTGTAATCCTTTATTTCGTCTAACATGGAATCAACTGTTTGGACATCCCAGTCATCAGATACAACACCAGGTGTAATTACATCAGTCATTGAAATTTTGAAAACATATGGAATTGGAATGACCTCAGTAGGCCCATATATATCAAATGGAACTTTATCCCACACAATCCCATCAGGAATCAGTACTGCTGAAATGTTCACAAGGGACAAGTTGCTTCGTACCTTATGCAAGGAAAGATATGGAGTTAAGACTTCATCCACAGGCTCAAAAGAGGAGCGTTCAGAAAGGTAATGACCATTTATAAGCAAGAAGAAAACAGTTGCAAAACCAATCCATTGAAAAAATGTTAGAGATAATCACACATAGTTCCATAGATAAATTTAAATAGCTATTTTTAAGCCATATGTACAGCTGAAGTGTCATTGAAATAGTGTCTACAGCAGGTGTGGATGAAGTTGAAGAAAAGTCTTCAAGGTCGATGAAGTAAACAGAAACTGTCTCTGCAAACACAGGTTCTGGTGCATTACTGGTGGATGGAACTCGTAGTAGACAATGTTGTCAGTTTGTGTAGTGTTGAAATCGAAGACAGCCACATCTTGGACAGGTTTTATCATTGAAGTGGTAACTGGAATCAGCAAAAGCTAATTTTCTGCCCTCCCCATGCTCGAGGCGGCATTTGTACCACTGTTGGATCTGCTGTTGCAATCAGAAGAGTTGTTATTTCTTCTTTGAAGAGGTATGTCCTGTTGGGTAGTGAGAGGGGACCAGGAACTACCCAAGGGACCTCTGGGTCTACTGTGCCAGATCGCCACATGGAGAAGTTTGATGCTGTCAATCGAGACAAATCTGTTTGCTTTGGAACCAGGCACAGGTGGTAGGATGGTACCTTGTATTTCCAGACCGGTGCTCTGTAGGATGGACCGAATTCCTTCTTCACACCAATCCTCTCACAAACCAGATCCCCAATTTTAGAAATCCAGCCAGTAGAAGTTGTTGACAAACCCCTTATTCCTAAGGTGGCAGCACTGGCGGATGATTTATCATCACAAAATTGGTGAAGCTCCTGAAAGAGAGTGAGACATTCATTTATGTCAAAAGGTGTATCTGTTGCCACCAAACCAGGGCCATCTAAATCTGGGACATACATAGGTCTCCCAAAGAGAACATCATAAGGAGTGCGTCCTGCCAAGGAACTTCTTGGCAGATTATTCAGTGCTCTCTGGACCCCATATAAGTGATGAAGTCAGCTGCGGCCAGAACCTAATACTCTAACTGTTAAGGACTGCTTTCGATCTCAATTGATCTTCTCCACAAACAAATTTCCCTCAGGATGGTAGGGTGAGGAGTAATGCAGTTCAACACCCATCATCTCCATGGTGTCCCTGAATGCCTTAAAGACAAAGGCAGGGCCCTGGTCCAAATGGAAGACTGCAACCGCATATGTACAGATAAAGGTAAGCAAGTCTTTTATAACAGTTTGAGAACCAGACAACTGCTGAGGCCATAGCCACAGGAATCTAGAACAAGAATCTACAGCGGCCACAATGGTCTAGGTATTCACATTGTAGTGGTCTGTTGGACAATTAGAGGGATGTCTGTGGAGGGCGTTTGATCTTTGAGCTCTTTATCTACTGACAAATGTCACAGCAAAGGACATTGCTTGGTCTGTTTGTATAGACCTGGCCATCAGAAGCGTTTCTGTAAGAGTGTTATTGTGGCCGCAATATCAGCATGTACAGAAGTGACACCCTCATGCGATGCTTTGATGAGATCTAATCTCCGGTCTTGGTTGGGGACTTGAACCCCAGGAAGTATTGCATAGGCCACATTCTGTGCACTGATGTGGTAAGAGTATTTTGTAGGGTATGCTTTTGGGAGAGGCTTGCCTTCAGCCAAAGCTTTCACAGCAGCCAATATTTCATTATCCAATCTCGTCTGAGAATGAGTCACTTCAGCTACAGAAGCCATATGCTACTCCGTGTGTTCTAGCACTAGGATAAGAGTTTTAAGTACAGCCAGCTGAGCTGTGCAGTCCCCAGAATCTGCGTGTAGGTATTGTGAGGGTAGAATACACCATCCTTCATCACTCCGCTCATAGCTACGCAAGCAGCCGAGTACTGATGTTTAGTACCTACAGCTCATTGTGCTGAACCATCAGTGTAGATGACAGTATGGTATCTGTCCAGTGGGAAAATGTCAAGAGGTGCGGGGTACTCCTGTTCGTATTGGAGAAATTCTAGTGTCTGAAATTTTGGATCAAAAATGTAATCAACATTGGTGGTAGTCAAGGGGGTTGCCCACTGATTCCAGTGTGGATGTAGTGAATTAGCATTAGGAACGCTTGCTTTGTTGATGGCCTTTAAGGCTGGCACCGGGGTAACAACAATAATGAATTTCCCTTGGGCGAGTGGCCTCTTCTTAATGACAGCCATCTGAGCAGTTAGAATTCTTTTCTGTGGGTGCAAAACGTTGCTCTGCATTGGAGTATAAGTGTGATTTATAAGCTATGGGCACTGTGCCGCCTTCGATAAAGGTGGCATAGGTAAACCTAATGGCACCAGCAATTATTCGGATGACCAAATCAGTTTTGTTGTCATAGGTGTGTATTAGTGTTTTACTTGTAGCATGTCCTATTGCAGTCCTCTAAGGATGCGTGCATGTTCTACAGTGCAGTGCCTGCTAGAAAAAACAGGGCATATTAAGTCATAAAGTGGCTTGATACATTGTTCATAGTCAGCAATGTAAGTTCTGCCAAAGTTAAAGAAACCAAGTAGACTGTAGTTTCTTGATTGTATTTGGTGGCTGGAGTTGAGCACACTTTTCTAGAAAGTGGGGGCCCAGCCTCTTGCCCTCGTTTAATAGCTCACATCCTAGGAACAGTATGCTGAGAAAAGCTATTTTAGTTTTCCTAAAATTGAATTTGTAAACAAGGGCTGCGAGTCCTAGAACGATCCGATCAACCCTGGCAAGATGAATGTTGAGGTCGTCATCTGTAAGATAGATTTCATCCACATAGGACAACGCCTAAGGATCAATATTATATAACATTGATGTTACACAGGCTGAGATCAGCCCTGGGCTGTTCTTGTAGCCTTGGGGCAAATGGCAAAAGCGTTTTTATGAGCCAAATGAGAATGCACTCAGGTCCCGACTTTCATGTGCTAAGTTTTGGCACAAAAAAACATTGGAGATACCCAATGTTGTTTTGTATTTTTTACACACTATATCATTAATGTGTGAATTTTGTATTGCGTATGTGCGTGTATGACTATTTAAGTGTCTGTAATCTAAGACTATTCTGTATGAATGGTTGGGTTTTTCAATGGTGAATAATGGGCTATTTATTGCAGGGAGACAGGGCTCAATTACTCCCTGGTACTCAAGCTGAGTGAGGATCTCCCTCGCTGGAGCTTTAGGTTTGAGTTTAACAGGATATTGTGGCTGAGGCTGGGGTGTAGACCTAATAGGTATTACATTACAAGGAGAATCCTTGTCCCAACCTACATGGTCGCGGTATAATGCAGGTGTCTACGCTAAAGCCCAATTGACAGCGTAGGTTTCTTTTACCGCCTCTGCAACAAGATTAGAGAAAGATGGTAAAATGACATCTTCTCCATATGGGAGCTTACGGACGTGCTCAGCTGGCCAGTCCTTCTCGGCCAGAAGGATATCACAACTGATTTCTTCCCAGAATATCACAATAATGGTGCGCTGTATGTCTCCCTCAATTTGAATATTTAAATCAGAAACCCTGCCGGGTGGGAGAAAGTGCCTGTCCGCCGTCTCGACTGCAATAAAGACGCTAGTTGCTGTCGCATCCAGATAATCTTTCAGACTCTGGCGGCATATTGTGACCTCTGCTGCGCTGTCTAGCAGTGTCACTGCCCATGTCTTGTTCTTCAGCAATGTTCTCAAGTGTACTGGCATTTTTAATTGACAGTGCTGTCACTTTTTTCTTTTTAAGCTGTGGCTTTTGTTGTGAGGACTTATCTTCTTTTGTGTCTGAAGGATGTGTCTTTCTTCTGTTTCATGTAGTCAGGACATCTCTCAGAGCCGCTGGCATATATCCAATGCTACCACTTCCCCTTTACTGTTACTCTGTCAAAGTAACATATTAATTTCATCCCCAAATCTGGGGCTGGTGCAGCTACGTGCTCATTCTGAATTTGTTTTAACACTTCCGGTAAATTGGCAAGTGGCAGGGTACTATGTGTGATAGTATAAATTGCAGCGAAGACTGTACCCCATGTGGAGCAGTCTTCCACTGAGGGAACCATCCCGAAGGGCAAGCAAATTGTTAGAAATCAATTTTTCCTGTAGTCCCATATGGGGAAACACAGCTTCCAGCTAATTTGTTTTCTGTGCTATCCAGAAAGGGATTTTTTCTCGTTCCATGGGCACTTTACCCATGACAGGATGTACAGATTGTGGATTAATCCCAGTAGTAGCTAATTGGTATCCAGCAGGTGCTGGTGGTGCTGGATGCGTTAGTGCTGTGTTCAGAGTTTGCATTACGAACTGAACAAGCCATCTAGTTAGTGTTACTAGCTCAAGGTATGGATTGCACAGATCTGCTGCATGTTTTGTACACCAGGGTGAGGTGTATATGTGGCAAACATAGACCACGTTGGTCCTTCATTACCTAAGGGGCCTAATCTCATGTGTCGTATTACGTGTGGTAGGGCGCCATTAAACCAGTTCTGATGTTCTTGATAAGTAATCAGAATTTCGATATACTTGTATTCTTGGTACCGTTGTGGTACGTTTGCAATTTTGTATGTGTTGAATGTGTATGATCTTTGGTCTTCCTGGAAAGGTCACCCAATAGTAGAAAGTTTCTTTTTGGTAACCTTCACTTTGAATGTGACATCCCAGCCATCGTCTGTTAAGCCATGCGCTACTAGGTGCACTGTTAATGCTTGTCTGGCATTCTCAGGAATGTACATGGCATTAGCCATATTGTGTAATGGGTAAAGAGATGGAACACCAAGTGGGGAGAAATTCCTTTTAATAGTTTGAGCTCAAACAACCTACAGCCTAGTTAGGTGCTCCCTGTTCAGCTGAGGAGTATCTTCCCCAAGACCACGGACGTCTCCGTGTAATGGTACTTATGGTATGGGAGACAGTGATAATCAGGGTATCCGTAAATTAGTGCTTAAACACCATCTTTGGTGGCGCTTGTCGTAGTTTGACTCTTGCTCTAGGCAAGACTGCTAGCTTAAGGATAACAGCACTTATGTTTGTGGGTGACTAGACCAATCCTACAAGTCGTAACTTTTGTTCCAACCCTCCAGGCTCACAATCAGCACCTCACCGAAAACCCAAACAGTAAAAAGTGATTTGTGGCAGCCTTTACGCATGGACTCAAACGTGTAACATCTCAGGGAGGTCACAGTTAAACGGAGATTACCCCTTTCTCACATGAACAACTTGCCTCAGCCAAACACAGGCAATGAACAAGATGCAGTAAAGTTTCAATAGGTTTTTATTAACAAGACTGCAATCTACAATAAACTGCATGGGCAGCAATGATTAGGATAATAAACAATGCAAGAACAGAATGATGAAAATGAGAGTCATGAATACAAAGATCTCCACCATCTTGCAACAGATGTGGAATAGTCCCCACTACCCTAGCATGAAGAACCTAATCTCTAACCTAGAGAGAGCTAGGTATGTTAAACCTAATCTGCCAGTACCATGTCCATGAGATGAGCCCCCCAACCCTTGTTACTTTGGAATGAGGTCTCTAGATCAGGCTCCGTGGGGACACGAAGACTGGGTCAGCATCAAGGCTACGTGTATCATAAGTAGCGGTGATGGCATCTGGTAGGAATCCCTCTGATTTTCTTGTCTGTGTGAGATGTATTCATACAGATCTGGTAGGACCCCTTACACAGGTATTTTCTCAAACAATAGATAAGAAGGCATGCTTGGGGTGGAATTATATAAACAATTCCCTGAAAAGGTACATTATGTTACTGGCACACAAAAGTGAGAAAGTACATAATGTGAATACATAGGTATGTCATTTATCTTTGACGCTGATAGTAGCACCTTTACAGAGTGGCACTGATAACGTGAAACTAAAACATCTTCCTAACAGTAAACATGGCAGCCATCATGGAAGAAATAATTAAATAAATGTGCTAAAACAGAGCAAGCTAAGCAAGTTAAAAGTCACTAGGTGATGGGGGCACAGGCCTGCAAACAAAAAGCTAAACTCCTGATTCCCATTAAAACTGAATAGGACCCAATACAGTATGAGTGGTGTCTGCGTGACTGAGTGTGTCCATAAGTGGTATATGGTGACTGACTGAGTGTATGTGTACATGTATGTGTGAGTGAGTGCATGAGTAGTGTATGGGTGATTGACTGAGTGTATCAGTGCACATATGAGAGTATGAGCATGTGTATAGGTGAGTGAGTGAAAGCATGAGTGCTTGTATGAGTGAGTCTGTGTGTGCTGTATGGGTGGGAGAGTGAGTGTATGAGTGGTGTATTGGTGAGTGAATTAATTTATGAGTAATGTATGGGTTGATTGAGGGAGTGCATGAGTGCATGTATTAGTGAGTGTGAGTGCTGCATATGTGACTGAAAGAGTGCATGAGTGTGTGTATGGGTGAGTGAGTACATGTATGGGTGAGTGAGTGAATGCAAGAGTGTTAGTATGAGAGAGTGAGTGTATGAGTGGTGTATGGGTGATTAAATGAGTGCATGTATGGGTGATTGAGTGAGTGCATGAGTGGTGTGTGGGTGATTGAATGTATGATTGCATGTATGGGTGAGTAAGTGAGTGCATGAGTGCATGTAAAGGTGCGTGAGTGGGTGTATGAATGTCTCTATTGGTGAGTGAGTGGGTACATGAGTGCATGTATGGGTGAGTGACTGAGTGCATGAGTTGTGCATGGGTGACTGAAAGAGTGTATGAGTATGCCTCTGGATGAGTGAGTGCATGAGTGCATGTATGGGTGAGTGAGTGCAAGAGTGTGTGTATGTGCGAGTGTGTATGAGTGGTGTTTGGGTGATTGAGTGCATGAGTTGGTGTGTGAGTGAGTGCATGAGTGGTGCTTGGGTGACTGAGTGCATGAATGCATATATGGGTGAGTGACAGTGTATGAATGGTGTATGGGTGTTAGAGTGTATGAGTGAACATATGGGTAGGTTAGTGCATTTGTGCATGTATGGGTGAGTGAGTGGGTGCATGAATGGCTCTATGGGTGAGTGAGTGGGCACATGAATGACTATTGTTGAGTGCTTGAGTGCATGAATGGTGCATGGGTGACTGAAAGAGTGTATGAGTGCATTTATGGTAAGTGCATGAGTGCATGTATGGGTGGGTAAGTGGGTGCATGAATGGTTCCATGAGCGAGTGAGTACATGAGTGCATGTATGGGTGTGAGTGAGACTGAGAGTGGTGCATGGATGACTGAAAGAGCTATGAGTGTGTGTATGGGTGAGTGAGTTGATGAGTGCATGTATGGGTGAGTGAGTGCATCATTGCATGTATGAGTAAGTGTATGAGTGGTGTATGGGTGATTGAGTGAGTGTGTGAGTGCATGTATGGGTGATTGACTGAGTGTATGAACACATGTATGTGTGAGTGTCTGCATGAGTGGTGTATGGGTTACTGACTGAGTATATAAGTGCCTGTGTGGGTGAGTAAGTGAATGCATGAGTGCATGCATGGGTGAGTGAGTGAGTTGGTGCATGAATGGCCCTGTGGGTCAGTGAGTGGCTACATGAGGGGCTGTATGGGTGAGTGTGTGAGTGACTGAAAGAGTGTATGAGTGTGTGTATGTGTGAGTGAGTGCATGAGTTCATGTATGGGTGAGAGAGAGTTCAAAAGTGCATGCATGAGTGACTGAGTGGTATATGAGTGAGTACATGAGTGTATGTATTGGTAATTGACTGAGTGTGTAAGTGCATGTATGTGTGAGTAAGTGAGTGCATGAGTGCATGTATGAGTGAGTGAGTGGGTTCATGAACGGCTCTATTGGTGAGTGAGTGAGCGCATAAGTGCTGTATGGGTGCATGTATAGGTGTATGACTGAGGGCATGAGTGGTGCATGGGTGATTGGTTGAGTGTATGAGTGTGTGTATGGGTGAGTGAATTAGTGCATTAATATATCTAGAGTGAGTGAGCATATGAGTGGTGTATGGGCGATTGAGTGCATGTATGGGTGAGTGACAGTGCATGAGTGGTGTATGGGTGATTGAGTGTATGAAAGCATGTAGGGGTGAGAGAGTAGGTGCATTTATGGGTGAGTGGGTACATGAGTGTTGTATGGGTGATTTACTGAGTGCATAAGATCATGTATGAGTGAGTGACTGAATGCATGAGCATGTATGGGTGAGTAAGTGCATGAACAGTGTATGGGTGATTGACTAAGTGTATGAGTACATGAATGAGTTAACGAGTGAATGAGTACATGTATGGGTGAGTGAGTGTATGAGTGTGTGTGGGTGACTGGGTGCATGAGAGCAGATATAGGTGACTTAATGACTGTATTCTAATGTACTAAAAATCGAATTTTCCCTTCTTTTACTGTTTTCAGCTTTCATACTTCTTTATTGTAAACAATGGTTTGTATTAAGCACCATTTTTGAACAGTGGGGAAAAATAGATTGTAAAAATAAAACCCCAAACTTGCTCAGTAGATCACTACAAATAAGTGATACTGTTCATTGGACTCACTACAATTAATTAATTGGTGTGTTTTCTAGACTTAAACCATATTTTAAAATTAATAAATATATTATTATAGCTGGTACAATATCACAAGTAAATGTGAATCACTCTTAAATTTTAGAGATCCTTTTGAAGACATCATCCCTGGTAGGTCAAATGATGTCTAAACCGATAATGATCCATGTATGGAAAATCCCATGCAGTACTTTTTTTCCACAATTAGGACATTGAAGTGTGGTTGGAGAAACAAAAGGGGACAATTTTGTAGTTTTGGAGGCGGTTTTTGGTTTCAACTAAAGACTGCTGTGAATGGAGTATGTCCATCCAGTTTCAGACTTTAATTATAGAGTCTTGTATAGAGTTGCTATATTAACTCCTTTCTGGAACTTAAAAGGACTCTTGAGTTTTGAGGATCTTTTTTAAAAACATTACCTTCATAGGCCAAATATTATCTAAAAAAGAGCTGAACTACGTAGATAAAAAAACGTATGCCATTTCTTTAACCAGAATTCTTCCTTAGAACTTCGATTGAAAAAAGAAATATACAAGTTTGGTAGTGTGAATGGATTCTTTGTTTTGTATTTTAGGTTGTTGTCATTGCATTTTGTCCATCCGTTTACACTCCTTAAGTAGACAGTCTAGTGTCTAGAGGTTTTATTAACTCCTCCATGAAAGGTTATAGCCAAAGTAGTAAAGGTTTTTCTGAAAGCCATATCTATCCAGCATTGATGTTTGTAATCTGAGTTTCCAATTTATAACCATCTGCTCTGCATCGTTTTAGCATTACTATGAGGTATTCTCCATTCGTTTGTACAAACAAAGTAGGCACAATGTCTCATCTGTAGTTTGGGCATGTCATATCTTGATTAGCATTTTTGTACAATTTGTCAAAAGGCACAGTATTAGAAACCAGAATGTTAAGTACAGAAATAGTTAAGAATTGATTACAGTGAAAGAGCAATCCTCGCAGTCATTGTTCCGTTTGTAACTGACCCCAAATCATCAACATTTACTTGTCCTTATTCTTCTTCTAAGACTCCAAGGATGACCATAAAATATTTTTGGGCATCCTGTTGAGTGTTGAGAGTTAATGTTATTGATCTGGTACACGTAACCAAAATATGTCCGATCCCTGAAGCAGAATGGATTACACTTCTGTCACCACTAAACGTTGCAGCAAATTATGTATTGCAGAACACATTCTCTTATCTGAATTTTGTTCAATTTGATTTACTATATGCAGTAAATGGAACAATACACTGAGAACATTTGCATAGCAGTTGACACCTGAACTGTTTTCCAACTGGTAACCTACAAATTCACCATCATTTTCTAGTTTTCTCTTCTTAGCACCTTCTGTTTTCTCCTTCTGTGCTTTATTTTCTTCAGGGTCTGTAAACTGTTTTGTAATTGATGATAGGAGGAGGAATCAATATTTGAGTTGTTTTTTAATTGCTTTGAGCTTCTTCTTTTACTTGTTCATAAGGACAATGTTGTTAGATTTCACAACAATTATATTCTTTACTTGTTTCTTTCCTTTAACTTCATCATACGTCAGGACCACTGTTCCAGAAAATGCCCTTCAACAGAAGGAAAATATTGTTTTAACGTTTTCTATGAGCTATAGGAATTTTGTGTAAGTGAGAAAGATTCACTGCATGTTCAATTCTTTCCTGTGCTACCATCGCCAGGTGTTCATTGCCATGGGTTTGGTGAAGGGGATTGTTTATATCTTCTCATTATAGTCATTCCCACAAAAAAAATTACAATATTGAATGAAAATAATTAAGGATAGCAATGGCTTGAGTTAATTCTCACTATCAACAATCACCTATACATTAGACCATAAAGAGTAAACCCAGGCGAGAGGAGGGAGACAACATTCTCTGGTATACACACATTTTCACAATATGTGATTATCACTTCTCAGGATTAGCTACGTTACTGGCATATTAGATAATTACTCCATTTTTGTTTCAATAGAGACCTCAGACTCTAAACGCTATCATTCTCTGCTATTGCACAACCCTGCCTCCCGCGTTTACCTAGGACCCACTCAACCACCTGAGAGAACCACGTTTCTCCAGAAATGTGGTAGGGTGACTCATGAGAACGGTGGCCTCCTAGCATCCGAATACTATCTTCTTCGGCTCACTGAGCTTGCTCTTCTCAGGCTCTTTCCACTGTGAAATTCCCTATTCCTTGGGTCTTATTTTCATCTTTGCCTGTGTGTCTGCTGTTCTTTGTCACTCCTCGCAGCGCCAAAAAAGTTCCATGTATGAAAAATCTTCTTTAAAGTGCCCGATCTTGCTTTGCCATTCGTCCCTTGCACAGTCATGTGATTCCTCCATTGTTTCCTCTTGTGAGACATGGATTGAGGGGGTGGGACTTGCACTTGTCTCACAGGTCACTGCCTAACCCACGGAACAAGTCTGGAATTAAAAGATAGCAGGTTTAGGTGTTTCTTATGGTGCACTTTTTACATACCACAGCATATGCTAGAGACTGTGGGAACTTTTGCCGATGGAAATATACGTCTTTTACAAGCAAAAACCATAAAGTACATTGGTCAATCTTTTGCCTATCGTCTCTTTGATCAGATTTTATAGACAAATATTTTACCTCATCTTTGTTTGGAAAATTAATGAAATCAAGAATTTTACCCACATCACCATTTACTAAGCCTTCCTCAACATTTACATTACGTCACAAAATAAATCGACAATTTTTAATGACATGTAAATGCTTTTCTAACCCTGGTGTCTGGGATACTGATTTCTCTAAAGAATCCAATTATGATTGCAGTTTATCATTCAGTAGTAATGTGTCACCCTGATGTTCAATTTTATCAATAGCTGTAATTTCCAAAATCTTTTCTTTCTCCAGTTGTAGTCATTTTTAATTAAAGTTAGAGCACTCTTGAAGTGTTGGCATTAAACAAATTATAGCTTTGTCTTCTTTAATGAAATTGTACATTAGTTAGGGTGCTCTAATGTTAGATGGGAATAGATTCTTGATGAGGTAGGTTTGTAAATCCCATTTTCCCTCTTTTGTGAGCACTCCCGCTCTAATGTCTTTCAGTATATCTCCATATTCCATATCAGATGCTTGCCACATGTTTTTCACTAATTCTTTGTATTCAACGTTACACCAAATATTCATATTGCCAATTCTTCCCAACATTTTGTTTCATTATGCAAAACTATTTTAAAAACATGTTGTCCTTTACAGGGTTAGGTTGGAGTAGGTCACCAAACAAAATTAAATGCTTTTTCTCCCAAGAGTACATCATAGTTTGTTCTTAAAATCTGCAGCATCCTTAAGCGTATGAAGGCAAGCATTATATTCAATACCATGCTCGCTTCATCAATGATTAGAAGCTTCCATTTTTTTCAATACTCTTGATACGTCAAGGCAAGCGTCACTAGATAATTTCTGGTACTCCAATTCATTGACATGTTCAACAGGTAGCATTAATAGTCAATGTAGAGTAATTCCTTTAATGTTATGTGCAGCTAATCCTATTGGTGCTATTACTACACATGACAAATGTAAGTCTGTAGCCTTCTGTAGATAACCAGTGAGAACTTTAGTTAGAAAGCTTTTACCAGTGCCAGCTTGTCCACTGATGTGTAGTAGTATTGGTTTAAATGGAGAACAATCACATTGTTTCTACTCAAACTCCATGATCTATTTTATCTTTAACTTCATTGTAAATCTCTCTCTATTCATTGTTCAGCTATCCCACTAATTGTTCTAAATCCACAGTTTCCCCTCTTGCCTGTTGCACTGCAATCACTACCTCATTTATAGCTATAGCTGCTACATTTTAAAATACTGGTTCTCAAGGAGGATCTTGACTTACTGGTGCAGAACTTCTGCTGCTTTGTGAACTCTCTCTGGCGATCTCAGCAGCAATGGTTTCTTCTTGTTCTTTCTCATCTTTCAACATCTGCAAGTACATTGGAAGCAGAGAATGTTGCATTTTACAGCACTGAATGAGTCTTCATAACAGTCATAGAAACCAAGTAAATCCTATTTAGTATGCCATGGCTGGTACAGTTGCAAAAGTGTTAAATTAGAAAACTCTAATTTCTCCGGACTTTGACAACGTAGCTTTCTGTGGTTAATTAGAGTTACTTTGTTGTGTCTCAGCAAATAGCTGCCACATCCAATGACTGCAAATCTTCCTTCTCCTATGTTTTCAGTTACATTAGTTCTATAAGCATAATGATGAAGTACTTCATAGAGACAAATGTTTTCAAGATGGGGACTCCTTCTTTGGTAGTATGTATCCAGCATGTTAGCCTTTAGAATTTCTGTAATGTTGGGATCAGATTCTGCAAGCTATTTTATTTCTGTGAAAGACTTCAATACTCTATTATGACTGCTTGCAAGGCCTAGGCGTAACCACATGATTTCTCTAGACTTGAAGAACAAACTTGCCAAGCTCAACCTATCTGCACATTAATAAGATCCAATTCCTCTTTGGGAAAGCATTTTCAAACAATTTTTCAGTAAGAGTCTTTTCTGCAAAAAACTCCTCCCACACCTCTTTCATCTTTCTTCTCTCTCTTTGTTATATAAGAAGTCACATAGCGAGCAACAGCAATTGAGTTATCTGCAACAAATTGTACATCCACATTTGCATTCCACATGTTCAGAATAACATGGTTGTAGCCATTTATATGTTTCAATGCTTCTGGTCTTTTGAGGTTCTATGAATTATTTTGTGATTTCCATGTTAGGGTGTGCCTCACTTTTGACAAAAGGCTGTTCACTCTTACTTCTGAGATGACAGGTTGTGGGAATCCAAAACAACATCTGGTGTAAAATTTAGCTGATTGATCTATATTTTTGATGACAGTATTTACCACACCTATGATTTTGAAGTTGTAGAACTTGTCTCAATTCCTTGTTAGCAGTTTCTTTTGAGATGGCACGTTACATACTGTTCTAAAAATGAAAAGACACACTCATTAGTCACCGTTCCAACCTTTGGGGCATCTTTTACCCATAACAACATATGACTATGTGGAGGTCCTCTAGCTTGGTAGTCTTTGTGCCAAAATAAATCAATCACTTTGCCAAAAGGAGGATTAGTTTTGTTGCAGATGAAAGCCATCAATTCTTGAAATCTGTGGTTAAAATAGCTGCAAACATTTGCCTGCTCCAATGAGCAATGTTTTTCTGGTGTTTTCAAATTGCTGTCTTTTATGTTTGAATTTGCTTCTCAGAAGAAATCAATGAGGTCATACCACACATACTCAGTGTCAGAAACCAGGTAGGTCTTCCTAGGTTTCTCAACATGCATTTCAGCTCACCATGATGACAATATGAATACTCGTTGGAACCTCATTGACATGCCATCAAATTAATCAAATTGTATTCCAGATTTTCATCTTTTCTATGAACATTTTCTTCAAACTCCCTTGCTGAGAGATTCTGCATATTCACCCCTGTTTAAGAATGTGATTTGCTGCATAGGATAAGATGGACAAGTCACTTTCAAATAGCAGATGAAACATATAAGGAATACACTGGCAAAATCTGGGGTCCTCTGAGTAAAATCTAGTTGATCTGTACTCTGTTTCTAGTATTTGTATAGGCCGGTCATCATACCTACCACCTACTCCAGTAGGAAACAGTTGTGGGAAACAGCAAGCCTCTAAGCTTTTCACCCAGACACTTAAGGGACCACCTTTTTACTTCTTTCATCTTAAAGAGATCAATAGAATCTCCAATAATACCTTTGGAATATAGAGGAAAAATTGAATAACACAAAAGTTTTTTAGTTAATTAAAACCATAAAACGTTTCCTTCCACATAAAAGTTTAACAGAGCAATATTAGTGCAATAAGGCAATTACAGATCTTAATGAAAAAAATATATAAAATGTGATTCCACGTAAAATTAGTTTTTTTTTTTTTTAAAAGAACTTACTAATGCTATATGACATTAATATTGATAGGGCAACAAAACAAACTTAGTATAGATAAGGCAAATATAGCTTAAAAGGTCCTGTGTTTAAATGAAATTATATATGAACATTTCTTCCACATTGAAATGTAGAAGAGAATAGAAATAGACCAATGAGACATTTATT
The DNA here is from genome assembly GCF_031143425.1 of Pleurodeles waltl. NCBI lineage: Eukaryota > Metazoa > Chordata > Amphibia > Caudata > Salamandridae > Pleurodeles > Pleurodeles waltl. The sequence continues at coordinate 538,119,545 of NC_090449.1, read as the reverse complement.
AAAAATTGGACAAATTGGGAAGAGATCTTCTGTCGATTATGTTTGCCCCTACTTAAGTCTAATTGTTAGTACCAGACTTTATTACCAACCTGCTCAGCAACCCGAATCAACTACCTCGGAGCCTTCCCTTCTTTTATATATTCTGAGTGGGCTATAGGGATTTTGCTATCGTTCCTACCCTCCCTATGGCTTGGTTATTTCGAGAGGCTGTGATTTAGATAGAGATTAAATTTCCAAAAATTGAACCAGCCTAATGTTCAATATTGTGTTTTGAGGGTTAAAAGCTGCAATTAGTGCTTGTCTGCAGGATCTAATTCTTAAACTGTTTAGTCTCCTTTCAACCGCCAACGCTGGACAAATGCAGACCACATGCACCACGTTTTCTTCTGCTAGATGACAGAGACGGCACTCCTGGGGACCTAGTTGCCGCACCTTTTTCCATTTTGGCAAGAGGTCTAACGTTGGGACTTCACCCAGCCTAAGTCTGAGAAAGGAATGCTTTATTTTCCATGAGTAGGAGGCAGCCATAAGTAGTGATTCTTTAAACGTTTTGTAGGAGTTAAGGATCAACTAACTATGCTCCCTTTTGGTCTTTTTCTTCTAGCCAGCTCTGTAGTTTGCTTGCTTTATTCCTGGCTTTATTGAACGTTGGGATGGGTAGAGACTGATCCCATACCTCATCTAAGTTCAAAAGACTCTTACTTTTTCCTAGATGCCTTACGTAGTTGCAGCTCCCTCTTTCTAGGATAATTTCCTGCCAGACTAGATAGGGTAAGGACCCTTTTAATGCACGGCTCAGTTAGTAGTAGCATTTATTGTATGCCGGGGGTCGGGCTAATGACTGTTTGACCAGCATGAATTCCAGTCTGACCTGGGCTGGCGAGGCCCGCCCTGGGAGCCGAAAAACGCGCTTATATGTCTTTGTCAGAAGCTTATCCAGCAGCCCTACTTCCATCCCCCTCATTATTTCGGTCCCATATGTGATAGTCGGAAGTAGTTTGCCTCTCATTACAGCTGTTAATGTGTTCAGAGCCTGACCGCAGGTTGAATTTGCTAGCTTACAAAAGGCGTAAGTGAGGGCCTGCGTCTTACTTTTTATTGCTTCTTTTTGTGGCGAGTAATTACCTCTGGCGTCCACCACAAATCCTAGGTATCTATATGATGTTACTTCCTCAAGGGTTTTCCCATTCATATGCCATTTACTTCGGCTGGTTGACATGCGGTTTAAGATAATCATTTTAGACTTTTTATGATTGATTTCTAAATCATTAGACCCTGAGTATTCCTCTAATGACTTTAACAATTTCTGCATGCCTATTCTGGAATTGCTGCATAGTAGTAGGTCGTCTGCATATAGCAGATTGGATATTTGTTGACCGCCCAGTGAGGGAGAGTGGGAGGAATGACCATTTAACTTAGTGGGGAGATCTGCTATGTACAGGTTGAACAGTGTTGGGGCCAATACACAGCCTTGCTTCACACCCACTGTTGTTTTGACTGCACTGGATAGGTGAAAGCCTTCCCCCAATTTCACCATCACCCAAGTATCAGAGTATATCATTTTGATGGCGTTTAAAATAGAATGTGGCAGCCCCCACAGTAGTAGTAATTTAGCCCACTATTTGCCGCGGGAGACACAGTCAAAAGCAGCTTTAAAGTCCACAAAACATAAATAGGTTGGAGTCCCTTTTGCTTTTGCTCTATTTATGATCAGACGTAGCCCCATAAGGTTTGTTAATGTTCCTTGGTGCTTAGTGAAGCCGGTTTGGTTAAGGGGTAAAATGTCGTTATCTGTGATCCAGGTTTCTAGGTGAGTTAGTACACAGCAGGAAAAGTACTTGAGGTCAACGTCTAAAAGGCTGATTAGTCTGTAGTTACTTGGGGAGAGCACGCTACCACCCTTATAATGGGGTGGATTATTCAGCCTTTCCAAGATGCCGGGACGCTGCCTGTTGTGAGCACATCGTTGAACATTGCAGCCAGGAAATTGGCCCACCTTTCCGTTTCTTGTTTGAATAATGCTTGGGGTAAGCCATTAGGGCCGGGGGCACAGTTCGTTCGTGACTTTCCAATGATTTTTAACAGTTCTGGTGCGGTAAATTTCAAAGGATCAGGGATGTTTGATTCCCAGCCAATCTTATGCCCCTGAATTTGAGGGCCTTCTTCAATGGGCAGTTCTTTTAGATGGGACTTTAAATGGGATACCCATACTTCCTCTGCTATATTTGCATTATTGCCTGCTTTTGCGCCATTGTCTATTGTGTAGATGATTTTCCAAAATCTTTAGGAGTCAGGTGTTTTGATCGCGAAATGTAGTTTGGCCCACAGGGCCTCCTGTTGGCCTTTTTTAAAGGTCCATTGATCCCTTTTGTACCATTTCCTTTGCTTTCTCAACGCGGTCAATATTGATCCATTATCTGGACTTTTACGCAGTGACCTTAACAGTTTACCTACTGCTGCTTTCCTTTTGCGCACTGACAGCGGTAAGAGTGAACTTTGGAGGTGTTTCAATGGTGCTCCCTTTCTTGTGTTTTTTAAGGAATCTTTTTTTACGAGGTCGGTGGCAAAAGACTCCCAAACTATTGTCAGCTTTGCCCCGCTTGTGGCCATTGACTAGCTTTTGTAGGGCCTTGTCTGCCTGGCTTTCAATGGTGTCAGAGGACCATTTGAGTCGATTTAGGTTTTCAGTGCCCAATGCCCCGGTTAGGACAACCGCTTTCTCCGGATTTTGTGGTGATGCACAGATCCAGAATACCTGTGGCTTATGATCACTTTCCGTGCGGTCCATGATGGTAAAGGTGTTTACTAACTTATATAGAGCAAGGGACACCAGGGTGTAATCTAGATAGGAGACCGATTTCCCGGAGAATCTTGTCCATGCTGGTGGAATATCGGGGCACTTCCGTCCGTTTAGCACGAAGAGGCCTACTGATTCACAGGTGCGTATAAAACTCTCCCCTATTTTATCTTTCCTGCATTTGTTTGGGAGGGTTTGGCTGGGCATTCTTGCCACTGTTTGAATGTGGTCCTCACAGGGGTTGTGGAATAAGCCAAGATTGAAGTCGCTCGACATTAGCCAGAATGCCGATTTTACTGTGCTTTTTATCCTTAACAGTTGCGTTAGCAATTTGTTTGCTTCAATTTTAAAACTTTTTGGATTGATGTATATGTTAACCAGAATCAATGGTTCCTGTGTAGTTTTCCCCCAATTGTCCAGCCGGAGTAATTGAAAGGGTTGGTATTCCTCCTTATGCTCAGAGATTTTTACCAAAAGGCTCGTACTAATGTAGGTGGCTAGGCCTCCCTTTGGCCTTCCAGGCCTATTGGTCTTTGTTGCTGGGTTAAGATATTCCAAGAATCCGATTATCGGTATTGATTTCATTGCCCAGGATTCCTGTAGGAGTAAAATGTCGAAGGTACTGAAAAATTTGATTACTGCAGGATCCTCCAGTTTTGTCCGTAGGCCACCGACATTCCAAGAGCAAATGGATAATATGCTGTGTGCGGGTTGATCCTTACCTATTAAATTTTTGCCCATCAGTCTTGGTGGTAAATTCGTCGCTTCCCATTCCCTTTCAGCATACATTTGTTGACCCAAAACCACTCTTTCCCTCCCTTCTTCTCTCCATATTTGGACTGTCAGCGGGTGCTTAGGTGGGCATTTCTCACTGGACTTTTCTTCAATTGGCCTGCTGGCTTGATGTACTCCTTTCAAAACTGACCATGTACCTTTGGGATTTCCCAGGGATTGTGAGGCTAGCAGCGGAGTTGGATAGCGCTCTTCTTTGTAGATGGTCACCTCAATGCCCCAGGCTTTCAATAGGTCCTTTCTTTTCATGATCCGCTTTGGGATATCTGGTGAAGAGAAGATGGTGAGTGTTGGGTCCGTGTGTTGGTTACCTCTTGCTTTGATACATTTTATTGCTGCAAGATCCTCTGAGGCTACAGACTGAAGATCCGGTAGGGCTTTTATGATTCTTAGAATAGAAGAGCGATTGATAATATCTGTGGGGTACCTGGAGGTGTATTCTAGAATCCACAATAACTGGCGAGTGAACTCCTGGGCATTCGTGTCTGATATTAGTGTCTGGTGTTGCTCTATATGCTGGTTTTGTTCCCTATAACCGTCTTCCCACTGACCAGTAACAGGCTCGTGTCCCTTGCTGCCCACAGTGGCCCAAGTTAGTTGGGGGCGCAGGCGTGATGGCTTTTGGTTTTATACTCTGGTGGCTCCTTGTGGGGCTTGGTCTTAAGTTCGTTGTTGAGCCAATTGCTGCCGGTGACCTCTGGGGGGACATTGTTGACTGGGTGTTGAGGAAGAATACTGTAGTGTTCATAAATATCTTCTGATCTGGATGTACCTATCTTTTCAAATTGACCTCTTGATGGAAGTATGGCATCCTCCATATGTGTAATATCTTGAAGATCATCTACATTTTAATAGTAAATGTTATTTTGTACCCAATATATTGTTGCTTTTTTTACATTACAAACAATTACTAACTCTTGCCATATCTTTTTGCTCTTGGTAGGGACACGATTGCTTAGAATTACAAGGCCTTTCTTCCAATTGTGTATGCAACCCTACAATTTCAATATTTTACTTGAAATCTAAAGGCATGTACACAACTCTACCTTTAAGACCTTTCTGGAGCGCAGTTGGAGTGATGCCTGATATAGCCTGAAACGGATGTACACATGTATAAGTATAGATTCATAAACCGTTTTAATTTGTTATACGCTGCTCTAGCTGACACTTTATTGTCCACTCACTTATTATAACAATACTTACATATAGTTTGACATGTGAAACAAACAAAGCGTTCCTCTACAAATAAGTATGCTGAAAATTCATGCCATTTATCTCTATTCTCTTCCCTGTAGGTTTGAATATTTCCTTACTTTGCGTGGATCTAATCCTCAAAAGTAAAGTTTTCTGCTTAAGACTTTTACATGGAATGATACGTAGACAATTTCTCAATGTGTCAATTGATTGTTATTGAACACTACACATACTGCTACACTTCAACTTACATACAGGGGCCAGTCTATGTCTTCACTGTACCTCTTCAGTTGGTACCACTACCTCTTTTTCAATAGGAGAACCATCTTTCATCGCAAAACATCATCCAGATTCATCAACTGCATTCACTGTTCTCTTGCAAGTAGCTCTGTTCAATAAGGAAAGGGTCAGTACTAGAAGTATGTCTCCATTCACTACTGGATACTTTGCAAATATTAGTTCTATTGACTAGTTTTTTTCTTTTTACTGTATCTCTTCATAATCAACACTATTTTATCTAGTGTTTTCATTCTATTTGCAATCAGAATAAATAGCTTCCTTTTCAGAGTAAGGCCTTATCAACTACACCCTCAATACATTCCTTTTGTACAACAGTTCATCTCCTTCCTTTATACTTCTTCTCTATCACATTAGGTTTTCAATTACCCTGCTATGAAATATTCTAACTCAGATTTCCTTGAACTGACACTGCCTTCTTGTTAAACTTTGTCCTTCGTTGTAGTTTTTTTTTAAGTTCGTATATCACATTCTTTTACTAGTTTCTTAGTTGATCTCCCACATTGTTTTTTATTTACTTCATTTTGCTGTCTTTCAAGTTGACCACATACTATTTTAGGAAATGTTTTTGTTCACTTACCAGGAGATATTTTCTCCTTTGGTACTTGTTCTGCACATTGGCCCTTTTGTTCCTCAGTTGTTAGGAGATAATACAGTTGTCTCTGTTTCTAACTTCACTCACTTTTTGACAGCATTGTAACTCTGTATAGTTAAGTAGAATGTTATTTCTAAAACATAACAAACAAGGTAGATTTATGCTTTAATTATATAGTTTCACATTAAGTATTTTAATTAGTTGACTATCAATATCAAAAGTTATTTCTACAAAAACAAGGGTTTATGACTTGTCAAAAAGCCTTTAGAGACCAACTTGACTGGGCAGTGAGAGTACACACACAGGCTCTGTAGTAAAAGGCCTCACCCATGATTAAATCAATATTTGTCTGCATACGTAAGATTATATCCGTACTTACTTATATTTCTCACTGAATGCAGAAGCTTACTTATAGAAGTGCAATGAGATTTTTTAGTACACATGCTGATATGTCACTCTCTGTATAAGTACCTCATCGGATTTCAAAGTGGGTATGTTAGTAGCTAAATTAATACCTCATTGCCTGTGTTAGAGAATAGAACGGTATGTGTCTGTCTCCCCAATTGCATTTTATCCTGCTGTATATAGAAGTACTTTCTGAGTATATGAGTAAATGCAGAAGTATCTTTGTTACTCTGTGACTGTGTGAGACAGTTATCTATGCTTTGAAAACATGTTTATCTGTTGCTTTATGAGTTGTGCATTCTACTTAGTTCTAGGCTTAGGGGTCTGCAAGTGATTGAGTAAGATTTTAAAACTGAAAGGACATCTCTCTATTACTTAAGCGCAAAGAATAATGCTTCATGGCATACCTACAGCATATCCTAGAGGTGACTTATTTCTACAAAAACATGGGTTTTAGACTTGTGAAAGGGTCTTTAGAGACCAACTTGAATGGGCAGTGAGAGTGCACACACAGACTCTGCACTAGTAGGCCTCACCCATGATTAAAGCAGTATTTGTCTGCATACATGACAAGATCCTGTCAGTATTCGGTTATATTTTTCACTTAATGTATAAGTCCACCAATAGAAATGCCTTGAGACATTTTAGTAAATGTCCCGGTGTGCGACTCTCTGTTTCAGTACCTCTGTGGCTTTCTAAGTGGGTATGTTAGTAGCTGAAGGAATATCCCACTGCCTGTTTTAGAGAATACACAAGTTTGTGTCTGTCTCTCCAATTGCATTTGATACTGCTGCATATAGTAGTACATCCTGAGTATATTAGTGAACGTAGAAGTATCTGTGTTAATCTGTGACTGGGTGACACAGAGGATTTATCCTTTGGAAACAAGTACTGTATGTCTGTTGCTTTATGAGTGGTATATTATACATAGGGCTTGGTTTTGGAGTCTGCAAGTGAATGAGTAAGATTCTAAAACTGAAAAGAACATCTCTCCGTTACTTATCCACAACGTACAATGCTTGATGACATACATACAGCATATCTTAGAGGTGAGTTATTTCTACTAAAATGTGGGTTTTAGACTTGTCAAAGGGCGCTTAGAGACCAACTTGAATGGGCAGTGAGAGTGCATGCACAGGCTCTTCAGTAGTAGGCCTCATCCGTGATTAAAGCAGTACTTGTCTGCATACAGAATAAGATTATGTCACTACTTCCTTATATTTGTAACTGAATGTAGGAAAGCACCTACAAAGGAGCTATGAGATCTTACAAAGATGGTGCTGGTATTTACTCTGTATTTTAGGGCCTTTATAGCTTTCTAAATGGGTATGTAAGTGGCTTAACAAATAAATTAGAACCTGTATTAGGGAATAGATGGGTATGTGGTTGTGTCTTGCATTGCCTTTGATACTGCTGCTTACATAAGCAGCTTCTAACTATGTTTCTGAATGTATAAATCCATCTGTAGCTGCCTCACTGAGTGTGATAGGGCTCTATGCGTTTGTGAATATGTATGTCCCTTGCTTTATAGGTAGTAAACTGTATGTAGTACTTGGTGTAGGTTAATTATTCCTTGCTGGGTGCTACCCTCTATATAGCACTTGGCATAGGGGGCTGCAAGTGCATGAGTAACTTATTCATCTACAAAAACAAACCTCTCTTGTTTTAAACACAAAGCACCACAGTTTAAGACATACCAACAGCATATTTCAGAAATGAGTAGTGGGTACCTAAACATAGGTTTCACAGCTAACAAACATCCTGTACATGCAATGAAACGCTGCTTGTGTTTCACCAAAGAAAGGGTCTGCACTACTAGGAGTGACCCATATGTAAGTACTTCATGTTTAAGTATTCTTACCAGTGTTGTACTACACATATGATTATGTATTATTTTAAAGAATAAATCTTACCATCTAGGTGCATACAAACCGCCTTATAATTTACCAACACCTGCCTAAGTATTATCTAATACATTGCTCTCAACTTCCACATGTTCATATACACCTAGAGTGCATGTTTTCCCTTTCAATTTTGAGTCTTGTAATCCTCTTTTTTTAAAATAGAATAAATGGGGCTACAAGTCAGAGAATTCAAAGTAAAAACATTCCTTCTGAACAACACATCATGTATAGACATGTACAACTTTCATATCTACTAATATATTGTTAAGTATAGGCTTAACACTTACTGTGCAGTATTTTTCTTGCAATTAGGCCATGCAGTAGAGGAGCACATGTACAATATGTAGTTCCATGGCAACATTTTATGATCCAAGCCCTCACATAACTAGTCCTCATCTCAGAGAAAAGGCACCTTAGTCACCTATTAATAAATATATAAAATCACTCACACGACCACTCATACCACTCACATCATCTCAGCTACTTTCAATAATTTTCCATATTTTTTTGCTCTTTCTTTCAACAATCTCATATAGACATATGCATTTTTTTATTAGAATTAAATGTAATTCACACACCTGAAGAGTGAGTTCATTGGTGAAATTGTTGTTTTGCTCTTACTAGATAGATGCAATAGTTTGAGCAATTGTGAAAACTAAGCATAAGAATGACATACCCCTCTCTTGCAAAACAACCATGAATAGCAACCTTTTCAACTTTGCTCTGTCTGATACTGTGGAACTCAGCAAATAAAAACATACCTTTCAAATTTTACTATTGTAAGACCAGTTCTGAATGATTAGTTTGTGTTTACACTTTCATACACTTTTCTAAAGAGCCAAACATGGTGGACTTTTTGTCCGTATTCGCGTCTTAATTGCAATTATTGCAGTAAATTCATGAAAAAACAGGTGCTCAAAAACATATATAGTTTAATTTTTTTATGACTTTACCAGTACTGTACACTTTATTAACAATCCCTCACTAGGAAGTTAAATCCTTATTAATCAATAATGAGTACAAACACCTTTGATTTGAAAAAAGACAGAACTCTCTGTTAACACCCTTCTCCCAAAATACTCTTAGCACACTCTCCATAGCAACCCACCACAACCAGTAGGTGACACGTTTGCAGCACATTCTAGAAGGGACATACTGGTTACAAAATGAGCTGCAGCAGGTGTGGTTTACTGTACATATTAAAAACCATATCCAAGACTGTATTGCATTTTTTTAATTTACCAGATGCAATCACAGACCAATTTACTAATCCTTTCAAGGCACTACCTATTTTTATTCACTAGTACATTCACAGCATCCAATCAAATATGTTTTTTTTTAAACCAGGAGCACATCTCGATTTTAACTACCTTCCATTTTCAATTCTACCTCATTCACCCCAGCCTGCTCCTGTCTGCTACTGCTGCTTCACTTCAAAATGGTTAGAGTGTGGATAGTGGGCCACAGCTATGTATTCTGGGTTAGGGAGGCTGCTAGAAGGAATGGTATTGACTGAGACATGGGTTTGGCTATTGTGGACATTTATTGGATTGGCCATAAAGAGTTAAAGTGGTATCATTCGCTACCTTTGGTTGAAAGCATTGTGGATTCCCAACCCCCTGACCCTATCATTGCGCACTGTGGTGAAATTCACCTAGACACACTGACTGGGGTAGGACTGGAAATCCTAATGAAGGATACCTTTGCACAAATGATGTCACTTTTCAATCACCCTGCCTTGATGTACTCCAATATATGCCAAAGGCAGAGATAGAAATGGTCAAATCAATTCTGTCCAGAGATTAAAAAAGCCAGGAAAAATGTTAATGAAATTGTTTCTGCATTCCACAGAGACCATAACATGGGCTGTATGTACAACAACAACCTGGGCTTTGACATGAATGCTATCAATAGAAGCAACAGTGATCACTTCACAGACAAAGGCAACAGGGTGTTTCTTTCCAACCTGAAACTATGCTTCCTGTCTTACATGTAGCTATCACATACTTACAATGAACACAAAGGCTCTTCTCAGGACCACCCTATTGCCTACAATTTTTTTACATTTTCTCCATTAATTAAAATATATATATGTTAAAAAAATATATCAAAATTCATAACTAAATATATAAGAAGCTCTTCACATCACACTATGGATATCACTTTCTAAATAACTCTATAAACACATCTATCAATCTCTGAGTGTGTCTGTGACTGAGTATATAAGAGTAAGTTTGTGTCTGACAGTGGGCATGTCACTCTGAGTGAGACAGTGAATGGGTGCATGAGTGTCTGAGTCGGTCCGTAAGTGGGTGCATGAATCTCTGAATGGGTCTGTGAGAGGCTGCATGAGTGTCTGAGCGGGTCTGTGATTGGGTGTGTGAGGGTCTGAATGGGTATGTGAGTGGGTGCATCAGTGTTTCAGTGGGTCTGTGAGTGGGTGTCTGAGGGTCCCAGTGGGTCTGTGAGTAGGTGCATGAGGGTTCAAGTGGGTCTGTGAATGGGTGTGTCAGAGTCTCAGTGGACCTGTGAATTAGTGTTTCTGTGTCTGTGAGTGGGTGTGTGAGGTTCTGAGTGGAACTGTGAATGGGTGCATCAGTGTCTGCGTGGATCTGTGAGTAGGTGTGTAAGAGTCTGAATAGATCTTTGAGTAAGTGCATGAGTGTCTTAGTGAATCTGTGAGTGGTTGCTTAAGGGTCTGTGAGTGGGTGTGTCAGTGTCTAAATGGGTCTGTGAGAGGGTGCTTCAGTATCTGAGTTGGTGCATCAGTGTCTGAGTGGGTCTGTGAGTGGGTTCGTGAGTCTCTGAGTAGGTCTGTGAGTGGGTGCATCGGTGTCTGAGTAGGCCTGTGGGTGGATGTGTTAGGGTCAGAGTGGGTCTGTGAGTGTATGTGTCAGTGTCTGGTTCTAAGAGTGGATGCATGAGGATCTAAGAGTGGGTGCAAGAGTGTCTGAGTGGGTGTGTTAATAAGGCATGAGTCTCTGAATGCATCTATGAGTGAATGAATTACCATATGAATGAGTCTATGAATGTTTTTTTTCAAATATTGCCGATATTTTTGAATTTGTTGCGATGTTACATGGGGGGAGCGTCCCCTGAGCATTGCGGTGTATTCAGGAATATCATGCATCATGAAAATAAATCATCAAATGGTCATATTTTCACCCTCGAAGAGCCCTAAATCACAGCCCTGGGGTCAAGGGTACCTCTACCCTGACCCCTTATACCATTTTTCCTTTTATTTTTCAGGCCGGGAGACCGTGTCCCATTCCCTAAGATGGCAGTAGCAACTTTTCGGTCAGGTTGCGGCGAGCCATTCACTGCAATCCTGTTGGTGTGTGCATTAGGGAGGACCCTGCTATCACCTGAAAAACGTTGCGACCGTTCCGCGGCCCTATATATAGAAATTTATTTCCCCTTTAATTTCTCAAAAACTACTGAAAGGATTTACACCAAATAATAAAAAACGTAATCTGCATATGGAAACCTATCTTTCTGCCAAATTTGGTGTAATTCCATTCAGCGGTTCAGGCTGCAGTCTTGTTCAAAACTCCTCTGAGAATTAACATGGGTAACAGATGTTTTTTTATCACCCCCTTTTTCTCTGCCCCGGCTTGACGATCACCCTGGAACTTTCCAAGTGCAACAAGAATTACTGGCACCCATTTTTTGGAAAATGTTGTTGAGATTTGTTTCAGACATGCACGTCCTTGCTCACATGCCAAATGCTTGGCTATTCAGCAGCTGTGAAGTCAGCACCACTACATGAAGGAGCAGGTCTGTGTAACTTTATGGATTGTCACATTTGGAACAAGAGGTTGGAACACTTTCAGCAAACCTGGTAATTTTACTTTGGATTTGCCCACTGAAGGGTGATTAACTGTGTATTAACATTATGTTTGGTTTCAGCAACCCACTGGGGATGAAATAGAAATGTGCAGGGCTACTTTTACCAGGATGCACTTTGCAAACTCACTTCAGAGGCCCAATTGAGAGCAGAGCTGGGATTTGACTGGGTGATCAGGTGCCTGCAATTAATCGGAATAGCCACGCATTTGGCCTGCGAGCAAGTTCGGGATGCCTTGGAGAAATTAAAAGAATTCTCTGTATGTTACTGGTTTTGCTGCATTCCACAATAAATAATCTGTTTGGGAGAGCGCCTTCATCGGTGGACAACTTCTTTTGTGCATATTGAACAGCCAGTCCTGCCATGAAGGCAGCACCACTGCATGAAGGAGCAGATATGTGTGACTTTATGGTTTGTCACATTTGGAACAACAGGTTGGAACACTTTCAGCAAATCCGGTCATTTTTCTTTGGATTTGCCTACTGAAGGGTGATCAACTGTGTATTAACAATATGTTTGGCTTCAGCAACCCACTGGGGATGAAATAGAAATGTGCAGGACTACTTTTTCCAAGATACACTTTGAAAACCCACTTCAGAGGCCACTTAAGGGCAAAACTGGTATTTAACTGGGTGATCAGGTGCTGAAATTAATATCCTAAAGAGCTACGCATTTGGCCTGTCTGCATGGACGGGGATGTCTGAACGTGTTAGGCCTAGGAGAAATGAAAATGATAAAGAATTATATGTATGTTGCTGGTTATATTTTACCTATTGGTGATTGCAGTAGGTAGCTATAGCTAGGACCTAGTTTTCAAAGAAAAATCGTTTTTTGACTTGGATTTATCTTTGGCAGCGTTTGCAAGTCTTTGCAAAATGTTCCCAAAAGGTGTGCCCAAGAATCCTGTTGTGCATGGGAAGTTTCACGGTGATCCGTCAAGTGGGGGCCGTGAAAAAGGTGGGGTAAAAAAAGTGTATTTCCAATATTAATTCCTCTAGGAATTTTGAACACGACTACAGCCCGAACCATTTGACAGAATTACACCAAATATGGCAAAGGTAACTTTCAGTACGCAGTTTACACTTTTTGTTATTTGGTGTGAATCAATTCAGTTGTTTTGTAGATAGCAAAGGAAAATCGAATTTGTGCATTTAGAGTCTTGAAGGCTTTGCAAATCCTCCCAATCTTGTGCAGATATCTGATTGGCTGCCAACACTTCAACCAGGAAAATTTGGCGGCCATTTTGAAACTAGGCTTCAGCTGAGTCCCAAAAAAAAGAAAAAAAAAGAAAAAGGTCTAGGGTGTATATATATATATATATATATATATATATATATATATATATATATACACCCTGAGCCCCTAGCCTTTGTGCAGGGGAACCCTTGGTACTACACCAAGGCTAAAAAGCAATTTGTTTAATTCATGGTGAAAACCATGAATTTAAACTATTTTTGCCGTCATTTTTTTAAACGAAACAAGTGCAGTCACCTACCCTCGCCTTTATTTTTGCCCCCTGGTGGGCCATATCCCAGGGGAATACTAATTTAATTATATTAAGAAGGAGGTGAACGGGCCCCCATCCTAGACCTTACTAAAGTCCTGGGGACCACCATCTCACTGGGGCTAAGTAGATAAAGTATGTGGGGGACCAGGTTGCCCCCTGCAGCCCAGGGATCACCACCTTCCAGGGGCAAATTAGTAAATTAATATAGGGAGGGTCCTGCAGACCCCCCCCCCCCCCCCAATCTCCTGACCATCACCTCCCTGGGGCAAGATCCAAAACAAATAGAAGGGGAGGTGGGCTTCCCTGGGGCTACAGATTAATTTAGACAGGGGGTCCATCATTGACCCCAAGCCCCAGGGCCTACCACCTCCCTGGGGCAAAATTTTAAAAAAGGGTGGGGGCCACGTGTCCACACTCATTGAGCCATATATAGCCCTAGGAACCGCCACCCCCAAGAGCTTGCTCCTGTTGCTTCCTGAGGTGCCCACCCTTGGGAGATAGCTGTTTGCTCTTGCTTTGCAGGAGCAGACATCTCCCACCAAGCAAAAGCAAACATAACTCCACTTTCAACAATCAGGAGCTGTCATACAGTTCCTGTTGCTGAAAGCAGAGCTTTTGTCTCTTTCCCTGCACGCTAAAATGAGTCAGGGAAAGAGATGAAAACATTCCTCCCACAAGCAGGGAGCTGCTATTTAAAGAAGCTCCCTGCTTGAGGAAGCAATGCTAGCTCTCACAGGAGACGGGAATCGGCTGGGACCGCAGGGGCCTTAAGGCTTCCCCCCATGGTACCAAAAGTACTTGATGCAAGTGTGTTTTCTCCAACTTGTAAAGTTGTCTGATGAAGACACGCAAGGAACAATCACTTTGCCAAAGTTACAGACACACAAGATCACTGAATACATTTCCTCTGCGTCCTTTATGCAGCTGTAGTGTTTGAGATGCACTATACACTTACCCAAAGAGGTAGCACTTACTAATTAGCCAATATAAAGGATTCCAGTTGGGTAGACATTTTGGAAGCTTTTCTAGTATAATGCGCATGGCAGAATTAATCCAGGCATGATGTTCATTACACAGTAATTAAAGCTCAACGGGAAGCACTGACAGATATAAACAAACCAGGTGCTCAAGTTAAAGCTCCTCATATTTAAACTACTAAACCTCCAAATTTCTAATGCATGCTCAAGGCAAAACAAGGGTTTTTTCTCTGCATATTCACTTTGAAATATTATCTGGGAACCTTGATGGATGTGTCTGTGTCCTTGCTTTTTTCAGTGCAATATGTTATGTAGTGACTGCGATGAGTGGGTTCTTTCTTGTGAACTGCTGCTCAGAGCCAAACCCCGCCATGCATGGCCAAAGGCCGTGCATGATGCAGGGTTGGGTGAATATAGGGGATTGGCTGAAGGGGGTTGGCCAGAGGGGCTGGCTGCAGGCCAGGCCCTGTGGCCAACCCTCTTTTCGCACAGCCGAAGTATGTGCATGGCGCACAATGGGTGACTATAAGGGGTTGGCTGCACACAGCCAAAGGCCATGTGCGGCAGTGGTTGGATTAATGTAAAGTATTTAAGATTACTTTCTGTTAAAAAACAACATAGAAATTCACTGAAAAAAACAAAGGTTACAGGGAAGTTATAGTTGGGAAATAGAATTTAAAATACCATAGAAATTCACTTAAAAAACCAAAGGTTACAGGAATGTTATAGTTAGGCTCACATTTTCAACGTACAAAACCAGAACTAGTGGCTATAACTTGCGGCCCCGCAATGCACAGTTTTCTCCTCAATAGTTTTTACTGCAAGTGTTACAGTAACATTATCACTGACGTTATCAAAAATGTAATGAGTGCTTTAATTTGTGGTGTAATTAGTAGTGCATGGCGAGGGTGTCAGTGATAGTCAACTTGGGTGCGAATTATAGTTACCTGAAATACCTCTAAATATAACAGGTGAATTTCTATGGTTTTGTAAGTTTACAAAATGAGCATAAATATAACGTCCCTGTAACCTTTGTTTTTTTAATTGAATTTCTATGTTTTTTAAATTTTATTTCCTAAATCTAAAGTCACTGTAACCATTGTTTTTTCAGTGAATTTCTACTTTTTTTAACGTACAGTAATTTTCATTACTATACGTTAATCCAATGACCATTGTGCACGGCATTGTGTCATGAAAGGTGGCGGTTCGCCGCAGGGTCTGACCTGATGCCAGACCCTGCGTCCAATCCCTATGCCCACCCAACCCCGCGGACACAGTGGTAACTGGCTGCAGTTTTGCAAATTCCCCCCCACCACATCCTCCCAGGCTGATTTAGTCCCAGGAGACCACATTCCCTGGGGCATGGCCTTCTAAACATTTTTAGGGGAGGGAGACAACGTGGCCCCCTCCCAGGACTGATCTTGGCCCCAGAGACCCCATCCCTGAGAGCCCGGCCTAAATATATTTTTTTGGTGGGAGGGGGCTGCACGGCCCCCTCTCCAAGCTAATCTTGGCACCAGGGACCGCATACCCTGGGGTGCGGCCTGAATATTTTTTGGGGAGGGGGCCATGCTGCCCCTCCCCAGGACGACCTTGGCCCCAGGGACCCCATCCCCTAGGGCCTTGTCTAATTATGTAAATTGGATCATAAATTCAAAGTTGTTCTGAACAGGGGCTCCCAAAATACGTTTGGCCCAGGGCCCCCACAATCCTTAAGATGTCCCTGCACGCTGGTAAGAAAATCCGGCCAGCATGTCGGTGAATGCCATTAGGCAGGACCACAGGACTCTGGCGGTTTCTCCACTACTGATGAGCAGAGTTCTGAATCCATTGTAGTCTTTTTATAGTTGTTAAAGATGATCCATGGTAGAGGCTATTGGCATAATCGAGTTTAGATAGAATAAGGGAGATAGTAGCCTAAACCTAGTGTGGAAATCCCAGGTGGGGGAAGATGTGTCACAGAGGTTTTATAGTAATGAAGCTTGATCTTGCTAGTTTGTCCACTTGGTCATTCAGTGATGGCTTATAGGCCATGGAAATTCTGAGGTTTGTTACTTCCTTGGATTATTTGGGCTGTGTTCCCAGATTATCAGGGCAGACGGCAAGTGGGTCATAATTTTTTCAATCACCACATGTGAATATTTCTGTTTTGGAAGCATTCAGTTTGAGATGGCTCCATGTTATCTATTGATCAACGGCTCTGAGGCAACTGAACATTTGAGGCTTTCCACTTTAAGGAGTATTTGTGTGTCATCTGCATAGTTGTAGCATGTGAGATGAAATGTATTGATTAGTGCCAATAATGACTTAATGTAGATGTTAAAAGCATGGGTGAGATGGTAAGAGCCTTTAAGGACCCCTGCTTTTGTTAAGTATAGTTTGGATGAGAAAAAGTGGTATGGATTACTTTGTCTTCTGTTTTGAAGTAGGATGTGATCCTGCCAAGAGCAGTCCCCTCTATGCCAGTTTCATACAGTCTTTGTTTTAGAGTGTCATGGTCAACTGTGTCAAAGACAGCTGAGAGGTCCAACAGACGTAGTGCAGAAACTCTGTTCCAGTCAACTGTGCTCTTTGGATCGTCCTATATGGCAATGAGGGCAGCTTCTTTGCCTCTTTCTGAACAGAATCATGTTTGGAAGTCTGAAAGTATGGAATTATCTTCAATGAATTGTGACATCTGGGCGAATGCTGCACTTTTCTATCAGTTTGACCCTGAATGGTCAATTTGTAATCAGTCAGTAGTTGTCGGAGTTAAGTGGGTCCAGGATTGTTTTCTTTAGTAATAGGGGTATGTATGATATGTTTGGGTCTTCTGGAATTATTCCTGTAGATAAGGAATTGTTGGTGAATCTTCTTACTGGCGTGGCAGCAGAGGTAGTTAGAAGAATTTTCTTGAAGGTTTGTGGTGGACATAGATCAAAAGGGCTGCCGGTAGGCCTGCTTACTTTGACCAGATCCATTAATTCATTGTGTGGTATTTGTTGGATGGAATGCAGAGGCTGGGTTAGCCAACCCTTGAAGAAGCCTTTTTAAGAAAAGAGTTGAAGCAGGTGGTTTTCCTTTGTTTTAAATAGGAGTCCAGCGTGTTTGCTTTGGTTGTGTAATGATTTGCCAGTTTGCCTGTGAATTCTTGAGTAATGGGATGAGCTCCTTCTAGGCAGTTTGGTTTACGAAATACAGTGAGAATAATATAGAATTCTTTATTTTCACTTTTAGTATTTGGAATTCTGTCTGAATAGTGTCTTTTTTTTTAGCTTTTTTGATTACTGAATTGTTGAATCTGTTTAGTTTCTGTAGTTGAAGTTTGTCTTGATTGGTGTTTGTTTTGATCCAGGTGCATTGCAGGTTTCTAATTTGATGTTTTATCTCTTTTAGCTGTGTATTTCTCCAAGATGTCTGTTTTCTTTTGTCCTGTTTTGTTGTTCTTACTGGTATTAGGATATCAAAAGCTTCCTGTAGCCACTCATATAGTTTTTGAACAGCATTAATGGTGCCTAGATCTGTATTGGATGTTAGTTGTTTCTAAGTGTTAAAACATTGAGTTTTTTCCACGGTCGAGAGGTGGCTGCATGTAAGGTGGTTTTAGGTGTATTGATTTGTGTTGTTTATGTTGGAAAGCAAGCAAATAGTGGTGTGACAATGTGACTAAGTCAATGGTTTGAAAGCTAACTATTTCTGTATTTGCAAAAATTGTATCTAGGATTTGTTGAGCGGTGTGTTTGTGGGAGATCTGATGTAGATTCTAGGCCAGTGTGATTGTTTTCAGATGGGGCATAATAGGTTTGTCAAAAGGAATATTGAGGTCACCAAGAATGCATAGGTTGGAGTGCAGCGTTATCATTTTTTAAACTGTGTCTAAAAGTGTGTTGAGGAATGTTGTGTTGCTAGGTGGAGGTCTGCAAAGGAGTAGAATTTACAGTAGAAAGTTGGTTTAGAGTTGCAACTGGTGAAGAGGACCTCACAACCTTGTATGGAGGCATTGTCTGCTGTAGTGGTATTTAATGCTTGCTTGAATACATCAACTAGGCCCCCTCCTCCTTTGCCTATACAATTTTGTGTTATAGTCTGATGCATCACTGGAGCCATGTCATCTCCCAACAATGATTCAGCTATGAAGAGTAAGTCAGGTTGTGTGTCAGTGAGAAGGTCAAAGATGTGATGCTTGTTTTTCGAGTGATTGAGAATGTATTAGTAGCCAGTTTAGAGAATGTGTTTTGGTGATGGTGTGACTTTGTTTTGTAGAAAACTGAGCAGTATTTTGTGGACTTGTAGAAGGTGTATATTTAGTGCTGGTATCAGCTGAATGAAGATAGCAATGGTGTAGCTTTTCGGTATTGTATACCTCAGTCCAGTAGGATAAGAAGGCATTTTGATGGGTCTAATTGTGTAGGTGGTGGAGATTGCAGTTGAGGGGGAGTTGGTGAGCTATGTTGTTTTTGTGGAGTAGCATTTTTGTGTAATAGATATGGAGATGCAAAGTTGTGAAGCATGGCATGTTTACTTTTTTTGCATCTCTTTAGGCTGGAAGGAGTATGGGTTAGGTGTGGTGGTGCAGCATGTGGGTCATGTTGTAATGTTCTAATTGTCCAATGGATACAAGATAGTTACAAGAGAGTTGCTATGTTGAGACTGCCAGCAGAGTTGGTTTAGGGTATGTACTACTTGTGTAGCGATGAGGGCCGGAGTGGGTGTATGTTACTAGTTTGTGATTGAAAGTATTATGAGGTAGTGTGTGTGACAGAGATTTTGCTATGCTGGTGTGTGTGTTGGTAGTGATGTGTTTTGGAAAAGAGTGTATGTGATGTGGGAGACGTGATGGACAAGAGATAAGAGTGGAGTGGGGTTGGGAGCACACTTCCTCACATCCCAGCACAGTTTACCCCTTTGCATCCTGGTAAATGGAGTACACACTTAGTGCTTACTTCACCATTAGCTATAGTCTTTCACCAAAGTTGGTGCAGACATTGCTGTATATCTCTAGACAGATGTTTTGGGGTTTAGGCCTTTATCAGTAGAGAGCAGAAGTAGTACAGAGCAAAGAAAATTCATCTGGGGGTGCTGAAAATGCTGCCAAATTCCTCTCAGGTCACAATACCACTCACAGGCACACAGATGCATCTCAAAAGCTTGTAAGCTTGCTGGCTCAAGGGAACCTTCTAAACATGAGGGGGGTTGGGAGACCACTGATGAAATTGTTTTTTTGATCTCTACTAATGAAGGATAAAATCCAGAAACACATGTCTAGAGATGTATAGCACTATCTGAGTCAACTCTGGTAAAAACGACAGCTAATATTCATGTAAGTGTAAACCTTGTACTGCATTTACCACAATCCAAAGGTGTGAACTGTGCTGTGATGTGAGGAGGTATGCTTCCATCCCCCTTCTGTTTAAAAAGGCTCCTTTGAGCAAACAAGTTGACAAGCTTTTGGAGATGCACCTCTGCACCAGTGGGAGGTACTGAGACCTGAGAGGACTGTGGCATTATTCTCAGAAACCCTTGATGAAACTCATTTTTTGATCTCTACTGATGAAGGATAAAAACCAGAAACATGTGGCTAGAGATGTACAGTACTGTCTGTACCAACTCTGGTGAAAAACTACAGCTAATATTCAGGTAAGTGCAAACTTTGTACTGCATTTACCACGATGCAAAGGGGCAAACTGTGCTGTGATGTGAGGCAGTTTGCTCCCATCACCATTCTGTTTAAAAAGACTCCCTTGAGCCAATGAGCTGACGAGCTTAGCTTTTGGAGATGGACCTGTGCACCAGTAAGACGTACTGAGACCTTAGTGGACTGTGGCAGCATTCTCAGCAACCCCTGATAAAATGTGTTTTTTGATCTCTTCTGATGAAGGATAAAATCCAAAAACACATGTGTCTATAGATGTACAGCAGTATCCGCCCCAACTCTGGTGAAAAAATACAGCTAATATTCAAATAAATGAAAACGTTGTACTGTATTTACCACAATGCAAAGGGGCGAACTATGCGGTGATATGAGGCAGTTTTCTCCCATCCACCTTCTGTTTAAAAAGGCTCCCCTGTGCCAACAAGCTGAGAAGCTTTTGGAGATGCACCTGTGCACCAGTGAAACAGACTGAGAGGAATTTGGAAGCATTCCCAGCAACCCACGTGAGATTCTGTTTTGCTGGTGTGTGTGTTAGATTTTGAGGAGTAGTGAGAGGAGGTGATGATGTATTTGTTTTCTAAGAAGTAGTTGTTTGTAAAGTATTGTTGGTGAGTGGAAGCTGAAAGGTAAAGGTGGTAGTGATGTGTTTTGGAAAGCCATGTATGTGGTGTGTGCGAGATGAATGACAATAGTTAAGAGTGTTTGAGTTAGATTTGATTGTTGGAAGGGGTAATATGTGTGGTATAGTGGAAAGTAAGGGTTGTGATTGTGGTTTTGTGGTAAAAGAGGGAGGGTGTTGATAGATGAAAAGATTGAAGGCTGAGTATAGGTTTCAGTGGTGACAGAAAAGGGTCTTGTAGCGAGTACAGTAGATCCTTTGTATGAGTAGGGAGTGTTTGTATGGATCAATCAATCAATCAATCATGGATTTGTAAAGCTCAGCTAATCACCCGTAGGGTCTCAAGGCGCTGAATGTAGGTGTGCTGCTCAGTAGAAGAGCCAGGTCTTGAGGTCCTTCCTGAACTGCTTTAGTAATGCGGTCTGCCTGAGCTTGAGGGATAGTGTGCTCCATGTCCGGGCTGCTAGGTAGGAGAAGCATATTCCTCCTGCTGTATTTTTCCAGATCTTGGGGACGGCTGCAAGGATAAGTTAGGAGAAATGGAGACGTCTACTGGGTACGTAGAAGGAGAGGCGGTGGTTGAGGTATGCCAGTGCTATGTTGTGCAGTGCCTTGAAGGTGTGGAACAGGAGTTTGTATGTGATGTGCTTGTTGACTCAGAGCCCGTGTAGGTCTCTGAAGTGGGAGGAAATTCGGCTGCGTTGGGGGGTGTCCAGGATGAGTCTGGCTGCTGCATGCTGGACTCTTTGAAGTCTTGATTGAAGTTTCTTGGTGATGCCAGAATAGAGTGTATTGCTGTAGTCCAGTTTGCTGATGATGAGTGCATGGGTGACTGTCTTCCTTGTGTTGGGGGGAATCAAGTTTGCTGAAGAGAGCGCATTAACTTGGCAGGCCATCGATAGAGAGGAGTCCAAAATGATGACCAGGTTGCGCGCATGGTCAGTGGGGGTGGGGGCGTTTCCCAGAGCAATGGGTCACTAGGAGTCGTTCCAGGCAGAAGGGGTGGAGCCGATCACGAGGATCTCTGTTTCGTCTGAGCTGAGCTTGAGGTCGCTGGCCTCCATCCAGGTGGTGACTTCTCTCATTGTGTTGGGGAAATTCCTCATGGCTTCAGCAGAGTCCTCAGACAGGGAGAGGATCAGTTGGGTGTTGTTGATGTAGGAGACTATGATTAGCTCGTGTAGTTTGGTGATCTTAGCGAGCGGGACCATGTAGACGTTGATGGACAGGTTGTAGTTATGTACAGTGTTTATTTGGGTTGTGTTGGCAATGTGTGGATTACTTAGTAGTGTAGGATAGAGTGTTGTTTTGTGTGGGAGTGAATGCACTGTTGTGTGGTAGTTGAGGTAGAAGGGTGTATAAGTGTAGTTTGTGGAAGGTTTTGGTGTTTGTTGAGAGGGTAAAATGTTGTTACTGTATGTTTGTAGTAAATGAGTGTGGTGCATTTGCTGTGAGTGTGTTAATATGTTTGTGGGTGTTTTCAGGTGGGTGCTGGTGAATGGAAAAAGGGCCCATTTTTATTCCTAGGACTGACCAGTCATGAACAGGCCCAAACAGGCAACTGCCCTTGCCCTCTCTGCCCTTAGCCTCTCTGCCCGGGTTGAGAAGCCCTGAGCCATAAACTTAAATAGCCCTAGGTCAGGTGACTCCCTTCGGACAATGAGAATCAAAGCCCTAATCCTAACAAATCAGAACACTACCCTTAAGCCCTAGAACCAATAGGAGACCAAGCCCTTACAACCAATCGCAGCCCTAGGACTAGCAGCCAATCAAAACCCTAACCCTAAGCCCTAAGTCCAATAGGACGCCCAGCCGTAAGAACCAATCAGAACCCAAGACCTATCAGCCAATTAGAAAACCTAATCCTAAGCCCTAAGCCCAATAGAAACACCCGATACAGAAACCAATCAGAGCACAGATATTATGTACAATAGTCCCTTATGTAAGCGGCATGGAACCTTAAGCAGAAGCTGATGGTGAGGGGGGCAGTGAGTTGCTCCTGAAGCACAGAATCACCTTGGATAGAGACAGGTTCAATCCACACTTTGCCGGTACTGATTTAGCCTTCATATGAACATAAAGTTGTGCTGTTTACATGGTATTTATATTTCCTAATGTTTGCTCTGTATTTCAGAGCACTATCAAATATCCTTTCTCCTGTTGTCACTTACTATTAGCAAGGAAGGCAGCTTATGAAGACCTTCTGCAAGGCAGCTGTTCTTCTATTAGATCTCTCTTACCCTTGTCTTTGTTGAAGATTTGTTGAGTGAGGTGCAGGACAGGAGTGTCTCTGCTTGGTTTATTTTGTTATAATGAATCAGTTCTGATGTAGGAGATCATACAGAGTGCAGAAAGGCAATGGGAAGAAGACGGAAAAATGAACCTGCTAAAACTTACTAAATCCTCATCAGTCGTCTCCGTTCCAGTCCTTGTTCGTGGGAGCATTTTCTCTGTCTCTTGAACGTTGTGTTTGACTGCTGTGACTAAGGAGGCCAGAAAGAACACTTATAAGAGGAGAAGAAAGTGCACATAAAAACAGCACCACAGAGATCACTCAAGAGAGTGAACCTTCTTCCTGGAGGTATGACAATCATAATCTCTTTTTCAAGCAATACTAAACAGAGATGTGGAGGCAGCTTTTCCAGTAAAGGGTCTTCCCTCTGCAGAACAGAGCAGAAGGGAAGAGTCGGCAGGCCAGATCTACATATAAAGGGCATTAAGCAAAGAGGTTGTTATGTTTAGGGTACAGACCTTGCTGCAACATATAAGGAAAATACTCTCCAGAGTCTACAGGGGATGAAGAGGAACTAGACGAGGATGAGGAGGAACAAGATTTGATTTTTTCCCAACAATATCAACATAAGGAACCTGATTCTCTACCTCTGCATAATGTAGTTCGTAAAGTCCTCACAAGAAAGAGGAAAGAGTTGGATCATTCTGTTTCCCCACCCTTAGCCAACTACCAAGATCCATTCCTTGCAGTGGTTAACGTTCATTTTTGATGGCAGATACTAGAATCACTTTTAATTAATAATAATTTATAAAGAATATTAATGCTGTGCCTTGTGAACCAACCAAGGTTGGTTTGTTGTTGTGCCTGTCTGTTTCCACCTTGCAGCTCTAATGAGCACCCATTCATTCCTTTAGGGGATATCAATCCAAACCAGTTGGTTTTTCTTAGAAGTTTTGCTCTTGAAGGTCCAGTGGGGTGCTCCATGTCGCTTCATGGGATTTACTTTTCATTTAAGGGGCTCCAGTGTCCTCCCTCTGAACTCTAAAGATCAGTGCACATAAAGTTCTTTCTTGGGGGGAATGTATTTTCTGCATTAACTTCTATTGAAGCAAAGTCAATTTCAGACGGGAGACAGCAAAAAAAAAAGCCATATTTTGCTTCGAAAGACAGGAATCTCCTGCCTGAATCTGGTCTACTGGCATGTGTGCAAATGGCCAAAGGAGGCTGTCCATAATCACCTTCTTACGGAAGTTTTGTCGCTTTGATGACAGGGGTACTGGCGAACAGCAAAAGATGACTGGAGCTATTTCTAAAAACAGATTATTATGTAAAACTTCAAAATGCAAATTGGTCCATATAATTTTTTATATATATATATATATATATATATATATATATATATATATAGAGAGAGAGAGAGAGAGAGAGAGAGAGAGAGAGAGAGATATCCCATTTGGTGTAACTGTGTAAAAATTAACTATTTGAACTAATGTTAAGCAGTACTGGCACTTCTCAGAAGCAAACGGGTACTCTAAGTACCTGCTATACTTCCATTCCAAATACTGATACTGGAGTTGGGGGTGTTTGGCTGGCAGAAGATTTGTTAAGAATTCACCTAAAACAGTTCAGAAAGGTAAGTTACTGCATTGAGTACAAAAAGCAGTGTGTGCTGCCTAGTGTCAACGCTGGCACCCTTACACCATGGTACAAGGGTGCCTGTGTTATGGGCAGGATTGTTCCCTGCACAAAAATAATCCTTAAAGGCATACTACTGTTTCCATTTCTGCTGCACAATGCAGCACACATGGACAAAGAAATTAAAAAGGAGAAAAAGAAATATTTATCTTTGTTCTGCCTCAGTAGGGTATGCATAGCAATTTGGCACATACCCGTGTTTACAGCTCTTTGTAATTCGAAACGTCCATATACTACACCGATATAATGCCTACCGGACAAAACGTAATGCAAAGCAGCACTGTGAGCTGCGTTTGAATTACTTTGTGTTTAGTAAACCACGCAAAGCCACCCAAGGTGGCTTCGCGTGGCTTAGTAAATGCCACAATTATTTGTACTTTGGGGCGGCGCCACAAAATCGATGCAACCCTGCCACGCAATCATAGTTAATCTGGCCGTAGGTGTATTTAAAAAAAAAAAATATATATTGCACCTTCAGAGAGAGTGAAGGCCCAGTGTCGTGTAAAAGTGGGAAGTACATAGGGGCACAGCAGACAAAGGTGACAGAGTGAGAGTAAATCAAAGCACAGAGACAACCATGAACTGCGGCACCCGCAATCGTACAATCGATTTGCGAACTTGGAGACAGGGAGAGAAGCGGCCTATGTTGATGCTTTTATTTTACAATTTACGTAAAGAGGACAGCGGTGAAATAAAATTGTTGGACACGTAAGGCAAGTGCAAGACACAAAGCCCTACACCCTCGATTAAAAATCAAATAGCCTGTCTGAGTTTTTATGCCACACACTTCCAGGGATGGCACGATATAGTTGGCAAAGCATTTCAAATATTAGGCAAGCCTTCTCGTTGGTAAAAAAAAAAAAGTACATGTGTTATGCATTTGTTTTTAATCAAGGAATGGTATTTTAAGGGAAGCAGGGAAAAGGGTAGATTAATTATCACGCTAGACTGATGGAGTTATGTGGATGATTTGGGCTTAAGTATGCCCAAGTTATTTTATTAAACAGTGCTCCTTTTTCGCTCGCTGGCACAGCAAATTGGCAGCCAGGGACGTGCTGAAGGAAGGTGCAGCAGTGAAAGAGAGTCCTTGGCATACCCACCTGCTACTTGCCCACAATTACCTTCTCCATCTTGATGCGTGACATCACGGCTCCTGTAAACACCATTTACCACCGAATTAAGAGGCTCTAAAATTAAAAACACACATGTGGAACAGATCATAAGATTTCCACAAGCCAAAAGCGACTGATGAATCTCGTCTTTCAGGATGATTCAACTCAAGTTTTTTCGGGTTGTTTCAAAATTCGAGATCATCCCTGGCATGATCAATACTCTTTTTCATGGTCAAATAAAAACTCTTACTTTGTTTAGATTACCATCCAGAGACAGCTGAGTTGTGCACAAATCAGTGGCGCTTCTTATCCAGTTTGGCTGCTATGCTGAGCCTCGCTCGCATGTTGGTAGGTAATGGTAGGAAGGTGTGCTATCTCTGGCCTTTGCGTTCGAGGGTGCAGCCCTGGCTCCCTTCCAAATGATACTTCTTCTTGTGCCTCTCCCCTTAGCTCTTGTCGCTTTCCAGGTGGGAGAGAACCTGCTGCCAACCAAGAAAACTTTCAGGCAGATTCAAATTTTACACTAGGCCCTGGTCTAATAAATGCCCTCGATGATGTTCCTCACTTAGTGAGTTCTTCCAGATTCAGGTTGTAAAGTCAAGGGATTTGGGCTCCTTTGATTATTTTTTTTGGTGGGGGGGGGAACTCAGTTCCATGCAGTTAATATCTCACACCTTCCTGAGACATTGCTAACTGTTGAATATTGAAATCCAGACTCGTTAACAAAATTCCAAGGTGTTCCAAATACAGATGGAAGCTCATCGTAGACAAACGATATGAATGCAAGAGACAACAGGTAGTAGGCGAAATCTAAAACAGCCCATCTGGATTCTGAACTAGCTGGAATTTGCCCGAGGAGAAGCATAAGAACCAACTATGTTGATATAACCAACATGTGTTGTTAGGCTATTGATAAGCATTTCATTGCTAACTCTACCAAATGCTACAGACAAATAAGCTTGGACCAGTAGGCATGGGTCACCCCAGTCAGTGACACGGAGCATGTAATACAAAATTTAGATGGTGGAAGAGTGATACCACAGTATGGTGTGAAGAATGGAGAATGAATGATAGTGATGGTGTGGGTGAATGGTGAGGATCTGCTCTTGGAGTATAATGGCTTTTCAAATTATTTATCTGATAGACATCTAATCGCAGCTTCCTCATCAGCACACTACGGAAGTGGCATCATAGGCACCTATATAGGCAACACCTCGGCACACGGAAGTCAGTTCTTTTCTTTCCAGGCCAGTAAGCACTAATTCAGAGAAGAACTTCCCCTCTGCCAGTTTTTGACAGAATTTTTTCGACTTTTTATCAAGTGTTTTTTGGATATGTCGAAGAATGTCTTCAAGGAAGACAGGATTCAAGCCATGTGGTGCCAGTCACTGCGCCATCTTGTATGTTTGCGGGGTCTCAAGCATGACCACTACTCCAAGTCATACTTGGACTGCCGGGCCATGCCACCAAAAGCTTTGAGTGAGCGGTCCATAAAGTTGCTAGCGGCCCGTAGGCGACGCCACAGTGTGCGACTCCTCGGAGATCTCTGTCCTGATCAAGGGGAAAGTCGCAAGTTTTTTTTTGATGTGTTGAAGGATGTCTTCAAGGAAGAGAGGATTTAAGTGGTGTTGTGCCTGTCATTGCGCCATGTCGGTTAGAGACCCCCATCTGGTCTGTTTGCGGTGACTCAAGCACAACCAAAACTCCAAGTCATGCTTGGGCTGTCAGGCCATGCCACTGAAAGGTATGAGGGAGCTGTCCCTAAAGCTGCTAGCAGCCTGGCAGGCGACGCCAAATCGTGCGACTCCTTGGAGTTCTACGTCCTGACCAAAAGGTCATGGGAGCCTACCATGCCCCCCCAGTCTTCTTCGTCCCACTTAAAGTCCTCAGAACATTCTGGAAAGAGGCACAAGAAGCGTAGGAAGTCAAAGTGTGCTTCGACTTCTCGTCCGTCATCTGACGCAACAAGTAAGGAACATCGACATACTCAGCACGGTTCCACGGAGCAGTTGCCTGGGTCAACTTTGGGCCTTCCCATTTTTCCGGGAGCCGGAGCAACCCTTGCTCCAATGAAAGACTTTCATGAGGTTATACACCATGTATTTGAGCAGGCTGAGCACTCCGGAGTACCTTCAGGCCCCATCATGTCCTGCGCCAACGAATGCGGCCTCGGCTCCGATGGGCTCAAGCGGATTCGATCACGGATCTGGACCAGCACTAGTCATGCCAATGCAACCTTCCCCAATGCTAGTCCCAACGCCAATGCTCCTGGTGCCACCAGCCCCATTCTGATACCAGACGACTCAGAGTCGGAACTATGCCAGTTAATGTCGATTCTGGCACCAACAGGGCCCATGGGTCTTAGGTTGTTCCCAGAGCCCTATTCTGAAGGGGTAGGCATGGAGGAAAAATGGGAGGGGTGACAGGACCCCTTAGTATACCTGTTGGAGAGCCAAGGTTCCCTGGACTCGTGTAAGAAACTGGGAGAGGCCAGTGGGCTGGATATTTCTCCATGTACTTGTCTGCTTTCTCCCCCAACCATGGCTAAGGAGGAGGGAGCATCTTATGCAGTGGCAGTGAAGAGGGCTGCGGAGGTCCTTGACCTTAAATTATCCTCAGTGGCGGTCGAGACTAACATCTTGATGGAAGTGCTTCAGCCAGGAACTTTCTCATCTGAACCCCAGCTACCTTTAAACTAAGCACTCAATTATGTCCTGCTGCGATCCTGGTCCAAGCTCAGCACAGGGGCACCAGTGAACAGGATAATCACCTGCCACCATCGCCTGGCACCTGTGGACCAAAGTTTCCTCTCCCAACCTCCCACTCTTGAGAGCTTGGTAGTCCAAGCCTCAACCTCCCATGGCAAGTTCCCTGCTGCACCCCCAGACAGGGAATCCAAGAGGCTGAATACATTAGGCAAGAAAATGATTTCTTCCACCAGCCTGGCATTGAGGTCGGTGAACACCACATGCCTTTTGGGCTGGTACTCCCACACGTTATTTGACACGGTTATGCAGGTGCTGTCACAGGTCCAAGAGGAGGCCCGGGCCATTATCTCCCAAGCGGTCAATGACGGGAGAGCCGCAGTGAAGTTCACTATTTTGTGTGGTTTGGATACTACTGACCTGCTGGGCAGAGGTTTCCCTTAACGGTGGGGCTTCAACGCTATGCCTGACTGAGAATATGTGGCTTTTTGGGGTATGTTCAAGCCAGCCTCATGGACATGTCCTTCGATGAGACCCGTCTCTTTGGAGAGAAGGCAGACTCCGTGCTGGAACGCTTTAAGGACTCATGGGCTATGGCCATATCCTTGGGCTTCTCAGCTGTCTCACATCCCAAGTCTGCCTTTCACCTCTTTCATGGCTATAGAAGGGGTGCACCACCATGCCAGCCTGTTACCAGCCACCATCCAGCGCAGGCTTCCCAAGCTTTGCACGGGCGAGGGTGTGGTGTATACTGGCAGGTCAGTTAGCCAGAGGTCTGCCACAACCACCAATCCCCTGGCAGCTGCAGCTTCCAAGCCCTCTTCATCTTGTCTAGCAAGACCATGGATGTCCAGTTGGTGGGAAAATCCATCATCATGTCCACCACTGGCAGTCCATATCATTGGACAAGTGGGCCTTGCAGATCATTGGGAGGGACCACTCTTTCCTCTTTGAATCCTCCTTGCCCACATACCTCCAACACAAGATCGGCTGATGGAGAATCAGCTGTCCTTGCTCCGCGAGGAAGTTACGTCTCTCTTGGCCAAAGGAGCCACATAGAGGGTTCCAATATCAGAAGTAGGCAGTGGTTGCTATTCCTTCTATTTTCTGATACCCAAAACGAACAAATGACTTTGGCCTATCCTAGACCGCCGAACCCTCATTCTCTTTCTCAAGAAGGAGAAATTCAAAATGTTCCCTTTGTCTCAGGTCTTGTCTGCCATAGACAAAGGAGACTGAAAGGTAGCATTGGACTTGCAGGATACTTCTCCATATTCCCATCTTGCCTGCCCACAGACGTTACTTGTAGTTCAAGACAGGACATGAGCACTTGCAGTTCACCATGCTCCCCTTTGGCTTACCAGTGTCCCTTGGGTGTTCACCAAGGTGATGGTCGCAGATCACCTGCAGAGATTAGGAGTTTCAGTCTTCCCCTATCTCAAGAACTGGCTATTGAAGGTGGGCTCGCCCAAGGCTGTTGTTTCCCTTCTCCAGACAATGGCAAACCTCCAGCATTCACTGGGGTTCACTATAAACATGCCAAAGTCACAACTGACTCCTTCTCAGATGCTCCCTTTAAGCTGAGCTGTTCTGGACACGGTCAAGTTTCCGGCTTATCCTCCTGGACAGAGAGCCCAGGATATATCACTCTATGATACCAATATTTCGGCCTGTAGCCTGGATTTTGGTAAGAATTACTCTGAGGTTTCTGGGCCTCATGGCCTCCTGCATCCTGCTGGTGACACATGCCAGAAGGAATATGCGGGCTCTGAAATTGGACCTGAATTTCCAATGGACGCAGCATCAGGGGAATTTTTCCAACATGGTCCAGATCTCGGAGAGAACTGCAAAAGGTCTGCTGTGGTGGCTACCAAACTGCGATTGGGTTAGAGGCAGACCCCTCTCCTTTTACCAACCAGACCTCACAGTATTGACATATTTTTCACTCCTGCGTTGGAGTGGCCATGTGGAGATCAGAGGACTCTGGTCTCTGGTGGAATCTAGACTCCACATCAACTTGCTGGAGCTCCGGGCAATCCAACTGGCATTCAAAGCCTTTCTACCATTCACCAAGGGAAGGCTAGTGCAAGGGTTCACGGACAACACAACCGCCATGTGGCACTGCAACAAGGAGAGTGGGGTGGGGTAGTGGACCCTTTGTCAAGAGGCCTGGGGTCTCTGGATGTGGCTAGAACAGCAGGGCATAACCCTGGTGGTTTAACACCTGACAGGATCTCTGAATGCAGGAGCGAACAAACTCAACCGTCAATGCATAGGGGATCACGAGTGGCCTCTCCACTATGAGGTGGCACAAGGTCTCTTTTAGCAGTGGGGAGAGCCTTGGTTAGATCGCTTTGCCTCCAAAGAGAATGTGCAATTTTGTGCATTGGAGTTTCCAAGACGACTCTCACTTGGAGATGCTTCTCATCTCTAGTGGACTTCGGCCCTCTTATATGCCTTTCTGCCCATACAACTCTCACACAGAGGTCTCAAGAAAATCAAGAACGACTGGGCTCAAGTCACCCCTTTGGGTCTGGACTGGGCACAGAGTCTGGTATTCCAGGCTTCTCAAAATGAGCACTGATCCTCCGATCAGGCTGCCCCTTTGTGAGGTTCTTCTGCTGCAGCAGCAGGGGACGGTTCTCCCCCCGAACCGGTCAACTCTACCCTTCTTACGAGGAGGTTGAGGAATGAGTGGTGATAGTTGACAGTATTTGACCTTCTCCTGGAAGTTTGTAATGTATTCTGGCATCCAGACGTCCCTCTACTAATATGGAGCACACCAGCCGTTGGCAAAAATTTGAAAATTATTGCACAGAAAAGTCTACCCATCCTCTTTCTGCCTGCTTCTCTTCATTCTCACCCTTTCCCAGCCGGGCTCTGCTCTAGGTACACTTAATGGTTATCTTTCTAGTCTGCCTGCCTTCCTGTAGCTGCCTGACCAAACTTCTCTCTTCCCCCTAGTGTAAATATATTCCTGACAGGACTTGTACATCTGTTTACCCCTTCATCTTTCATTATGCCTCAGTTGGACCTTGATTTGGTTCTCACCTATCTAATTTATGCTCCCTTCGAGCCTCTGCACAATAGTCCCCTCTGACTGCTTGCCATCAAGACAGCCTTTTCAGTGGTAAAAACACCTGCCCAGAGGGTGAGTGAGGTGCAGGCTTTATCACTCAAGCCTCCCTTCATGTCTGTATACCCAGACAAACTGGTGCTTCGCACTATGGCCTCTTTTGTCCCGAACATAATGACTCCATTTCATGTGGGCCAGTCAGTCACCCCGCACAGCTTTTACACTCCTCCACATCCCTCTAAAGAAGTGGAGCGACTCCACCTTCTGGACCCAAAAAGAGCATTGTGGTTCTATCCTGACCAAAGGTAAGAGTACCAGGTGGACGACCAACTCTTCCTGGGGCATGTTGGTGCAAAGAAATACTGGGTAGTACAGAAACAAACCATTTCACGCTGGGTCATTCTCTGTATTGAGATCTGCTACACTGTGTCCAAAAAGCAGCATCCTGCTGGCTTATTCCACTAGGGGAAACAATGTGACCACGGCATTAGCACATGCAGTCCCAGTCCAGGATACCTACCAAGCAGCAACATGGGCATCCTTGCACACCTTTACCAAACACTACTGCCTGGATGGTCAGGTCCATAGAGACACGCATTTCGACCGTACAGACCTGCAGGATTTTTTAATCTAGAAAATGTGTCTGTAGCCCACTGCTGGGGATCGTATTGCATGGGTATCTACTGAAATTTAAAGAATCTGCGGCTAGATGTCTCTATCAGATGAACAAATTACTTAACTTTAGTAACACATTATCTGGTAGAGACAATATCTAGCACAGATTCTCTACCGACACTCCCATCTTCCCTGCTCTGCAGACAGATTTCTAGGATTAGGGATGATCCCCTTCAGGGCCCTGGTTTGGACACACCAATATCAGTGCATTTCATGGCTTTGAGCTCCTGGCGTGGAATGTTGTAAAAAGTAACTTAAGTCTATATGCCAAGGTGGCACCTATATAGGTGACCGTGAAGTCACTTCTGGCATGTACAACGCTGACACATGGAACCGAAAGAAGCCACCTAATGACATGCAGTGGTACTGCTCACACAAAAAATATTCTGAATACAGTCTGATGCCTGGGAAATTCAAAGGTAAGGAGTCTGCAGCTAGATAGTGTCTCTACCAGCTATTGTGTTACTGAAGGTAAGTAACCTGTTATTTACGATCAATGGGAAGTGAAAGCCAGGTCGATAGTTGGTTAGCCTTTCATGATCGGCTTTTTTCAGGAAAGGAAGGATGTGTCCAGTTTTGATGGTCTCTAGAAGATGCCCTGCGCATGAACACTTTAATTATATTTATACAAGAATTTATTGCATTATGGCTGAAGGACTTTAAAATTCTTGAAGCAAGGATTTTGCCTTTGTATGATGAGAGCTGTGAAAGTAGTTGCTAAGCATCCAATTGGGAGTGCACTAAAGGAGTTCCAATTAGATATTTTGCAAGGTGGGATGCATGGTGTTATAGCTTCGATGTGGTTTCTTATTTTGTGACTCGAATGCAAGAACGTTTGATGACATTGCAATTTCTATAGAGTGGTGCTACACTGACAGTTATTCACAGCCTTGAAGAAGACTTGAGTCTCATTTTCTATAGTGTGGCGTTTCAGTTTAGTCAAGTCACTGTGGAATTGTTTTGTGCCATTTGTTCACTTGATTGATCACCTGCTGTACACAAGTACTTTGGTGTTCCACTTTTAGATGCTTTAGTGGCTGTGGTTCATAATTTCAGTAGAGAATGGTTTTAAGGTGTTATTGAGAACATCACAGACTATTTATTTCCTGGACAGAGTAATGGGTGATGCTTGAGTGAGTGTGCAAGTCTTGTACGAGGGTGTAGATTGGGAAATATGTAAAATGGACTGTGGTTTATAATGCTTTGATTGGCCCTTGGATGGTCAGCCTGTGGTGGAGAGTTAATGAGATGCTGAATCATCTGTCTGGCACAGTTTTAAAGGGGGATGCACTAGACAGGTATGAGAATAATAAGGTAGATAACTCTGGCCACGATCTGTATTGATGCAGTGATGTGATGTATTATTTAGAGACTTTTTATGAGTCTGGCAATTGCATTTGCTTCCAGGCTAGGTCTCTTGGGCGATGGAAACCACTGAGGTAGATGTATTTGATATACTTGATGGGTCTAGCTGTGGTGAGTTAAATGAAGGAGTTTTAGAGGCAGTGATGGGGTAAGTAGTAGACAGTGAATAAAGGTGGAGTGCAAGTCTTTTGAGATTTTAAGTCAAAGGGGTGCTGTGGATGACTGTCATTCTTAAACTGTGTTCAGTGAGTTCATTGTTGCTCCAGGATTTAAAAATGCTCGTGGCAAGGATGTTGCCCTTGTAGGACAATGACATGAATGTCTTGAAAATTATTTTCAGACCTCCACTGAGAGTGTTCTAACAGAGTGGCAACTTCTATGGTGCCTAAATCTCGTATGCACAGTGTGCATTTCGGAGGCAGTTGTGCGTGCACGCAGGCGCAGTAAAATCTGCAGTTTCCAAGGCTCAGGGTGAGAACTTGGCTCACCCTGAGCATTGACGCATACCAAGGCCATCATTCCGGGAACCAACGTTTTCTTCTTGTTGACTGAGCCTTCATATGATCTGCCAATGAGAGAAAGAAATGGAGCATCCCAGATACAGGGAGTGAATCAGCCAGTTACCCTGTCAAATTTTCTGTGGCCACTACAGCCATTGTTTGTCCTGTTACTGCTTAGCTGCCCCCTGGACTCCCATGTCAGACACAGTCCTGATTCGTGTTGGTGCGTCTGCAGTGTTCAGGAAGCAGAGAGCCACAACCAGCAGCTGTCTGCCTCATGAATCCTGCAGGAAGCCTAGCACCATGTGGCTGCAGTCGCTGAGGCCCACAGTTCCTTCCACGTGCCACCTACCTTCTGCAGCTATCTCAAGTACTAGAGGATGAAGCGGAGCCTGGATGGACCTTATCGAGAGATGAGGGACGATAGTGAGTCATCTACTCGTGAATTAAGTGCCTAAAAACATGAGCGAGGGCTTGGCTGTGAGACGTGTTTGTGTGTGTGAATGTTGAGCGGATGTGTAAGCACATTTGAATGACCAGATCATTGTGCATGTTTCTGCTTGTGCATAGTGTGAGTGGGTGGCTGAAAAAGGGAGCAGGCGAGGCGTGGCCAAGGCTCTGCGAAGCACAGTACTGTTGAACTGAAATATAACAAGACGAATTCTGGGGGCGTAACACAAGCCCCTGTATCCCCTGCGGCACAGAGGGCGGCCCACCGCTTCAGGGGCCCCAATCAGCCCAAGGTCGATGAACATCTGTGAGATATGTTAGACTCAGGGACCCCTCGTCACATTCTGCAGGGGGAGGGGCATCATTTTACGTAAACCACTCCTGTTAATGCCTTCATGAGATACTGAAATTTCGGCTTCAAGGAACCAAAGAAAGTGCACCATGTTCCCGAATCCCAGGGAATGTCAGACTGTACAACCCACTGATCATGTTTGAAAATGTGGGTTGGAGATGCACTTCTGCATTATAAATTTAAAGTGGGTGAAAATGTAGTTTGTACCTTTAATTATGAAACAATTTAAAATAAATAATATGCATGTGTAAAATACTGGAGCACTAGTTCTCAACAGCATTAATAGCGAATATATTTATGCACATTTATCTGTTTAAATTATCATTGAGATGACTGACAATGCTCAGACCTTTGCTCAAGAGGGATAAGTCCCTACGAGCTTCTTTCTTTCTGCAGATTAAATTATCAGACACTTTTTAAAGCAACAAGGCAAGAACGCATAGTCGATGGGACTAACTTGAAGTGTGTGAAAGGCAGCCGTGTGCTAAACAGATGGCGATTCAATTTATTGCAAAATGTGTTCGAATGAATGTCAACACTACATTTTTCTGGCACACCGTAGTAACCAAATGCAGAATGTTGTGTGAAGTGTCAGAAATGTGTAAGATTTCTCATGGTGTAAACTATTTATCGTAACCTACACTGATGAACCAGTTGCTCCTTGGACTTCTACAGGACATTTATCTTCACAAGCTTAGAAAGGGGTCGGTAGGCACATGATGGAGATAAGGAAAAGCTAAGAAAGTAAATACCTGATTTTAAAAATGTATTACTTTACAAAGCCAGTGATCAGTGAAAAAATACAAGTCACATGAGCATCTCACAAAGGGATGCTCAAATTACGGCATTTCGTTAGATAATCTTGTATGTAGTGAAACCGGTATTGCTGAAATCATGTCCAAAATTTGCTCCCTGAACCTGCAAGTGTGATAGTTATATCTAAACAATGACATTAAGTTGTACAATACTTGCTATCAAACTTCACGCAACAAAAAACATATATACTGACAACTAAATTTGCAATGAAATACAGTTCCACTAAATGCATGCCAGCTCAGCCTTGTTAAAGACAAATAATAGGTAGAAAATGGGACTTGTTATCAGACTCTGGAAAGAGGGACGGAGTTTTAAGTGGTGAAATATATCAAATGGAGAGATAGAAGTCCTTTCACAGAGGTAATTATATTAGTAATAATATTTTCTTAAATTTTTGGAACTCTTCATACCTAAATTGGCAAATACTACCATCATCAATATAATGGTGCTCGATGTATAAAAAATGAAATGCGGGGTTGGCCTTGTTTGGTTTCAGACTCCACTGGAGCTCACACCAGCTGTCGACTGCCAGCACAAATATTGTGCCCCGCTGCTAACTCTGGCTGACCCTGGCATTTGAGGTCGTTATTTAATAATTGTAACCTCGATACAAATTCCTCAATAAACAGCATATATAATAACTGACAAAACCCTTGTTCCCCTGCACTGCTTTAAAGCAGGTACGTTGGGGCTCGAAGCACTGTACTAGCAAGGAACATTACATGACCCTGTTGAATTCCTCACGTGCATTGTAAATAGTGAGACCCTTTCAAGTGCACAGTTGTGATTGCTGGCTGAGAAGCAGACCCCCCTCTGCGTTTACTGCAGTTGTGTAATTTCCGCACGTGCACATACTATTATTGCCTCCAGATAGTGTGTAACATCAGAGAGTGTGCCACGTGATGCACAAAGACAAAATACCACTCTTCGCAGTGTACACTGATTTGGTCCTTAACAGGTTCACCTGGCACGTATTGTTGTAATTCGGGCTACTATTCTGACTATCCATGACAAAACTGGCGGCCATCTTTGAAGATAGATTGGCCTTCGTGATAAAAATGTGGCGATGCATTGCATAATAATGGCCCAGGCACAATGCGGCCTATTTTTGACTTGTGAACATGCCAACATAGTTCTATTACAGCACATTGATGATAGACTTTTAGCTAGTTTATGTGAAAATTGTGGAATAAAATGAATCGCTTTACCCTTTCAAAACAAATCTTCGATACAGCACAGTCGCCAAATGGAAACCAGAGTTCTCATGCTGTGAATCAGGCAATGAAATGCGCGACGGGGCTGTGCATGGGGGACCCTGCACTGCCCATGCCAAGTGCAGGGGCCCCCAGAGGGGCCCCAAGTCACTCATTCCGCCAGCCTTTCCCTGGCGGTGTAAACCACCAGGGAAAGACTGTGGGAATCGGACTTATTATCCCGCTTGCAGCTCTGCCCTGTCGGATCAGAAACGCCGCCACCGGCAGGCTGCATTGTGGCGGGAGCCTGGCGGTGGCGGCGTTTCATCTGTGGCAGTTTGGCCACGTTCATTATATGACGATCTGGACCGCTGTGGCGTTGGCGGAAAATACCGCCACCGCCAGTGTGGCGGTCCAGACCGCCATGTTCATAAGGACCACCATACTCTTTGATGCTAGCAATAACCCCTTAAAACCATGTTGTACTGTAATTATAAACTATAAATACTCAAGCATCTGAAAGTGGTAGGCCAAAGAATTTTCTGACAGCAGTTGAAAAAATGTCACAAAACCAGTGCCTGCTGGTGATCTTTGATAGTGGTGGGTGTAAATACAGCCTTACCTTTACCCAAGTGAGTAAATTGGGTACTCACTTGGGTAAACCAAAAAAAAAAAATCTCTGACATCTTGGTGCCTTCTGCCCCCCTTGGGGGCAGATGGGCCTAAAAAAAATAGGCTGATCTGCCTCCAAGGTGGGCAGAAATGGCCATCACTAATGTGCCCCCTTTGGGGGCGACCCTTGCCAAAGGTGCCGCCCCCCCCCCCCACACAAAACACACACACACAGGATCCATGGTGCCTAAGTGGATTCATTAAAAAAAAATGCTTTTTTGGTTCCCTTTGTTTTTTTTGTGCTGGGGGCACCCCCATTTGCCCCCTTCAGCAAGGGCCGCCCCCCCCCCAAACAGGGTACAGAGCTGTTGGCCATTTCTTCCCCACTTGGGGGCAGATCAGCCTATTTTTTTTTAGGCCCATCTGCCTCCTAGTGGGGCAGAAGCCACTTAGGCACCAGGGACAATTTCTAAGTTCTTGGTGGCGGGGTGTTTGTCAACTGGCAAAGTATTTGTATTTGTGATTATAACAGTTTTTTCTTATTTTTGTTCTAGTTCAAAGCTTTTGCTTCCTTTGCTGTGGATCCTTGCAGTTTTGGCAGTAGTTGTCCTGCGGTTTGCATAGTTGCATGTTTTAGGTAAGTGAAAGCAATTTACTCCAAAGGAGTATTGTTGACATGCATGAATGACATGTTTGTAGGTGGTGTACTAAATGCAGTATTGTGTGTGAAATTGTCCTTAGATTTGAGCACAATGATATTTGTGTTGTCATAGTCTAATTTGCTTTTTTCTTTTTTCTTTTTAGTGGGATATCATTGGTGATTGCTGTGTCTGTGCAGAGTAGTTGCTGGTGAGTAGCTTTTTCAGGCAAGTGAGTGGTATAGTTTTTTAGTACATAACTCTTTGTGATAAAGCTACACTTTGTTTATTACTTATTTTAGTGCTAGTTGTTGTTGGCAATCCATTTGTTGTCAGTGAGGATCATGGCTAGTCGCAGAGTGACCGCTCAGCAGGTTGTTGGCATGCTCTTTGAGTCGCCTTCAGACCATGATTACGAGACTGATTCTGCATCTGAGGCAGAGAAGGAAGTGAGAGATTCTGGCAGTGAGTTTTCTGTTCGAGAGTGTTCTTCTGATGAGGAAGCTACTCTCAGTGCAGATGAAGGGTCTGTTTTAGAGGAGGGCATTGATGTGCCAAGAGTGCAGCAGCCTGGGGCTGAAGGGTTTCCCATTAGAAGACCTGACACCTGGATTGCCCCAAACATGGAGCGGCCACAGTTACCTGCATTTACTGGTCTCCCAGGGTGTAGAGTCAATACGGAAAACATTTTGCCTGCCCATTTCTTTCACTTGTTTATGGACAATGTATTTTTGGAAGAGATTGTGGAGCAGACTAATTTGTATGCAGAGCAATATTTGAGGGACAACGCTGCCATACTTAGGCCTCAGTCTACAGCTACTCAGTGGGTTCCCACATATCTGGAAGCGATGAGAAGGTTTTTAGGTTTGACTTTTTTGATGGGGTTTGTTAGACTTTTCATCCTTGGCGTGGTCTCCCTTAACTTTTTGCCTCTGTTCTCCAGGTTGTTGATGTGTGCTGGACTCTCATTTTACTGTTTTTGTTACTCTGGGCACTTTACCACTGCTAACCAGTGCTAAAGTGCAAGTGCTCCTGTTTAAAATGTGTATGTAATTGGTTCTCCATGATTGGCATATTTGTTTTACTGTTAAGTCCCTAGTAAAGTGCAGTGGAGGTGCCCAGGGCCTGTTAATCAAATGTTACTAGTGGGCCTGCAGCACTGGTTGTGCCACCCACACAAGTAACCCTGTAATCATGTCTCAGACCTGCCACAGCAGTGTCTGGGTGTGTATTTTTACACTGTAAATTCATCTTGGCAAGTGTACCCACTTGCCAGGCCTAAACCTTCCCTTTTTTTACATGTAAGGCACCCCTAAGGTAGGCCCTAGGTAGCCCCAAGGGCAAGGTGCAGTGTATGGATAAGGTAGGACATATAGTAATATGGTTTACATGTCCTGACAGTGAAATACTGCCAAGTTCGTTTTTCACTGTTGCAAGACCTGTCTCTCTCATAGGATAATATGGGGGCTACCTTTAAATATGATTAAAGTGTAGATTCCCCTAGAGAGTAGATGGACATGTGGAGTTTGGGGTCCCTGAACACACAATTTAAAAATACATATTTTAGTAAAGTTGATTTTAAGATTGTGCGTTTGAAAATGCCACTTTTAGAAAGTGAGCATTTTCTTGCTTAAACCATTCTGTGACGCTGCCTTGTTTGTGGATTCCCTGTCTGGGTCAGTTTGACAGTTGGGTTGTTTTTCACCTCGCACTAGACAGTGACCCAAAGGGAGCTGGGGTGTAACCTGCATTTCCTGATTAGCCATCTCTGCTAGGAGGGAGGGGTGGAGTGGTCACTCTCATCTGAAAGGACTGTGCCTGCCTCTGACAATGCAGACTCCAACCCCCTGGTGTGTGTCTGAGGCCTTGCCTGGGCAAGGCAGGATTTCACAAGTAGGTGTGAGTCCCCTTTGAAGAAAGGTGACTTCAAAGACTAAAATGGGTATAAGAAGGGCACCCAAATCTACAGACTTTAGAAACACTTCTGGAACCAAGAGGAACCTCTGCCTGGAGAAGAGCTGATAGCTGAGGAAGAAGTGCTGCCCTACCTGTGACTGTGCTTTGTGGAGCTTTCCTGCAGTGCTGCTTCTGCCAGAGTAAGAGGGCAAAGACTGGACTTTGTGTGCCTTCCATCTTGTGAAGAAATCTCCAAGGGCTTGATTTAGAGCTTGCCTCCTGTTGTTTGAAGTCTCAGGGACAGCAGACTTCTCTCTGCCAGCACCTGCGGTCTCTGGAGAGACTCCTGCTCTGACAAGGGGTGCCCTATCCAGTCCCTGGGCCCGTGAAAGGAAAGCTGGTAGAAATCCAAGGAAATCGACTTCGGACGACTCCGGACCGACGCCGCTGCTGAATCCGGTGACGGCGCCTGCACCGACGCCGTGACCTTCGCCGGAACGCGACGCTCTTCGCAGGCCCGATGCCGCGGCAGCCCCGCTGAAGTCCGCGACTCCGTAGAAGTCGCCGCACCACGTCGTGACCGACGCCGCTTGAAGTGCACGGATTCAAAGTTTTGCACAGATGCCGTGATCCCCGACTTCGCGCATCGGCTTGTTTTCACTCCACACCAAAGGTACTGTACTTGGGGGTCTACACGACTCCGTGTCCGGCACCGCTGGTGTCGGCTTGTTGGGAACGACTCCGTCACGACGCCGTGTTAACATCTCATCGAAGCATTTTTGTTTCTAAGCGCTATTTTTGAGTTTAATCTCTAAAAATTCATAACTTGACTTGTGTATGTCGAATTTTTGTCGTTTTGGTCTTGTATTGTTTAGATAAATATTTCCTATTTTTCTAAACTGGTGTTGTGTCATTTTGTAGTGTTTTTATTAAGTTACTGTGTGTGTTGGTACAAATACTTTACACCTAGCACTCTGAGGTTAAGCCTAGTGCTCTGCCAAGCTACCAAGGGGGTAAGCAGGGGTTAGCTGAGGGTGATTCTCTTTTACCCTGACTAGAGGGAGGGTCCTTGCTTGAACAGGGGGTAACCTGACTGTCAACCAAAGACCCCATTTCTAACAGGGTTGATCAGGAAGCCGTCACTAGCTTCTTATTGGTCTACTAGTCCCTTAATGGCAACGGCTATATTTCCTGCAACTATGACATGTAATCGCTATTTGCTTCTTCTTCGTATGCTGCATTTTGTAGACAATGCTTTAGCCTTGCCACGAGATCACCCTGATTGTGA
This sequence comes from Pleurodeles waltl, assembly GCF_031143425.1. NCBI lineage: Eukaryota > Metazoa > Chordata > Amphibia > Caudata > Salamandridae > Pleurodeles > Pleurodeles waltl. The sequence goes on along the minus strand of NC_090449.1, from coordinate 538,078,373 downwards.
CCGACTTTTTAAGATTAGGCCTGTCCTTGATCATTTTGTAGATCGGTTTATGTTCCAGGCAAAGAGATAAGTGTGGACGAGTCTTTGGTCCTATTCAAGAGGCGTTTAGTTTTTAAGCAGTACATTCCTAGTGAGAGGGCACGGTATGGGATTAAATTGTATATGCTGTCAGAAAGCAGTACAGGATATGTGTATAATTTTCGGGTCTACACTGGTAGGGATTCCAGAATTGACCCTCCTGGTTGTCCGGCCACTTTTGGAGTTAGCGAAAAAACTGTGTGGGAATTTGGTAGACGACTGTTTAACAAAGGTCACCATTAGTTCGTAGATAATTTCTACACTGGAGTGGAGTTGTTCAAGGAGTTGTGTAGAGTGGACACTGTTGCTTGTGGCACAATCCGTTCTAACCGGAAAGGCTATCCAAGGGAGCTTGTCTGTAAAAAACTTGAGAGGGGACAATGCAGTGCCTTGCGGAATAATGAGCTGCTAGCTCTGAAATTTTCAGACAGGAGGGATGTGTACATGCTACCTACCATCCATAATGAGAGTACTTCCCCTGTGACTGTTTGGGGTCAGGTTGCGGAAGTGCGCAAACCTGCATGCATTTTGGACTACAATAGGCACATGGGTGGTGTTGAGTAAATCAGAGGTTGGAACATTACACTGCTCTTCGTAAGTCTTACGTGTGGTCTAAAAAGTTGTCCCTACATTTATTTCATTTGGCAACTTTTAATGCTTTTATTGTGTTCAAGGATTGTTCACCTGAGTCAAGGATGACATTTGTTAAATTTCAGGAGTCAGTGATAGAAGGCCTTATTGTGGTGGAACAGGCAAGAGTTCCTAGAGTATAAGTGGTGGAAGATGTGGCTATACTGAAAGATCGGCACTTTCGAGATCACATTCCTCCCACTCCCAAAAAAGACTTGCCCACAAAGAAATGTAGAGTATGTGCCCGGAGAGCAATCCGGAGGGAGAGCCGGATGTACTGCCCCGTTTGCCCTTAAAAGCCTTGGCTGTGTGTGCCCGGCTGTTTTAAAAGTTACCACACCAGGAAAAACTTTTGGGAAATACTGTGAGCGTAAACTGCCTATTTTATATTTTCATATGTTCAGTTTCACGGTTGGCATTACTGTCATGTATTTAGTTAGAGCTTTTGTGTTTGTAGTTTTGTACTTATTTTATAATTGGTTAGTAGTTTCTTTGCTGTTTATAAACAAAAAAAAAGTAATGGCGGTGTGCGTGGGTTGGCGCTTGGCTGGTGGTGTGCGTGGGGTGGCGCTTGGCTGGCGGTGTGCTTGGGGTGGCGCTTGGCTGGCGGTGTTAGTGGGGTGGCGCTTGGCTGGCGGTGTGCGTGGGGTGGCGCTTGGCTGGCGGTGTGCGTGGGGTGGCGCTTGGCTGGCGGTGTGCTTGGGGTGGCGCTTGGCTGGCGGTGTGCGTAGGGTGGCGCTTGGCTGGCGGTATGGGTGGGGTGGCGCTTGGCTAGTGGTGCCAGCCAAACGCCAGTCCACACACTCATCAGCTGGTGTGACTGCTGTATCAGGCATGTGGGCGTATGAAAGTGATGGGCCCTTGACTGGCGCTGTCTGTCGATGCAAGTGTTGTAATGTGCTGGGCACGTGGCTGGCGGCGTGAATGGTCTTGTGCATGTCATGTATGAAAGGTGTGTGAATGGACTGTAAAGCGGTTGGTGCCTTGCAGTGGCTTTACAGCTCACGAGCTGTGAGTCATTGGTTCAGTTTTTTGGCCTTTCAGTTATTAACACTCCATTTCACTTTGGGGAAATCTCTTGTTAATAAAATTTGATCTACAGAACCATCACTCACCCTCGTGCCAAATCCAACCAGTATGTGTGGTAAAAATTAAAAAACCTGCTCCGCTGTAATCAGGTGTCACAGCACACTTGTGACACGCTAGGTGTTTCAGGTGGGACCCCGATGATGAAGCATGCCACCAACTTGGTTGGTGGGTGAGGTTTTTTTTTCACATAACCTAAGTGCGTTTCTTTTCACAATTTTAGTGTTTGGCACATCACAGACGTATGTGGACACATCAAAATGATATATTACAAAACGACCTGTGTTTGGGGGGGAGGGGGCACCTATGTTTTTGGTCCTGGGTGCGGCGTTTATCTAGGGAGGCCTACCAAACACAGAATTTTTTTTTAAACTAGACACCCCAAGGAGTCCAGGGAGGTGTGGCTTGCGTGGATCCCCCAACATTTTCTTACCCAGACTCCTCTGCAAACCTCAAAATGTGCTTAAAAAAGCATATTTTCCTGACTTTTCTTTGTACGATCACCGCTCCAGCACAACATTCCTACTCCCCAGCTTTCCCCTCAGTCTCCCAAGTAAAATGATACCTCACTTGTGTGGGTCCCCAAAGCAGAGTCAGCCTAAATATGTATAAAAGAAGAATATGTGCTTATCAACTCGCTAGGCTATCCCCATAATCTCTACAAGTTTGTGGCCTTTTCTGCTGCAGGCTCCTGGCCCACCCATACAAGTGAGGTATCATTTTTATCGGGAGACTTGGGGGAACGCTGGGTGGAAGGAAATTTGTGTCTCCTCTCAGATTCCATAACTTTCTGTCACCGAAATGTGAGGAAAACATGTTTTTTTAGCCAAATTTTGAGGTTTGCAAAGGATTCTGGGTAACAGAACCTGGTGAGAGCCCCACAAGTCACCCCATCTTGGATTCCCCTAGGTCTTTAGTTTTCAAAAATGCACAGGTTTGGTAGGTTTCCCTAGGTGCCGGCTGAGCTAGAGGCCAAAATCTACAGGTAGGCACTTAGCAAAAAACACCTCTGTTTTCTGTAGAAAAATGTGATGTGTCCACGTTGTGTTTTGGGGCATTACCTGTCGCGGGCGCTAGGCCTACGCACACAAGTGTGGAATCCATTTTATCGGGAGACTTGGGGGAATGCTGGGTTGAAGGAAGGAAATTTGTGGCTCCTCTCAGATTCCAGAACTTTCTGTCACCGAAATGTGAGGAAAACTTGTTTTTTAGCCAAATTTTCAGGTTTGCAAAGGATTCTGGGTAACAGAACCTGGTGAGCGCCCCACAAGTCATCCTATCTTGGATTCCCCTAGGTCTCTAGTTTTTAAAAATGCACAGGTTTGGTAGGTTTCCCTAGGTGCCGGCTGAGCTGGAGGCCTAAATCTACAGGTAGGCACTTTGCAAAAAACACCTCTGTTTTCTGTAGAAAAATGTGATGTGTCCACGTTGTGTTTTGGGGCATTTCCTGTCGCGGGCGCTAGGCCTACCCACACAAGTGAGGTATCTTTCTTATCGGGAGACTTGGGGGAACGCTGGGTGCGAGGAAATGTGTGGCTCCTCTCAGATTCCAGAACTTTCTGTCACCGAAATGTGAGGAAAACGTGTTTTTTAGCCAAATTTTGAGGTTTGCTAAGGATTGTTGGTAACAGAACCTGGTGAGAGCCCCACAAGTCACCCCATCTTGGATTCCCCTAGGTCTCTACTTTAAAAAAATGCACAGGTTTGGTAGGTTTCCCTAGGTACCGGCTGAGCTAGAGGCCAAAATCTACAGGTAGGCACTTTGCAAAAAACACCTCTGTTTTCTGTAGAAAAATGTGATGTGTCCACGTTGTGTTTTGGGGCATTACCTGTCGCGGGCGCTAGGCCTACGCACACAAGTGTGGAATCGTTTTTATCGGGAGACTTGGGGGAATGCTGGGTTGAAGGAAGGAAATTTGTGGCTCCTCTCAGATTCCAGAACTTTCTGTCACCGAAATGTGAGGAAAACGTGTTTTTTAGCCAAATTTTCAGGTTTGCAAAGGATTCTGGGTAACAGAACCTGGTGAGCGCCCCACAAGTCATCCTATCTTGGATTCCCCTAGGTCTCTAGTTTTTAAAAATGCACAGGTTTGGTAGGTTTCCCTAGGTGCCGGCTGAGCTGGAGGCCTAAATCTACAGGTAGGCACTTTGCAAAAAACACCTCTGTTTTCTGTAGAAAAATGTGATGTGTCCACGTTGTGTTTTGGGGCATTTCCTGTCGCGGGCGCTAGGCCTACCCACACAAGTGAGGTATCTTTCTTATCGGCAGACTTGGGGGAACGCTGGGTGCGAGGAAATGTGTGGCTCCTCTCAGATTCCAGAACTTTCTGTCACCGAAATGTGAGGAAAACGTGTTTTTTAGCCAAATTTTGAGGTTTGCTAAGGATTGTTGGTAACAGAACCTGGTGAGAGCCCCACAAGTCACCCCATCTTGGATTCCCCTAGGTCTCTACTTTAAAAAAATGCACAGGTTTGGTAGGTTTCCCTAGGTACCGGCTGAGCTAGAGGCCAAAATCTACAGGTAGGCACTTTGCAAAAAACACCTCTGTTTTCTGTAGAAAAATGTGATGTGTCCACGTTGTGTTTTGGGGAATTTCCTGTCGCGAGCGCTAGGCCTACCCACACAAGTGAGGTATCATTTTTATCAGAAGACTTGGGGGAACGCTGGGTGGAAGGAAATTTGTGGCTCCTCTCAGATTCCAGAACTTTCTGTAACCGGAATGTGAGGAAAACGTGTTTTTTTAGCCAAATTTTGAGGTTTGCAAAGGATATGGGTAACAGAACCTCGTGAGAGCCCCACAAGTCACCCCATCTTGGATTCACCTAGGTCCATAGTTTTAAAAAATGCACAGGTTTGGTAGGTTTCCCTGGGTACCGGCTGAGCTAGAGGCCAAAATCTACAGGTAGGCCCTTTACAAAAAACACCTCTGTTTTCTGTATAAAAATGTGATGTGTCCACGTTGTGGTTTGGGGCATTTGCTGGCGCGGGCACTAGGCACACCCTCACAAGTGAGGTATCATTTTTATCAGAAGACTTGGGGGAACGCTGGGTGGAAGGAAATTTGTAGCTCCTCTCAGAATCCAGAACTTTCTGTCACCGAAATGTGAGGAAAAAGTATTTTTTAGCCAAATTTTGAGGTTTGCTAAGGATTCTGGGTAACAGAACCTGGTGAGAGCCCCACAAGTCACCCCATCCTGGATTCCCCTAGGTCTCTACTTTTCAAAAAATGCACAGGTTTGGTAGGTTTCCCTAGGTACCGGCTGAGCTAGAGGCCAGAATCTACAGGTAGGCACTTTGCAAAAAACACCTGTTTTCTGTAGAAAAATGTGATGTGTCCATGTTGTGTTTTGGGGTATTTCCTTTTGCAGGTGCGAGACCTACCCACACAAGTGAGGTACCATTTTTATCGGGAGACTTGGGAGAACATAGAATAGCAAAACAAGTGTTATTGCCCCTTGTCTTTCTCTGCATTTTTTCCTTCAAAATATAAGAGAGTGTGTAAAAAAGACGTCTATTTGAGAAATGCCCTGTAATTCACATGCTAGTATGAGCACCCCGGAATTCAGAGATGTGCAAATAACCACTGCTCCTCAACACCTTATCTTGTGCCCATTTTTGAAATACAAAGGTTTTCTTGATAGCTATTTTTCACTCTTTATATTTCAGCAAATGAATTGCTGTATACCCGGTATAGAATTCAAACCCACTGCAGGGTAAAGCTCATTTATTGGCTCTGGGTACCTAGGGGTCTAGAAGAACCTACAAGCCCTATATATCCCCGCAACCAGAAGAGTCCATCAGATGTAATGGTATATTGATTTAAAAAATCTGACATAGGAGGAAAAAGTTACAGAGTAAAACGTGGAGAAAAATTGCTGTTTTTTTACCTCAATTTCAATATTTTTTTATTTCAGTTGTTATTTTCTGTAGGAAACCCTTGTAGGATCTACACAAATTACCTTACACCTTGCTGAATTCAGAATTGTGTCTACTTTTCAGAAATGTTTAGGTTTCTGGGATCCAGCACTGGTTTCACACCCATTTCTGTCACTGACTGGAAGGAGGCTGAAAGCACAAAAAATCATAAAAATGGGGTATGTCCCAGTAAAATGCCCAAATTGTGTTGAAAAAATGGGTTTTCTGATTCAAGTCTGCCTGTTCCTGAAAGCTGGTGATTTTAGCACAGAAACCCTTTGTTGATGGCATTTTCAGGGGAAAAACCACAAGCCTTCTTCTGCAGCCCCTTTTTCCCATTTGTTTTTAAAAAAAACAAAATTTTCACTGTATTTTGGCTAATTTCTTGGCCTCCTTCAGGGGAACCCACAAAGTCTGGGTACCTCTAGAATCCCAAGGATGTTGGACAAAAAGGACGCAAATTTGGCCTGGGTAGCTTATGTGGACAGAAAGTTATGAGGGCCTAAGTGATAACTATTCCAAATAGGCAACAAAATGCCTGGCACAGGAGGGGGAAAAGGCCTGGCAGCGAAGGGGTTAACAACAAAATTGTTTTTTGGCTATTATTCTTACACTATGTTCAAAACATGTGGCTGTGAAAGTGTGTCACATTTCCATGAGGAACAGTGCATCAACAGTGAGAGTGTTGTATGTTTCTGCTAACTTAGCTAGTTAAGTGCCTGGGAGGAAAGTACAGATGAGCAAAATGTTCAGTTTTGCATCTGCTCGATTTGTGGTTTATGCAGTGTCATGAGTGACATTTAGATGCGATTCATTGAGATTAGGCTGGCGTGTGTATCCGAGAATCATATTGCTTTTGCATGTTGGATGAGAAAAGCGAAAGTGTGTGCAGGGTTGTTTGTGTGTAATGATAGGGAGGGGGGCTCGTGAAATATTACATTTGATATATTTTTATTTGGAATCAGATATACTGATCTCATTCCATGTATCTATGATCTGCCCTCACAGAGTGGGTTGCAAGAGAAAGCCCAATGGCTTTGGGAGCCACTCATAAGGAAGGATTCAGGTCGGACAAGGAGCAGTTGCTGCCTTCCATTCTAAGCAAGCTCACTTTTCCAATGTTGTCACTGCAAAATTCTGAATGATGATCAACGGCTCCGACTGAAAAGCACAGGACCGCTACAAATGGAAAAGCCCACTTTATATCCCCTGCAAAAGCAGAGGTGGTGCCTCAGCCATGAAGGTATAGCTCTAACCTCTAAGAAAGTTAGAGAATCAAGAATCCTGCCATTGACCCTTAACTTCCTCTGCACAAGTGTGCAGAGCTTGCAAGGGGGAACTGACTATTCTGCAAAAACCACCAAACATCCAGTACCTGACGCAACTGCTTCTAACCCAACAATCTATTCAAATTCAAAGTTCGCATATACCTTTCCGGGGAACAAATATGCTCAAAGTTTCCTTTCAGTGGGCCACATCTCCATGGCAACCAGTTTCAGGTGAAACTGTCACAGTTTGTGAACGTATTCCAGGCGCTTTCTTTTCAGCAGCACAAAGCACAGGAAGTAAGGGGTCAGGCAGGCATCCAAATTTCCATGTGGGAGTAATTCAGTCTTTTCCATGCCTTTAATACAGTCTGTTGTTCAGGGCACTACCTACTGTTCTCTAAACACCCGCACACACCTTGACCTTTCCAAAGCATTCAACACTGCTGACCATAATAGTCAATCCTTGATACTTTTGGTATTATTTGATGACCCTTTGGCTGATTCCTTTACTAGCTCTGCAACCATTATATGCATTGGTGTCCCCAGAAGATCAGTCCTTATTTGTCAAGCTCTATTATTAATTTTAGAATACCACTCTTAGTATGTTCAACTCCTCAGCTGTTTTTCCCTATCACCATTAAGTGGTTGATACCCAAATAATTTTTACTTTTCTGACAGGTCAAACCTGTAGTCTTGCACCTTTGTTTTTCAGCTATTTGTGACCGGATCTTTCACTGTTCTCTCATGTTTTGACTCTGTAAACAGAAATTAACTACTTCGCCACTTCTTGTGCGCCACACACTTTTTTATCAACCTCAGTATGCTATTTAACTCCAGAGTATGAAGTAGTTCACATCCACGTCAGCAGCTGCCATTAGATTTTACAAACTGAATATATGAAAAGAATCCCTCTCAGCTCCCTTCCTCACAACTAAAACCCAAATCAGCACACCAGGTATGAGAAAAGTACAGACCATTGCAACAAGCGTCTAGTAGGTTCGCCAATCTACTCCCACCCACCTCCCAGTCAAAAACGCTACTTGAAAACACACTTTAACCTCCCCAAACACATACCCCAAATACTAGATTGCCTGTTTGCTGTCTTTTTTTTTTTTTTTTGACCCTAATGTGAATAACTTTTTATGGCAAGCCTCCCACGTACCTAACCCGTCTATGACTGCTACTTACTCTTGCATTATTTATATTATGACAATCCTGAATTACCCTGAACTCTGTCCAGATTCTTTCCTTGAGTGTGCTCGGCCTGGTGTTTTGAAACTCTGCTCAGTAGTGACCCGGGTTAGAGACCTGGCATCCATGGTGTGGTTTCCCCTAAACGTTTTGCCCTTTTGCCCTCTGACCTGTTTCCTGACTCATGTTTGCTGGTTTTAGGATTCTGTGCACTGTACCTGTGCTGACCAGTGCTAAAGTGCAGGTGCTCTGTACTCTAAAAACATGGTAACACTGGCTTATCTACAATTGGCATATTTGATTTACTTGTATGTCCATAGTAAAGTGCGCTATATGTGCCCAGGGCATGCAAATTAAATGCTACTTGTGGGCCTATGGCACTGATTGTGCCACCCACTAAAGTAGCCTTTCAAACATGTCTCAGGCCTGCCACTGCAGAGCCTGTGTGTGAAGTTTAAATTGCCATTTTAACTTGGCACGTGTACTCAGTTGCTGGTCCTATCCTTCTTTTTTATTACATGTAAGTCACCCGAAGGTAGGCCCTAGTTAGCCCCAAGAGTAGAGTGCAGTGTATTTAAAAAGTTGAACATGCACTTTTAGGTTTAACATGTCCAGATAGTGAAAAACTCTTAAATCCGTTTTTCACTATTGCGAGGACCATCTCTCCCATAGGGAAGCCTGGGGATTACATTAAAACATCCTTTCAATGTAATTTCCAATTGGGAAAGGATAGACATATGGGGCTTGGTGTCTCTGGACTGAATTTAAAATAACAACCTATGGTGAAGTTGGATTTTAAATTGCAAGTCTGAAAATGTCACTTTTAGAATGTTGGCATTTTCTTACCCAAAACCATTTTGTCCCTTAGCCTGTCTTTGAATACATGTTTGGGTTGGGCTGGGCGAAAGGTACACTTTGCAAATTCCCTCTAGACAGCCACAAACACAGGACACTCAGCTGCATTCATCTGCATACTGATGAGTTTTCCTGGGTAGAAGGGAAGGGCTTGACACTCACTCGTCAATAGGTGGTGCCCTGTCTCCATACAAAGGACTGATTACCCTCCCCCCCCCACACACACACACACAGATATCTTAGCAGACAGGACAAGGATGAAAGGGACCCTTGTTCTTTCCAGAGAATTCCTTAGAAGTCTCTCCCACATCAAAGGCCTGTTGGCGTATAAGTACTGGACCTCAAACCCCTGCAAATCAGTTCACTTTGGGGGTTTTGAGGAGACTGCAACCAAGAGGAGCTATGCTGTCAGGAGGGACTGCCACTTTGTTGATTGCTTTTCTGTGTTGGCCTAATGCCTGCTTGCTGTCAGGAGGGACTGCCACTTTGCCCTGTGCTCTGCTGTGTTGGCTGCTGCCTGCTACCTCTTCAGTGGGGGAGGACTCAGCCTGCTCCCTACATCCTCTATTGCACCCGCAAACTCCAAGGGCTTGTTGGTTTGCCCCCGGTTCCCTTAGAGGTCTCCGGGACATCAAAGACCTCATCATCTACTTGCAATTACATTTTCACTGCAGGTGGTTAACCTTCAAAAGAAAGTGCTCTGCCCTTGGGAAGGGCGCCGGGCTGTCCACTGGTGTTATTACAGGGTGAGTGCTATGATCCATTCAGAGCTCTGTGTCTGTAACTACCTCACTGATGTGTTCTCAACACAGGATTAACACTCCCCCATCTCCAGAAGCCGTCCAGGAGAAACAAAGGATTACCAGGCGGCACAGCAGCCCACTGACGTCTGCCTTGGGCCGCTGTGTATACCCTGACCCACTTCTCTGTTGGCACTGTGATTCCCCGGGGCCCAGGAATTGCGCAGATTCCCCAACGTGCCACGGACCTGCCTACACAGAGAGAGATGCGTAGTGACACGATTCCACTACTGGCAACGCAGGCAGTGTGAGAGCTGCTGCCAAGGACCAGAAAGGCTGCTCGCTAACATGTTACTGTACAGGCAGGGACCGTCCAATCTGTTCTCGTCCTCTAGGGGCAGTTGGGGGAAAGATTACTTTGGTGACATTCAGGTCTCCTTCTGACTAGCGGAGGCAGCCGGTGTACAAATTATCGTATCTCCCTTAAAGGGAGCGCCTGCATCTTTTGCACATTGTGGTTTGTTGATAATGGCACCAGAAATCACTGCGACAGTTCTGAAGGGAGCTCAATTTGAAACCATTGTGGATTTGCTCACATGAACCTGGCCAGAGTGGTCCCAGCATTGCCGATTTGTGCTCCTCACAGTCAGGGGAAATTGCCTGTCACATTACTCACAGAACTACTCAGTTTTAAGTGATTAAATGCAGAGGCAGAATTACTATAACGGCTCTAAAAGGAGCCCAGTTTTGAAATATTGCTCTTTGACCGGATTTATTTAAAATTGCATATTTCTTGATTTACTGATTGGATTTTTTTGTTTTGGACTTGGTTTTATTTTTCTAACATTGGTGTGGATTAATATTTGTAGTGTTTCCAGTGAATTACTGTGCGTGTGTGCTGCACAAATACTTTACACAATGCATCGGGGGATAAGCCTAACTGCTCTGTGTCAAGCTACCAGGGGGTGAGCACAGGTTATCTTTGGTGTGTTCCTTACTTGTGCCGACTAGAGTGATGGGGTTTGCCTGACCTAGGTGTGTATCCTAGGCAACCTGAAACCCCATTTCCCGATGACATTTTCTACCTTAGAGCAGACAACTTGAAATATCAACTCCATAACTGCTGACTTTGTTCAAACTTACCATTCACTGATTTGCTGACCCCTGATCCCCCAAAGTCACTCCCTTAACACTGCCAATACCATCTGCCATAATTACTGCTTAATGTACATTATGTAATATTAGCTTCATATTACATACAGGCACTGTCCTGCAGTGGTCGAAAAAAATCTTCCAACGTACTTTCAACTACATCACTTTATGTATCCCCTCAGGCTGATCATGACCTTATGACTGCTGACTCATAATTTATAACCTTTTGTTGGAATTGCTGCTGCACTCACTTTAATACAAACAAATACAGTGTATTTAGTATGCCTCAAACAACAGCAGTTGTGCGACAACTGACAAGTCCAAAAAAATTAACACAACTTGGGGACAGCAAATTGTGCTATGCATAGATGCAAATCCTTACAACTGGCTATTCATATTTTCTGAGCCTTTATTTTGCTGAAACTTTCTGTTGTTTTCTCACCATCTAAAATTTCTCACACACTATTTATACTTTTTGGCTCCTTTTCTTCAAACGTGGTCATTGAATTAGGTTTGTCCATATGAAACCATGAAAGCTCCAGCTGCCGCTCTTTTTCGCAGGTTCTTGGATTTGCATATCATATGAACCAAACACAATAACTCCTCTAAGACTCATCCGCAAACATCTTAGGTTAGAGTTGGCTCCAGCTATAGCTCACCTGAACACACTAATGCTCTAATATTTTAGATACAGCGACACAGGTTTGGGTACTGAGCCAGTATCATCTGGCAGACAGCAACATTAGTTATGTATTCATCATTAGCTATATTCAACATTAGTTAAACTTAATTCAGTTGTGTAGACAAACACCATTATTGTCCAGATTTTTTATATTTGTTATTTACACAGGCTTATATCTTAAAACAAAATCATTTTTCCATTGAATGCAAAAAGAAGATCGAGCGCTAAGAATATCAAACAGCAGTTGCCACTTTGCCTTTGCTAAGCAAAGAACAAAGGTAATCTTGGCCAGACAGCCAAAATTTGTGGCTTGCTTTCTCTCAAGCCATGCACCCTATCTTCAATTTAGAAAATTATACTGTCTCTAGTCCCTACATTCAAAACGTTTTTAAAAACGTATTGAAGGATTGTGAGTCACAGAGTAATCATGCATAGACAAAAGCAGGAAAGAATGTCTCGCATTTTGAAACTGGCATACGTATTGGCTTGGGCATGCTTGACGTACCCTTCACGTGAAGCATGTTTCAGAATTAAAAGGAAAATGCATGGAGGACTTGGTCTTATTTCTCAATTTCACCATTTGTTCCTAAAAATGGGACTGTTGAAAATTATTATGAATGTCTCCCATTGGCACATAGGATTACAAATCAGTGGGCATACAGCATGACCAACAGGAGACGGTGAACCACTCTCCATGCAGTGGTATCATTCAAAGCACATTGTGTTGACATGCTCACCCCTATGGTTGGCAAAAAACATGCCTCAGCATTCCTTCGGATGCTTAAAACAAACACCGTTAAAGCACACCATCAATAACAGTGAATGCCAACAGCTGGTTAGAAAGAACCTCTGGAAGTCACCTCATAACTCTTGATCATTCACAGTTAATCAGCACATTGTTTTACCGGTACATCGTACATCATTCACAACATCAGCAGAGAACAGTCACTTACAGCTGGCTACATTTAAAAAGGTCTCCATCAGTAGATTTAGTTTTACAGTCATTCCCAAAGCTTTCTGCCTTAAAGTGGCCATTTTATGGGAACTAGAGGTGGTCCTACAGTAGTTTCCTCATCCGGTGATTCTGCTTGTCGATACTTAGTGTGGCCCGGTCGGTGGATGAGCTAATCACCTCCAAGGCTTCTTCTTGTTTCTGTAGTTCCGTTTCTGTATCAAGTGCAACTGTCTTCAATTTCATCAAAATCTATTAAAAGGATGTAAAAAAACATGTATTTAAAAAGTAATCTCTCGATACTGTTGTTTTCTAATCTACTAGCGCAAAGCAGCCTGCAACTAAAGAGTGCTGTTGATGTCAAGGTGGTTAATGGTGGACCCCTCATTATGTAGAATATTTCAATGGAAAAACTTTATGGAAAGAGATACGCCACCTATTACTTCAAAATGGTGCCACAACCAGAATATATATTGACAGAGGACATAAAGACAGACGTGCTTGTGCTGCAGCGGGGTCCTGATAAACGTCTGTCGTTGTGGGACAGGACTCCCTGCCTGGTGTGGCGCCCTCTGGATGAAACAGTAGGCTCAGAGAAATGCACTAGAGCGAGTTTTGCAGACGCCGATAAGCGACAGATGGCAAAACAAAATGGCGGATCACGAGGCTCCTATGTGCATGGAGTGAGACCTTGGAACATGGGTCCGCGCAAACATTTTCCAAGGGGCCAAAAATGTTTGGTCGGTGGTGTACACAAGGGACGCACTGGTGACACCAGGTGGTGTGCGTGTGGGTGAGTGTGGGGAGCGGTGGGGATATAGGTAGGTGGTGGGAAAGTGAAGCGGGTACATCTCGTGGCTGAATTGAATTGAACAATGTGGAACCAAGAGAAACCCGGATTCCCTACTTGATCAAATTGTGTGATCCTAGGCAATTGTTTTATTTCACTTTCCCTCCTTTTCCTTCAATATCACATACAAAAGGACCTCGACATACATGACTTCAGAATGCACACTGCACGCAAATGTCTCCTTTGTATGATTTAATAAGTTATAATGTTGTTCATCTACAATAGCAAGCCAGGTCACCCAATGGGTGCACATAGCAACTGGTTTGCATTTTACTTGACCTTTAGCATTGTCGTCAGGCTGGGGGAGCATTAATGTATCTAAATTCATGTTTGAAAACTATAACTTAAAAAAAAAAAACCTTCTCATTGCACCGATATAATCCGATGTGTTAAGGTGAAAGGGTTCTACATGTAACTGAATCACACTTGTTGAATTTTAAAGACATTATCATATTTTTACACATATGCAAGATGTCGTTATGAATGAAGGTGTTGCTAAAGTTAAATGATGCAAGACAACCTTGATACTTATTTCCTTAAACTGCAATTAACCTTTAAATAAATGCTTGTCCCTTTAACATATTTTAAGGTTAGTGCTGACTCCAGTTAACAACAGCCCAGTGCTTCTGTTGACTAGGGGACCGCATATAAAGGTCAGGAGGTCCGCATGCGCCCAGTTTCGCTGCCTTGTAAGATAAGGAGAAACGCGTCCAACCAAAAGAGTCAAACAAAAAAAAAAACCAAAGACCGGTGGGCAGACAAGCCCATGAGCAAGATCTCGGCTGAGTGAACGGTCCACACCTGCAGAAGGAGCTGCTTGCGGCCATGCGTGCAGTGAGTGAAAAAAAGCAGACTGGAACTCTGGCTGCCACCGCCCAGCCTGTGGCAGTGAAGGAGCCACATTAACCTCGTAAAACAGCACAGAGGCAATTTGGAAGGCAAGTCTGTGCTCTAGAGGCAGGGGAGGAATGGGGACTGAGAAACACCCTGGGCTGGAAGTGCTGTGAATGTGGAGGAGCCATCAGACCGCATAACTAAAAGAGGCAGAGGCAAGAGCATTGACCTGGCAAAAGGGGGGGGGCGTCTTACGGAAGGCTGGGCGCCTGCTAAGAATGTGAATTACAACACTGAAGAACTCCACACTACCTAAAATAGGGATTGCAATGGGAGGGATTGGGATACATACCTGCACTAAAAAGAATTGACGGACTCAAATAAGCCCTATATTGTGCAACCTATGCGCCTTACAGGCAACAGGGGACACCTGGAGAGGAGGAAGGCTGAGAGCTTGTCTGGGCGAGTGTAACTCTCTCCTCTGCCCGACACTGCACATAAATGTAACCCAGATACAGAGTGTTAGACCTGACAGCCTTAGGGTGGTCACCCCTAACTTTTTGCCTGCCTCCCTCCACTTTTTGGACACTGTTTTTGCTGGCTTTTAGACTGCGCACTTTATCACTGCTAACCAGTGCTAAAGTGCATATGCTCTCTCCCTTTAAACATGGTAACCTTGGATCATACCTGATAGGACTATTTAATTTACTTATAAGTCCCTAGTAATGTGTACTATATGTGCCTAGGGCCTGTAGATTAAATGCTACTAGTGGGCCTGCAGCACTGGTTGTGCCACCCACTTAAGTAGCCCTTTTACCTTGTCTCAGGCCTGCCATTGCTAGGCCTGTGTGTGCAGTTTCACTGTCACCTCGACTTGGCATTTAAAAGTACTTGCCAAGCCTAAACCTCCCCTTTCTCCACATATAAGTCACCTCTAATGTGTGCCCTAGGTAACCCCTAGAGCAGGGGGCTGTGTGGGTGAAAGGCAGGACATGTACCTGTATAGTTTACATGTCCTGATAGTGTAAAACTCTTAAATTCGTTTTTGCACTACTGTGAGGCCTGCTCCCT
Organism: Pleurodeles waltl; assembly: GCF_031143425.1. Classification (NCBI taxonomy): domain Eukaryota; kingdom Metazoa; phylum Chordata; class Amphibia; order Caudata; family Salamandridae; genus Pleurodeles; species Pleurodeles waltl. Next base: position 538,063,068 of record NC_090449.1, on the reverse strand, counting down.
TCATAGGCTAACATTGGGGCTGCCCTCATACAGTATTGAAGTGGTAGCTGCTGATCTGAAAGGAGTAGGAAGGTCATATTTAGTATGGCCAGAATGGTAAAACCAAATCCTGCTGACTGGTGAAGTTGGATTTAATATTACTATTCTAGAAATGTCACTTTTAGAAAGTGAGCATTTCTTTGCACTTAAATCTTTCTGTGCCTTACAATCTACGTCTGGCTGGGCTTGGTTGACAGCTCCTTGTGCATTCACTCAGACACACCCCAAACACAGGGTACTCAGCCTCACTTGCATACATCTGCATTTTGAATGGGTCTTCCTGGGCTGGGCGGGTGGAGGGCCTGCTCTCACACAAAGGACTGCCACACCCCCTACTGGGACCCTGGCAGACAGGATTGAACTGAAAGGGGACCTGGTGCACTTCTTAGACACTCTTTGAAGTCTCCCCCACTTCAAGGGCACATTTGGGTATACAACAGGGCCTCTGCCCTACCTCATCAGACACTTGCTGGAGAAGAAACCAGAACCTGCATCCTGCCAAGAAGAACTGCCTGGCTGCCTAAAGGACTCACCTGACTGCTTTCTACAAAGGACTGCTGCCTTGCTGTTGCCCTGCTGCCTTGCTGAACTCTTGTCTGGCTGTAAAAGTGCTCTCCAAGGGCTTGCCTCCTGTTCCCTGAAGTCTCAGGACCAAAAAGACTTCTCTTTTCATTTGGACTCTTCGTGCGCCGAACATTTCGACACACAGCTTGCTCCGCGGCGAGAAAATCGGCGCACACCGACGCTGATCGACGCGACACCTTCGGGGCGACCGGAACTTCGACGCACGGCCTCGCAAGGATAATGCCACCGGACTTCCAGAGGGGAAATCAACGCGACGCCTGCCGTGAGACCGAGAATTCCATGCACAGCATCCCGGAACGACGCGCAGCCGAAAAAAAACACACGACTTCCCCGCGTGAAAAATAACGATGCAAGTCTGTGTGTGCAGGGGAGAAATCGACGCACACACCATTTTTCCACGTATCTCTTCTGCGGACCTTTGCGGAGATTTTCCACTTTAAATCAGGTACTTTGTGCTTGAAACAGACTTTGTTTGCTTTTTAAAGACTTAAGACACTTTATATCACTTTTCAGTGATATCTCTACAATTTCACATTGCATCTTTATTCGTTTTGACCTACAATTATCCTGATAAATATTATATATTTTTCTAAACACTGTGGTGTATTTTTGTGGTGCTATATTGTGTTATTGTATGATTTATTGCACAAATACTTTACACATTGCCTTCTAAGTTAAGCCTCACTGCTCGTGCCGAGCTACCAGAGGGTGGGCACAGGATAATTTTGTATTGTGTGTGACTTACCCTGACTAGAGTGAGGGTTCTTGCTTGGACAGAGGGTAACCTGACTGCCAACCAAAAACCCCATTTCTAACACAGAGACACTAGGATATAATAAGGTGCAGGGAGGGGCTGCCCAGGAGATGTGAAAACACCGCTTGAAGAAACAAACTAGAACCCTACAAAGAGACAGTGTTCCTACCTGAGTTGCTTCTCTCCCCTTTAACTCACTTCATGCTGCAGTATTAGATAACACTGAAGGCAGTACCGGCATGCCCAACATTAAAAAAATCCCTGAAGGGATGAGCAGGAACCGAGCACACAGGCAGACATGCTGGCTCTGGCGAAGATGGCTCCAGAACAGATGGAAAACCTAGGGGACACCTTGGCCAAACACACTGCAATGATACTGGAGGTCGTAAATGACACCAAACAGACACTGGAGAAACAAACTACCATAGTTGTCACATGCAAAGGACTACTGCAAGGTCATAAATAACTCTTTGAGAGAGTCCGAGAGACTAAAATGCAAATTACTGACATCTGCCTGACAGTCAAGGAACTAGTGTCAAGATGCACATGCATGGAGAAAGAATGAAAATGTCACTTACCCAGTGTACATCTGTTCGTGGCATCAGTCGCAGTAGATTCGCATGTTCTGCAATAGCTCGCCATCTGGTGTTGGGCCGGAGTGTTACAAGTTGTTTTTCTTCGAAGAAGTCTTTCGAGTCACGGGACCGAGTGACTCCTCCTTTTGTCTCCATTGCGCATGGGCGTCGACTCCATCCTCGATTGTTTTTCCCCGCAGAGGGTGAGGTAGGAGTTGAATTGTAGTAATAGTGCCCATGCAATGGAGTGACTAAGTATGCACTTATTTAAGGTTGAGATGATACATATATAAATAATTGAAGGTAACTTCCAAACTGCTACAGGCTCCCGGGGAGGCGGGTGGGCACATGCGAATCTACTGCGACTGATGCCACGAACAGATGTACACTGGGTAAGTGACATTTTCAGTTCGATGGCATCTGTCGCTGTAGATACGCATGTTCTGCAATAGACTAGTAAGCAGTTATTTCCCCAAAAGCGGTGGATCAGCCTGTAGGAGTGGAAGTAGTCTGAAATAATGTCCTTAATACAGCTTGACCTACTGTGGCTTGTTGTGCGGATAACACGTCTACACAGTAGTGCTTGGTGAATGTGTGAGGCGTAGACCATGTGGCTGCCTTACATATTTCTTGCATTGGGATGTTTCCTAGAAAGGCCATGGTAGCACCTTTCTTTCTGGTTGAGTGTGCCCTTGGTGTAATGGGCAGCTGTCGTTTAGCTTTAAGGTAGCAGATTTGGATGCATTTAACTATCCATCTGGCTATACCTTGTTTTGAAATTGGGTTTCCTGCATGAGGTTTTTGAAATGCAATAAAGAGTTGTTTAGTCTTTCTGATGTTCTTTGTTCTGTCAATGTAATACATTAATGCTCTTTTGACATCTAATGTATGTAGTGCCCTTTCAGCTACGGTATCTGGCTGTGGAAAGAACACCGGAAGTTCCACTGTTTGATTTAGATGGAACGGTGAAATAACCTTTGTCAAAAATTTAGGATTGGTCCTTAGGACGACTTTATTTTTGTGTAGTTGTATAAAAGGTTCCTGTATAGTAAACGCCTGAATCTCGCTTACTCTTCTCAGGGAAGTAATGGCGATGAGAAATGCCACCTTCCAGGTTAGGAACTGTATGTCGCAGGAGTGCATGGGTTCAAAAGGTGGACCCATAAGTCTAGTTAGGACAACATTTAGGTTCCATGAAGGAACAGGTAGTGTTCTTGGTGGTATAATTCTCCTAAGGCCCTCCATGAATGCTTTAATGACTGGTATTTTATATAGGGAAGTTGAATAGGTAGTCTGCAGGTATGCAGATATTGCTGCAAGGTGAATCTTAATGGAAGAGAAAGCTAGGTTAGATTTTTGTAAGTGAAGCAAGTAACCCACTACATGTTCTGGAGTTGTGTGTAATGGTTGTATTTGATTAATATGGCAGTAGCAAACAAACCTCTTCCATTTACTTGCATAGCAGTGCCTGGTGGATGGCCTTCTTGCTTGTTTTATGACTTCCATACATTCTTGGGTAAGTTGTAAGTGCCCGAATTCTAGGATTTCAGGAGCCAGATTGCTAGATTCAGCGATGCTGGATCTGGGTGTCTGATCCTTTGGTTGTGCTGTGTCAACAGATCTGGCCTGTTGGGCAATTTGATGCAGGGTACCACTGATAGGTCTAGCAGCGTTGTGTACCAGGGTTGCCTTGCCCAAGTTGGTGCTATCAATATGAGTTTGAGTTTGCTTTGAGTGAGTTTGTTTACCAGGTAAGGAAGGAGAGGGAGAGGAGGAAAAGCGTAAGCAAATATCCCTGACCAGTTCATCCATAGGGCATTGCCTTGGGATTGTTTGTGTGGGTATCTGGATGCGAAGTTTTGGCATTTTGCGTTCTCCCTTGTCGCAAACAAGTCTATCTGAGGTGTTCCCCAGAGTTTGAAATAAGTGTTCAGTATTTGGGGGTGAATTTCCCATTCGTGGACCTGTTGGTGATCTCGAGAGAGATTGTCTGCGAGTTGATTTTGTATCCCTGGTATAAACTGTGCAATTAGGCGAATTTGGTTGTGAATTGCCCAATGCCAAATTTTTTGTGCTAACATGCTTAACTGCGTGGAGTGCGTCCCTCCCTGCTTGTTTAGATAATACATTGTTGTCATGTTGTCTGTTTTGACGAGAATGTATTTGTGAACTATTATTGGTTGGAAAGCTTTTAGTGCTTGAAAAACTGCAAGAAGTTCTAGGTGATTGATATGCAGTTTTGTTTGATGTACGTTCCATTGTCCTTGTATGCTGTGTTGATCGAGGTGTGCTCCCCACCCTGTCATGGAAGCATCTGTTGTTATTACGTATTGTGGCACTGGGTCTTGGAAAGGCCGCCCCTTGTTTAAATTTATGTTGTTCCACCACAGAAGCGAGAGGTAAGTTTGGCGGTCTATTAACACCAGATCTAGAAGGTGACCCTGTGCTTGAGACCACTGTGATGCTAGGCATTGTTGTAAGGGCCTCATGTGCAGTCTTGCGTTTGGGACAATGGCTATGCATGATGACATCATGCCTAGGAGTTGTAATACCATCTTTGCTTGTATCTTTTGTGTTGGATACATGCGTTGTATGATGGTGTTGAAATTTTGAATTCTTTGTGGACTTGGAGTGGCTACTCCTTTTGATGTGTCTATTATGGCTCCCAGGTATTGTTGTACCTTGCGTGGCCGAATTTTGGATTTTGTGAAATTGACGGTGAACCCTAGTTTGAAGAGGGTTTGTATGATATGATTTGTGTGATTTGAGCACTCTATTAACGAATGGCCCTTGATTAGCCAGTCGTCTAGATATGGGAACACATGTATTTGCTGCCTTCTGATGTGTGCAGCGACTACCGCTAGACATTTGGTAAAGACTCTTGGTGCGGTTGTTAATCCGAAAGGCAGTACCTTGAATTGGTAATGTATTCCTTTGAATACAAACCTTAGGTATTTCCTGTGCGATGGGTGAATTGGTATATGGAAATAAGCATCCTTGAGGTCTAAAGTTGCCATGTAGTCGTGCAGCTTTAGCAATGGCAATACTTCTTGTAGTGTGACCATGTGGAAGTGGTCTGATTTGATGAAAGTGTTGACTACTCTGAGGTCTAGGATTGGTCTCAGTGTTTTGTCCTTCTTTGGTATCAGAAAGTACAGTGAGTAAACTCCTGTGTTTATTTGTGTGTTTGGCACTAATTCGATTGCATTCTTTTGCAATAGTGCCTGCACTTCTATCTCTAGGAGATTGGAATGGTGTGTTGTTAAATTTTGTGCTTTTGGTGGTATGTTTGGAGGGAACTGTAGAAATTCTATGCAGTAACCATGTTGGATAATTGCTAGAACCCAAGTGTCTGTAGTGATTTTCTCCCATGCTCTGTAATAATGACCTATTCGTCCCCCCACTGGTGTTGTGTGGAGGGGGTGAGTGACATGTGAGTCACTGTTTAGTAGTAGGGGTTTTGGGGCTTTGGAATCTTCCTCTATTTCTAGGGAATTGCCCTCCTCTATATTGTCCCCGAAAACCTCCTCTATACTGTCCTTGGTAACTGGACGGTGTGGCTTGTGAGGTGCTGGCTTGTGTGCTTTGACCTCGAAACCCCCCTCGAAAGGGCGTTTTACGGAATGAGCTGTAATTCCCTCTGCTCTGCGGGGAGTAGAGTGCGCCCATGGCTTTGGCAGTGTCCGTATCTTTTTTGAGTTTCTCAATCGCTGTGTCCACTTCTGGACCGAACAGTTCTTTTTCATTAAAAGGCATATTGAGAACTGCTTGTTGAATCTCTGGTTTAAATCCAGACGTTCGGAGCCATGCATGCCTTCTGATAGTTACAGATGTATTAATTGTCCGTGCAGCTGTATCTGCAGCGTCCATGGAGGAGCGGATCTGGTTGTTGGAGATGGCTTGTCCCTCCTCAACCACTTGTTTTGCCCTATTTTGGAAGTCTTTGGGCAGATGTTCAATGAGATGTTGCATCTCGTCCCAGTGGGCTCTGTCATAGCGCGCAAGTAGTGCCTGGGAGTTCGCGATGCGCCACTGGTTTGCAGCTTGTGCTGCGACTCTTTTACCAGCTGCATCAAACTTGCGGCTTTCTTTATCTGGGGGTGGTGCATCTCCAGATGTGTGAGAGTTGGCCCTTTTCCTAGCTGCTCCTACAACAACAGAGTCTGGTGGCAGCTGTGTTGTGATGAAAGCCGGGTCTGTAGGAGGCGGCTTATACTTTTTTTCCACCCTTGGTGTGATTGCCCTACTTTTGACCGGGTCCTTAAATATGTCTTTTGCGTGCCGGAGCATACCAGGGAGCATAGGCAGGCTTTGGTAGGAGCTGTGGGTGGAGGAGAGTGTGTTGAACAAGAAATCATCCTCGACCTGTTCTGAGTGGAGGCTTACGTTGTGAAATTGTGCTGCTCTAGCCACCACCTGAGAGTACGCGGTGCTGTCTTCTGGTGGAGATGGTTTTGTAGGGTATGCCTCTGGGCTGTTATCTGACACTGGGGCGTCGTATAGGTCCCATGCGTCCTGGTCTTGGTCACCCTGGCTCATGGTGGTGTGAGCTGGGGAGTGTGATGGCGTTTGTGCTGGTGAAACGTTAATCACGGGCGGAGGAGAGGGTGGTGGTGTAACTCTTTTCACCACTTTTTGTTGTGGTGCTTGTTCCGTCTGGAACTCCAACCTTCTCTTTCTCCTAATGGGGGGAAGGGTGCTTATTTTTCCTGTCCCCTGCTGAATGAAGATACGCTTTTGCGTATGGTCCGCATCAGTTGCTTGTAGCTCTTCCTCAAACCTATGCTTCTGCATTTGGGAGGTTAGCGAGTGCTCTTCTGTATAAGAGCCTGAAGCTGGGTCGCTTGCAGTTTGTTTCGGCGTCGAAACTTTGTCTGCGTGTTTTTTCGGCTCCGAGGTGACTTTTTTCCTTTTCGGGGCCGAAACCTCTCGGCGTCGATCTGTTTCGGTGCCGCTGTCTCGGCGTCGAGCCGTGTCCACACCGGCATCTCGGTGTCGAGGCTTGTCTCCAGCACTTTCTCGGTCCCGAGAAGGCTGCGTGCCGGTGTCTCGACCGGAGTCGGACGATCTCGGCACTGTTTGGGCCTTTTTCGGTGCCGACGGTCGGTCACCGATTTTATGGGTTGAGCCATGGCCTGGTGGCAGTGGCGTCCCCTGGGCCTTGTAAATGTTTCTTTGTGTGGTTTTCGACGTCTTACTCACGGTTTGTGTATCGTCGAATCCTTCGGAGTCTGAGTCTTGGATCGAGAAGGTACCTTCCTCTTCCTGTTCCTCGAACTCCCGTCGGGCTGTCGGTGCGGACGCCATTTGAAGTCTTCTGGCTCGACGGTCTCGGAGTGTTTTTCGGGACCGGAACGCACGACAGGCCTCGCAGGTGTGTTCGCTGTGCTCAGGTGACAGGCACAGGTTGCAGACCAAGTGTTGGTCTGTGTAGGGGTATTTATTGTGGCATTTGGGGCAGAAACGGAACGGGGTCCGTTCCATCGGCGTTCTTCAGCACGCGGTCGGGCCGACCAGGCCCCGACGGAGGATCGAAAAATTACCCCGAAGGGCACCGGAGCTCTTCGATCTTCGATGCGGTGTTGAATGTAAGTATGCCGATCCCGAACGCAACAATACCGACGAAAATCTTCCGAAATTAACTATTTTTTCTGTTCCGAAACTCGGAGCGACAGGAACACGTCCGAACCTGATGGCGGAAAAAAAACAATCGAGGATGGAGTCGACGCCCATGCGCAATGGAGACAAAAGGAGGAGTCACTCGGTCCCGTGACTCGAAAGACTTCTTCGAAGAAAAACAACTTGTAACACTCCGGCCCAACACCAGATGGCGAGCTATTGCAGAACATGCGTATCTACAGCGACAGATGCCATCGAACATGAAGTTACTGGCAGACCTCATGGAGGACGTGGAAAGTAGGGCCAGCAGGCACAACATGCATCTGATGAGGGTGCCTGAGGAACCTAGTGTGGAGTTGATGGTAGAAATCTGGCAAGTAGAAACAGTGCTTAATGGACAACAATAAAAATTCTTCACGATTGAGAGAGCCTACCGGGTACCCACCAGGACACCGTCACCGGAAGCCGAACCAAGACTCATAATAATACGTCCCATAAACTTCCGAGATAGGTACGGAATCTTGCAAAATGCAAGGAAGCACGGGCCCAGGATCCTGGCCTGGGAGGACGCAAGGTCAAACTCTATCAAGATTACCTCACAAAGGTCCAGCGTCAAAGAGAAACATTTGTACCAGTTAAAACAATTCTTCGACACCTGGGACTAAAGTACTTGCTTATCTTTCCAGCAAAGCTTAGAACTGTACACAGGGAAAAGACACTTTTTTGTGACAGCTCCGGAAGCTCTGGCTTGGCTGGAGCAGATGGGCCTGTGGTCGAGCTCATTGCTCACCATGGCAAACACAGAAGCATGGAAATTGTCCTCCTCCAGACACTGGAAAAAGAGAATAGAAAAATCACTCCCAACCAAGGAACAAACAAAAGAGGAACAGAAGAAAACAGTGAATGAAATAAGGACAACCAGCACAGCTTTGACAAATAATCAATGGAGGACAGTGGCACCAAAACCAGGGAGCAGCAGCTTGGAGCACAATGAAACAGGAACAGAAGGGGAAGAAGAACAGTTGCCGAAGCTCACCCAGATGACAGTTGCGGACTTTGGATGAGTAACACTAGGGAGCTGTAAGACCTGAGCGATGGGAGATGGATGGCCAGTGGCGTAAGAAAGGACCCATGTAGCAACTGCAGTGCAGAGATGTCCTCAACCACCAGGAGGCCCCCTCAGCACAGTGCCCTGAGCTGAGAGCTCCTAAGTGAGTTCAGAGATGGACCCCTCCATGTACATTGTGGGGGGGGCCCTCAAATGTCTTTATGCCACTGTGCATAACTTGCACTAGACTACAATAGATTGCCAAGATGCGGAAATACCTGCCTGTGAACAAAGGAGAGAACATATACCGACCCCCAGGGTCCCCTCCATCCAACCCATGGAGCAGGATGGTGGGGTCACACATAAACGTGAAAGGAGAACTCTCCCTAAATTCACCCCTGGACTGCTGAGACGGTGACTCAATGGCAATTACCATCACCGCTGACTATGCCCCAGCCACAAGATGACCACCAGTTCATATGTTGTTTAAAGTTTAGGATCATATGTACCATGAATTGGGGTGGTGTCAATTAAACAATCATAGCTCAGTAAGGTAGGGTGCAGGGATGTTCAAGGGATAGTTAATAATGCATCAGAGTGTCCGATTAACAGGGCAGACGAGGGATGGGGAGGCTACAAAGATGAGAGGGACAGGAAAATTGAGAACTCTTGGCCAATATGATGTGATCCCAGAAACTCACAATGTTAACATAGAATGTTAATGGACTGGATACTGAAGTGAGGTGAGGGCTGGTCATCAAAGCACTTAATAGATACAAAACAGATTTAGTGTTCTTGCAAGAAGTGCATTTAATGAATGGCCAACTTAGTAGGCTGGGAAGAAGAAAATATAGAATAACATGCTCTGTGCAAAATACCTCAGAGGTTGGGGGGGGGGTTGTAATGCTTCTAAGAAGGTTGGTCCCACTTTACATTGCTACGCTGGCCTAGAAGGGGAGTGGGAAAGTAGGACTGTGTTGCTAATGAATGTATATGCACTATCAGGGATACATATGGTGACCCTGGGTAAGGTGGGGGAGCTCCTTGCAACCACACCCCAAGCGCTTAGGATTTTAAGAGCAGATTTAAACCTGGTTTTTGACACCCAATTAGATAGAATGAGTACAAGAAACAAGAGGAAGTCAACCAAAGGGAAACTGAAAGGCTTTGCTCAGGTGATGGGAATGTGTGATGTATGGATTGAAATATGGAGACAGGAGCAAACAGACTATTTCCGTTCTCATGCCCACGATATGCACTCCAGGTTGGACTAATTCTTCACTACTGGAGACGCAATACATAATTTCACAATGGCAAGGTATCTTGCAAGAGGTCTAAGCAATCACTGCCAGCTAGAGATTACATACTCTGGTGGTGACCCGACAGGAGTCAGAGAGTGGAGGATGGCGACATGGCGTCTAGCCAATAAGACAGTTATGTCGCTTGGACAAAGCATCCAAACTCTGTTCAAAGAAAATGAAGGGGCCGTACAGAGTAAAGTCATAGAATGGGAGGTATACAAGGTCACAATTCGGGGAACCATCATAGCGGAGGAAGTTATAGATAGAAGGGAAAGCATTAAAAAGTTGCTTCATCTAGAAGAATGGCTAATGCAACTTGATATGGAATATGTGACAAGCTTTACACCACAGTAGGCAAGGGACTTACAACTGACCAGAGAGGATTATCGTTTGACAGCTTGAAACAAGGTACAAAACAGTTCACATCACCAGAGACAAATGCATTTACGAGGTAGGAGACAAGGCATGTAAACTGCTGGCCTGGATAGGAAGCAAAGAAAAAGAGGGATTATTTGTGAGGGTAATTACCCTGGACTCGAGGGACAGAGTAACAGGTAGCGAAAGAGTGGAAGAGGTACTTGCCAAATACATGGAATCATTCTATTATGCAAGAGCCTCAGCAATCACTGTGGAAGTGCTGGAATTTATAAATGACTGCCCTGTGGAATGCCTAATTCTGGAACAGAGGAAGGAATTAAAAACTGATATTACAGTGAAAGAAATAACACTGGCAATGGGACAAATGCAGACAGGAAAGGCCCCAGCACCCAACGGGTTCCCTGTAGAGCTCTTCCGTAAGCTGTCTCTGAAAATTGCAAAACCGCTTCGAGAGGCCTACATGGAAGTGTTTAAAAAGGGTGAGCTCTCAAAGGAACAGAAAACAGCCACTATAGTTCTAATACCCAAAGCAGGCAAACCCAGAGACTGATGTGAGTCATACAGACCCATATTGCTGTTTAACGCTGACAGCAAAATCCTAGCGAAAGTCCTTGCTAACAGACTGCAAGCGGTAATCACTGATCTGGTGCATCCAGATCAAAATGTATTTATACTTGATCGATCACCTAAACTGAAACTTTGAAGACTACACAACAACATCACATAGGTGGAGAGACTGGGTGACCCAAGAGTGATCGTGTCTCTAGACATAACAAAGAGCTCAACCCGATAGAATGGCCATACTTGTTTGGGCTTTTGAAAAAGATGGATTAGGCTGCCATATGGGGCACCTAGGGCCAGATTGAATATGAACTGTAGGATATCAAATGGATTCATGGTGAAGAGGTGGACCCAGCAAGGATGGCCCCCGGTCGACAATGCTATTCGCGCTGGCGATAAAGGCACTGGCAGCATGGGTATGCGTAGATGCACAAATATGGGGATCGCAGAGAGCAACGGTGGGAGGAGCGTATTTCACTCTACACAGATGATATCCTACTATATCTAACGCACACAGACCAATTGTTGGTATGATTGAGAGATGTTTTTGGGAAGAGGTGGACCCAGCAAGGATGCCCCCTGTCGCTGATGTTATTCGCACTGACGATAGAGGCACTGGCAGCATGGGAACACATTGAAGCACAAATATGAGGATGGGAGAGTGCAACAGGGTGGGAGGAGCGTATTTCATTCTACGCAGATGATATCCTACTATATCTAACGCACACAGACCAATCGTTGGTATGACTGAAAGACGTATTTGGGATATTCAGCAAATACTCTGGATTTTAGGTTAACTAGGACAAATCTTTATTGTTCCCGATGGGAGGATGGGAAAGGGAGTGTGCGATCCCGCTCCCACTCCGGACAGAGCCACAGAAATGTAAATATCTAAAGATATGGATCACCAAAACTGCAGACACTAACTAAGGGGGTCATTCTGACCCCGGCGGTCTAAGACCGCCGGGGCCAGGGTCGGCGGGAGCACCGCCGACAGGCCGGCGGTGCCCCGCAGGGCATTCTGACCGCGGCGGTTCGGCCGCGGTCAGAAGAGGCAAACCGGCGGTCTCCCGCCGGTTTACCGCTGCCCTTAGAATCCCCCATGGCGGCGCAGCTTGCTGTGCCGCCATGGGGGATTCTGACACCCCCTACCGCCATCCTGTTCCTGGCGGTTCGCCCGCCAGGAACAGGATGGCGGTAGGGGGTGCCGCGGGGCCCCCGTAAGAGGGCCCCGAAAAGTATTTCAGTGTCTGCTAAGCAGACACTGAAATACGCGACGGGTGCAACTGCACCCGTCGCACCCCTGCAACTACGCCGGCTCAATTCTGAGCCGGCGTCCTCGTTGCAGGGGCATTTCCTCTGGGCCGGCGGGCGCTCTTTTGGAGAGCGCCCGCCGGCCCAGAGGAAATGTCTGAATGGCCGCCGCGGTGCGGTCATTCAGCGGCGGTACCCTGGCGGACAGCCTCCGCCGTCCGCCAGGGTCAGAATGAGGCCCTAAGTGTCCAATATGCTACCACTATTACAAAGGTTGGAGGGAAATATCAAACATTGGAGTAGGCTACCACTGTCCATGATGAGCTGGGCTGTTATGTTTAAAATGATAGCACTACCCTGACTACCTTTATGTACTCCAAAATTCCCCTCACAGAATACCAGATACCTTCTTTAATAAAGTAGACCCACTGGTTAGGACATTGTTATGGAAGGTAGGACAATCTTGCAAAGCCATGAAAACACGCAGCAAATTCAAGGGAAGTATAGCTCTGCTGCACATCCCGACGTATTATGTGGTGGCACAGGTTGGAGTGGTAAATGATTGGGCATGTCAGGAATGGAGGACCATGCTTCCGTCTGGACAGAGAGGGTATGGGAAACAGGAGCTACTGCGTGCACTATATGGAGGGAAGCTTGAGACATAGGTGGGTCGAGCAACAAGGACAGTAGTTGACATATAGTACAAATCAACCAGGGAATTGAACTGGAAGAAAAGATTAACCCCCAACATGCCATTAGGGAGGACAATAGGCTGAAATTAGGGAATATGAAAAGTGACTTAGGGGATTGGGTCGCTATAGGCCTCTCCACCTTTGCAGGTGTGTGGGATGCAAATGGTATAGTACATATAGAAGGAACAACACACAATGGCTGAGGTACAGACAGCAGAGACACGCACTCCAGAAATGTATATCACAGAATGAGTAAATGCAGGAATATTTCCCCCTTGAGAGTAGACTGCTAGACAGTCGAATAAAGAAGAAATTAGTCTCACATATGGCACCCTCATGAGAAAGTCACAGAGCCGCCTAACACGCTTACAGGAACGATGGGAATGAGACAAAGGGCAATTAGATGAAGAGGACTGGATGACCACACTGAGATTCCACAATGAAGTTGCAATTAGAACAAGTTACTGCCTGATTCAAATTAAGATAGTACATAGGACATACTACATGAGGGTCGTACTGCATAAAATAGGAAGAGCAAACTAATCATGGTGCCTGAGAGACTCTGGAATGAAGGGTACCCTGCTGCATACCTTATGGGACTGTCCTAAAGTCAGACATTTCTGGGAGAAAGTGCATAAGTCACCAGAGGGCGCAACTGGGTGCACCCCTCGTCTTGCAGCCCAGAACTGCGTAGTTAGGTATTTGGGGACCTACTGACTTAACAAAAAATCTGAAATCACTGATTAATATGAGATGCATGGTAGCCAAATGGAACATAGCGCAAAGATGGGGGGACAGATCCCCTTACAGATATGACACCTGGGAAACTGGAATGGAGCATTGTACAATGTTATATAGAAGGTATATAAAGGGAGGGGATATATGAGGAAATTTGAGAGAATATGGGGTACATGGGAAATACAAAGCCTGTAGGGAAAGGATGATAAATACAAATGAGGGAAAACGAGGTGTGGAAAGTCAAGCATCCAATGAGCAATAACACTTGGGAAAAGAATTACAGCTTAGGAAAGTCTTGGACATTTGCCGAACCCTGCCAAAGGGAGAAGTTTATTGAGTAGAGGTAAATGCCCCTTGGTTGAAATCAGGGTGGGGTCATTGGGAAGATGTATGTTATCTTCTCTCTTGATTGTTGGGCGCCCGTGGAGATGGAAATCTTAACTCTCAAATGTATTGCCTGATCACCTATTGTTGCTCTTTATGTAATCTAAAGTTGTTCAGTGTATTGGAGAAATAATAACATAAAAATAGAATGTATATTGACAGGCCCACATCTTTTATGATGCCTGCCAATGGTAGACTATACCTTAAATGACCAATAAATTCTTCTGTGGGCCTAGGATGAAGCCATCACTCTGCTTCTCTTTTAGACCTATGATTGCCATCTATAAAGCCAAGATCCCTGCCACGTTACACTATGTAACTGAAAACATCCCTCATACATCATTATCTTATGGAGATAAAGTGGAAGAAAACATCCTACTTAAGCTGAATAGCATGACCCTCTCTTTTCCAGTCCAAGCACTGAGGCTGGAGCTGGGATTGGCTAGTGTTCTGCCCTTGTTTTTGTTGTGGTAAATTAACTGGGCCATGGAATGTTGCTATCTACATAACTTCCCTTTGGAAGCATCTGAAATGGGATGTTTCAGAGAGGTGGGGAATATTCAGTCCCTGCCATACAAATATTGCCTTTGCTTTGCAGCTTTATAGCCTCTCTTTCAACTGACTTATGGACGTGTCTTTAAAGAAACGTTAAAAAAAAGTTTGAAAAGCTATAGGTGGTCATTACAACCCTGGCGGTCGGTGTTAAAGTGGCGGTAAAACCGCCAACAGGCCGGCGGTAAAAAAAAATGGAATTACGACCGTGGCAGAAACCGCCAACAGAGACAGCCACTTTAACACTCCGACCGCCACGGCGGACCAAACAAACACCGTGGCGGTAACCGCCAACAGACAGGCGGAAGACAATGTACCGCCTACAGAATTACAAGCCACAAATCCGCCACCTTTTCCGGGGCGGATTCACCGCAAACAAAAACACAGCAGAAACAGGACTTTGAGGGGAAAACGCTCACCTCTACACACCCCACGAGGAAACAGGACGCCATGGAACCAGAACTTCAGATACTCCCAGCCTTTATCTTCCTGCTCCTCTACCAGGAGCATGAACGCCGGAGGCGAAGACCACAGTGAGTACTACACCTACGACACAGGGGAGGGGGGAGGGAAAAGAGAGTGACACACACACACGCAACACCCCCACCCTCACCCACAACACCATACACACAAATACATATTGATACATCACATTTACACCCCCTAACCCCCACTGGAAGAATGCAAGGACAAAAGGAAAGTCGAATGATTGTAATATATTCAAATACAGTAATCAAAAATATTTACATATATACACATTTACACTATGAACAATTAAATACACTGTTAGAAATGGGTTTTTTGGATGGCAGTCAGGTTACCCTCTGTCCAAGCAAGAACCCTCACTCTAGTCAGGGTAAGTCACACACAATCCAAATAATCCTGTGCCCACCCTCTGGTAGCTTGGCACGAGCAGTCAGGCTTAACTTAGAAGGCAATGTGTAAAGTATTTGTGCAATAAGTCATCCAATAACACAATATAGCACCACAAAAATACACCACACAATGTTTAGAAAAATATATAATATTTATCTGGATAATTGCAGGTCAAAACGAATAAAGATGCAATGTGAAATTGTAGAGATATCACTGAAAAGTGATATTAAGTGTCTTAAGTCTTTAAAAAGCAAACAAAGGGGGTTATTCTAACTTTGGAGGAGGTGTTAATCTGTCCCAAAAGTGACGGAAAAGTGACGGATTTACCACCAGCCGTATTACGAGTCCATTATATCCTTTTGGGACGGATTAACACTCCTCCAAAGTTAGAATAACCCCCATAGTCTCTTTCAAGCACAAAGTACCTGGTTTAAAGTGGAAAATCTCCACAAAGGGTCCCACAAAGGGTCGCAGAAGAAGAGATATGGTGTGTGTGTCGATTTCTCCCCTGCACACACAGACTTGCGTCGTTATTTTTCACACGGGGAAGTCGTGCGTCGTTTTTCGGCGCGCGGACAGTCTCTTTCTGTGGTTCGCGGGATTACCAGATGTCCCGGGGTCTGTGCGTGGATTCTTCGGCTTGTTTTCCGGCTGCGCCTCGTTCCGGGAGGCTGTGCATGGAATTTTCGTTCTCACCGCAGGCGTCGCGTCAATTTCCCCTCTGGAAGTCGGGCGGCGTTGTCCTTGCGAGGCCATGCATCGAAGTTCCAGTCGCCCCGAACGCTTGCGTCGATCAGTGTCGGTGTGCGGCGATTTCCTCGCCGCGGAGCAAGCTGTGCGTCGACATTTTCGGTGCACGAAGAGTCCAAATGAAAAAGAGAAGTCTTTTTGGTCCTGAGACTTCAGGGAACAGGAGGCAAGCTCTATCCAAGCCCTTGGAGAGCACTTCAGCAGCAAGGCAAGAATTCAGCAAGGCAGCAGGGAAACAGCAAGGCAGCAGTCCTTTGTAGAAAGCAGTCAGGTGAGTCCTTTAGGCAGCCAGGCAGTTCTTCCTGGCAGGTTGCAGGTTCTGGTTCAGGTTTCTTCTCCAGCAAGTGTCTGATGAGGCAGGGCAGAGGCCCTGTTTTATACCCAAATGTGCCTTTGAAGTGGGGGAGACTTCAAAGAGTGGCTAAGAAGTGCACCAGGTCCCCTTTCAGTTCAATCCTGTCTGCCAGGGTTCCAGTAGGGGGTGTAGCAGTCCTTTGTGTGAGAGCAGGCCCTCCACCCTCCCAGCCCAGGAAGACCCATTCAAAATGCAGATGTATGCAAGTGAGGCTGAGTAACCTGTGTTTGGGGTGTGTCTGAGTGAATGCACAAGGAGCTGTCAACTAAGCCCAGCCAGACGTGGATTGTAAGGCACAGAAAGATTTAAGTGTAAAGAAATGCTCACTTTCTAAAAGTGGCATTTCTAGAATAGTAATATTAAATCCAACTTCACCAGTCAGCAGGATTTGGTATTACCATTCTGGCCATACAAAATATGACCTTCCTACTCCTTTCAGATCAGCAGCTACCACTTCAATACTGTATGAGGGCAGCCCCAATGTTAGCCTATGAAGGGAGCAGGCCTCACAGTAGTGCAAAAACAAATTTAGGAGTTTTACACTACCAGGACATGTAAACTACACAGGTACATGTCCTGCCTTTCACCCACACAGCACCCTGCTCTAGGGGTTACCTAGGGCACACATTAGAGGTGACTTATATGTGGAGAAAGGGGAGGTTTAGGCTTGGCAAGTACTTTTAAATGCCAAGTCGAGGTGGCAGTGAAACTGCACACAAGGCCTTGCAATGGCAGGCCTGAGACAAGGTAAAGGGGCTACTTAAGTGGGTGGCACAACCAGTGCTGCAGGCCCACTAGTAGCATTTAATCTACAGGCCCTAGGCACATATAGTGGACATTACTAGGGACTTATAAGTAAATTAAATAGTCCAATCAGGTATGATCCAAGGTTACCATGTTTAAAGGGAAAGAGTATATGCACTTTAGCACTGGTTAGCAGTGATAAAATGCGCAGAGTCTAAAAGCCAGCAAAAACAGTGTCCAAAAAGTGGAGGGAGGCAGGCAAAAAGTTAGGGGTGACCACCCTAAGGCTGTCAGGTCTAACATACACCAAGAACACAAGTCCAAGGGATTCCACCATCATAGTCCGTGGACCATTGGGCCCAAAAGGCATGGGCGATGCCCACACTCAATACCCGAACAAGACGGAGAGAACACTGCAGGGGCATCAGATAGAAATAAAACAGGCACCTCAGGGGGAAGGGAGGGGGGGGGGGCACCTCAGCCGGATGAGTGCATGACGCCAGCTCCACGAGGGGTCTCATGCCCATTGATGTATCCTTGGGAGTGCAAAGCCACAGTTTCTCAAGTCTCTCCAGTGGGTGGGTTGCCCACTGCTTTATCCTGGGGAGTGCAAAGCCACAGTCTCTCAAGTCTCTCCAGTGGGTGGGTTGCCCAGTGTTCAATCCTGGGGAGTGCAAAGACACAGTTTCTCAAATCTCTACAGTGGGTGGGTTGCCCACTGTTCAATCCTGGGGAATGCAAAGCCACAGTCTCTCAAGTCTCTACAGTGAGTGGGTTGCCCACTGTTCAATCCTGGGGAGTGCAAAGCTACAGTCCCTCAAGTGGATAACAGTCTCCACTGGTTCTGGAGGGGGCTTGGTGCCCAGAGTGCTTCATTCTGCCAAGGACAGAGGTAGTGGATGTAACTCTCCACTGGTTCTGGAGGGGGTTTGGTGCCCAGAGTGCTTCATCCTGCCTGTGGCGGCCTCAGTAGCGTAGTAATCATTGGCGCTCACTGTCCTGCGGTGGTGCTGGCGGTCTTGTCCTGGGCAGTGGGGCTGCTGCTGTCTTGGGCAGCGGGGCTGCTGGCAGTCTTGTCCTGGGCAGCGGGGCTTCTGCTGGCAGTCTTGTCCTGGGCAGCAGGGCTGCTGCTGGCGGTCTTGTCTTGGGCAGCGGGGCTGCTGGCGGTCTTGTCCTGGGCAGCGGGGCTTCTACTGGCGGTCTTGTCTTGGGCAGCGGGGCTGCTGGCGGTCTTGTCCTGGGCAGCGGGGCTGCTGCTGGCAGTCTTGTCTTGGGCAGCGGGGCTGCTGGCGGTCTTGTCCTGGGCAGCGGGGCTGCTGGCGGTCCTGTCTTGGGCAGCGGGGCTGCTGTTGGCGGTCTTGTCCGCCGTGCAGATCTTCCCAGTCTTGCCGGTTTTAATGTGCCCCTTCCCCAGCTTGGTGTCGCAGCTGTCTCCACACTCCCAACTGTACCCCTGGGAGTGGCTTTGGTGGCTGATTTCTTTCCCCTCTCCCGCCGGGCACTAGTCAACTTTTTATGCTTGACAGGTGGGGGACTGTCCGTACTCTGGTTCCTGCCACACTGGCTGCCCTGCTGCCTGGTGCACTCCATAATCCGGTGACTACTGGCACCACTGGTCCCGCCGGTGTTGTGGCTGAGGTGCTAGGTTGGGACCTGGAGAGTCGGGTCCTAGGAGACTGAAGGGGTGGAGGAGGTGAGGGAAAGAGGTCAAGGTTGGCCAGGAAAAGTTTCTTCGGAACACTGGGACGGGTAGTTGGAGGGGGTTTGGGAGTGGAGGAAGAGGTAGTGGTTGTAGGAGGTGTACGTTTGCTGACTTTGGGTGAAGGTGCATGGGCTGGAGGCTGTCGTGAGGTGGATGGCTGTTGGGTGGGTGTGTGGCTGCGTTTATGTACCTTGGGAGGTGGCCTCACAGACACACTGGTAGAGGACACAGGGGACGTGTGAATGGTAGTGGGGGTGGTGACTGCACGAGGGTGTGGTGGTGGGTGTGCTGGGGACATAGTGGCTGAGGATGTAGTGCATGCAGGTGTGAGTGGAGACGAGACAGGAAGGGAGGAGGGAGACGAGGAGGAGGGGGACACAGTGGAGGCAGTGGATGTTGGTGTGCCTGCATAGGTCTGATGCTTGCGTGAGTGCCTGTGGGATGTGTGGTGCTTATGTTTGCCTGAGCTTCCCTTGTGTGTTGAGGTGTGTGCATGCTGGTCTGATGGTGTGCTTGGGATAGGCTGAGGTACAGGGGTGTGGGTCTAGGTGGAGGAAGTTGGAGGGGGAGGCTAGAGACAGGGACAATGGCTGCCATCAGTGCTGAGGCCAGAGTCTGAAATGCTCGCTGAAGGGCAGCCTGACCAGAGTGAATGCCCTCCAGGTATGCATTGGTTTGTTGCAACTGCCTCTCTACACCCTGGATGGCATTCAAAATGGTAGACTGCCCAACAGTGAGGGACCTGAGGAGGTCAATGGCCTCCTCACTGAGGGCAGCAGGGGTGACTGGGGCAGGGCCTGAGGTGCCTGGGGCGAAGGTGATGCCCTCCCTCCTGGGTGAGCGGGCACGGGGCAAAAGCTGAGGGGCTGCTTGGAGGGCGGTGCTGGTGGGGGGGTGGCGGCTGCCTGTAGATGCGGGGGGCACAGATGGGCCCACCACCGCAAGGGAGCTCCCATCAGAGGACGAGTCCGTATCGCTGGTGTCAGCTTCTGTCCCCGCCGTGGAGCTCCCCTCGCCCTCCGTCCCACTGGTGAACTCAGACTCTGTAGTTTCGCCCTCCAGGGCCAGGTGGGTTGCGGCTCCCTCCTTCTCCGGTGCCACTGCTCCTCCGCCTGAAGATGCTAATGCACACAAGAACAGGGAGGCCACAAAAAGGGGGGGTAAGACAGAAGAAAGAAATGTTGAGTGCATGCAATACTGCTACCGTTGGCGGACACAACAGACACAGAAGCCTCCTGCACTACGCCGCGCACTTGGAGTCCACTATTCAATCCCAAGGACATGGGTTACAAGGCTATGGCCGATTTCTGCACACATGGATGTCACAGGAGCCTGACTAGGTGTAGTTGGCACTGTACACAGGTGGGGTGGGGTGCCACAGGGCCTGCCTTAAGTAGGGTCCTTGCCTACTAAACTCACCCTGGCCTAGGGGAACCCACAGCCCACTTCCCCCACCCAGACACCTACAATGCGCGCTGAATCAGCAGAATGAGAGTGTACTCACCCCCTTGTTGCTGCTGTGATGCCCTCAAGCGCCCATCCAACTTCGGGTACGCCACCGCCAGGATCCTGAACATCAGGGGGGCCATGGTGCGACAGGCACCCCTCCCACGTTGGGAGGCCATGCCCACCTGGGCCTCCGCCGTCTTCTTGCTCCAGTGGCGAATGTCCTCCCATCTTTTCCGGCAGTGGGTGCTCCATCTTTGGTAGACCCCCATGGTCCGCACTTCCTTCGCGATGGCACGCCAAATATCCTTCTTCTGGTGGGCGCTGACCTACAGGAATAGTACAAGGGAAAAGGAGAAGATATTACCGCCTGCACCGTCACGGTCATTGGCCCGCATCCCTACCCTTGCCATGACGCACATGCACTCACTGTCTTTTCATGCACGCCTAATTGCCCAACCAGCATGCTACCTGTTTGTTTGGAGGACCGTAGAGTAGCGTGTACTGGGGGAGGACCCCATCCACAAGTTTCTTCAACTCCTCCGTGCTGAAGGCAGGGGCCCTTTCCCCAGACACACGAGCCATTGTCACTTCCAGACTGGGGTCACAGCAGCACTTGCAGTGTAGGTCCTCTCCTCTCGAAGATCAGGTATCAAGTGATTGAACAGAGAGAAAATGGGGGTCACGTCCGCGGCGGTGCGTACCGTCACCGCCGTTGTACATCGTCATTGACTCCTGGGACCCATAGGGTCCCATGTTAACCAATGCATGATTGCGCCGCAGTCTTCGACCGCCTGCCGCGACGGTGTACAACGCCAGCGCAGTTACCTCATATCCCCTTGTCCCACTTTACAGGTCAGGCAGCCGCCATTTCATGGGCCCACCTGGCATTATTTTTGACTGCGTCACACTTATGTAGGCCTTGCCTAAACACTCATACAGGCTAATTTCGAATTGCTAATATTTTCAGAGTAAGCTGTGTTTACGTACCTCAGAGTTGGTTGAGTCTCTGCTCGCTGTTCTCCTCCATAGGCACCGTCCGCTGGGGCATGTGAGGATATGGCAGCATCCTCCGGTGTACAGACCGCTGATGGACCTGTCGACAATGGAGGAAAGACATGTAATCATCACCTACAGGCTTGATCGTGCCACAATCCATGAACTGTGTGCCAAACTGGAGCCAGATCTGATGTCAGCTATTCGCCATCCCTCAGGAATCCCCCATCAAGTGCAGGTGCTGTCAGTACTCCATTTCCTAGCAAGTGGGTCTTTTCAAACTACAGTGGCCATAGCATCAGGGATGTCCCAGCCTACGTTTTCCAACGTGTTGTCTCCCCTGCTGAAACACATGCAGAGCTACATCGTTTTCCCTCAGGTGGTGGATTTGCCTACAGTGAAAGGTGATTTCTGTGCCCTGGGACATATCCCCAACATCATAGGTGCCATTGGTGGGACACATGTGGCCTTGGTATACCATGCAGGAGTGAACAGGTATACAGAAACCGGAAGAGTTACCATTCCATGAATGTGCAGATGGTGTGTTTGGCAGACCAGTACATCTCCCATGTTAATGCCAAATTCCCTGGCTCAGTGCATGACGCTTAGATCCTGCGGAATAGCAGCATCCCTTTTGTGATGGGGCAACTCCAGAGGCACCGGGTGTGGCTATTAGGTGAGCACATGGACCCAATACAGTGGGACTAGTTGCCTGGATCTGTGGATGTCCCTATGAGTTCGTGTGTGTCTAACAGTTGTCCCTCGCTATTTGCAGGTGACTCTGGTTACCACAACCTGTCATGGCTACTGACCCCAGTGAGGAATCCCAGGACATGGGCAGAGGAATGCTACAATGAGGCCCATGGGCGGACCAGGAGGATTATAGAGCGGACCTTCGGCCTCCTGAAGGCCAGGTTCCGGTGCCTCCATATGACAGGTGGTTCCCTATTCTACTCACCAAAGAAGATATGCCAGATCATCGTGGCCTGCTGTATGTTTCACAACTTGGCTTTGCGACGACAGGTGCCTTTTCTGCACGAGGATGGAGGTCTTGTGGCAGCTGTGGACCCTGTGGACAGTGAAGATGAGGAAGCAGAAGAAGAGGACATCGACAACAGGAACACGGTGATCCTGCAATACTTCCAGTGAGACACAGGTAAGAAGACAACACTGCCTGCTACATCTGATTTAAATGTACTACCTCTCTACTGTCTGTCATTTCACCCAGTGTATGGTCACTAAGTTGTCACTTTCCCTTACGATTTCACAGATGTGGGTCCCACTGTGTGACATCTGCTTTGTTTCCTCATGGACTATAGCTGTGTGACATAGGTATGTTGACATTACATTTGAATGAACATTTTGCCACTGTAATTGCTAATACACTATTTCAAAATCACAGACAGACTCCTGATTGTTTTGTGCTTTAAGGGTGTTTATTTAAGTGCTCAATATTGGGGGGGGGTTGTAAAATGGTGAGGGGTGATGGTGGAGGAATGTCCATGGCAGAGTCCAGTCTATTAGTCTCACAGGTGCATTGTCCAAAGGAGCATAGGAAGTGGAGCTGGGTCAGTTTAAGAATGGACAGGGTGACAAGGTGGGACAAAAGGATTACAATCAGGGTGGTCTCATTTCTTGGTGGGGGTCTTGGCATCGTTCTCTGTCTTTGTCGTGGATCTCAGGGACCGTTTGCGGGGTGGTTCTCCCTCTGTGGGGTGCTGGTGTGGCGGTGCCTCCTGTCCACTAGCGCCGGCGGAGGTGGTGGGCAGTTCATCGTCCAGGCTAGTGTCAGGGGCCCCTTGTAGTGCCACAGTGTCCCTCCTGGTGTTGAGTACTTCCTTCAGAACCCCTACGATGGTGCCCAGGGGGGAATTGTGGGGTGATGTGTGTTGTGATGTGTGGGGTGATATTTAGAGGTGTGTTGTGTGAGGTGTGTGGATGTTATGTGGGTGATGGTGTTGAGTGCCTGTGGATGCAAGTTTGTAGATGGTGGTGTCTCTCTCTGGCCTTCTGTCGCAATTGTGGTTGTAGGGGATTGTGGGTGTGTGTTTTATATTGTATTGGGTGTGTGGGAGTTGTGTGTGTATGTGTATCAGGTGTGTGTATTTCGAATTGTCCAATGTGGCAGTGTTTTGTAAGTGTGTGTATATTTTGAGCGCGGCGGTGTGTACCGCCAATGGATTACTGCGGTTGAAAGACCGCTGCATGGATTCGTGGGTTGTTACAGTGTGGGCGTATTCCTGTTGGCGTGACGGTGGAGGTTTTGTTAGCACCAGTTCATCACTGACCTTTGGTGTGGCGGACTTGTGTGGGTGTCTAGATTTTGGCAGATTCCGGGCTTTGGGTCATAATGACCGTGGTGGAATTCCGCTGCCGCGGCAGTGTGTTGGCGGTCTTCTGCACGGCGGTAAGCGGCTTTTACCGCCAATGTTGTAATGACCCCCATAGTACCTTGAGTAAGTTTTGATGTGAATAGTGACTGCAGTGTGGAAGATATAGTGCCTCGAGTAAGTTTTGATCTGGATAGAGACTACAATGTGGAGTTAAAAAGTGTGGAAGAATAAAGCAACTGGCCACCTTAGCTAAGACAGCTAATTGAGCACAGTTTTCGAACAGTAATTACACTGCCGATATTTAATGGTCTTCCATTGCGAGACAATACTCCAGCATCGATAGACACTCACTTATTTGAGCTTACTAGCCCTCTTTATATTGTAATTGTATTTATATAGCGCTTACTATCCCTGACCAGGCATCAAAGCGCTTTTCAACGAGTAGCACGCTACTGCGGAAACCAAAAGGATTAGTGGAGGATTAGTATAGGGAAATAGGAGTACAGTATTAATATAGGGAGGTATGATTTTATTTGAGCGAAAGACATGAGTCTGTTAATTAGATTGAATATAATAATGGAGGTATAGAGGAGGGAAGAATCCAGAAGTGTCAATTGGGAGATCATAGTAGCAAGATGAGGTTTGGGATAAGTAATAGAGAGATGGAGGAGAGAAGAGTCTGTAGAAAGGTATTTGGGAAATCACAGTAGTAAAATGGGGTTTGTGATGAGTTAAAGGTGAGAAAAACGAGGGAGAATTTAGTAGGGTTGTTTCGAAGATCATAGTAGTAAACTGAGGTTTGGGGTGAGGCTGTAGGGGTAGAGGAGGGAAGAGACTCAGAAGGGTTATTTTGGACATCATAGTAGTAGAATGGGTTTGGGATGAGTCAGAGATAGAGAATAGATTGATAGAGCTATAAGATAATGGTGAGACAGAGTAAAGCTTTCAAGAAAGTATTTTTTTTCTTCTTTTCCTCTTGTAAAGTAGGAATAAAGTAATATATAGATACATGATTACATAGTAAGGGAATCTATGTAAAAGGAATATAATATATTGAGATTTAAGTTGTGTCGAATAAACACAGATTTTTAAGAGTTGCAGTATTTGAAGTTAATTTATTCGTGCACTATTATAACATTATTTTATGTTTCCTCAATATTTCAATATTGAAATGCTTGTAGATAAATAGTTAAGATAATATTTACCTATCGCGACAGATGTAATAAAAACAGACTCTTAAGCATCCAATCAAACAACTTACATAGAACTTATGAAATGACCTATGAACTTGTTAAGCGTAGAATAATACACATATATATATATATATATACACATACATAAATACATAACATATACACATCCATATATACATACATATATACACATTTCACCTAAGTCAAATATGCATTTGTTAAAACAAGCACAAAGCTTATGTATATATTTTAAGATAAAATAGTTATATCTATTTGTACTAATAAATACACATATCTAGATATATACATATAATGAAATTATACATGTTTACATATACAGGGATATGCAGTCCATTGCTGTCCGAGTATGGTCATATGGGATCTTAACCATGTGTATTTTATCCATTAGACCATAAAACTATCGCAAAGAGAACTTTTACATCCTTTATTTTTAAAATATAATGTAAAATCTCCTAGTATGTTTAAAACTTTTACCTAGGGTCCTATAAATTAACAAGTTTGCTATAGTATTTTAAGTGTTTTGACTTTGTATTAATATGTCAAGTTTTTAAACTGGTAAGGATTGGTATTTGTTACTAGATTGATCTCTGTCGAGGGAAATGTTGATACCTATGGCAAGCACAACTCTTGTCTATCCCAATTACCTATACAATCTATGCACCTAAGACCTGGATGTCTCATGAAGTTTATGCTGCAAAGTTTTCTGACTACTTATGCAACTACTTATTGAAAATACTAAGTGAAAATGAATTGTAAATGGATTATGGGTGAATGATGCTCCTAAACAGGTAGTGCAAAGGCAAGCAGTTTGATAAAGTGGGTGAAAATTGTACCAAGTGGTATTAAGCAGTATGGTCATTCTTGATACCGGGGCACAAGAGATACGTCTGGAAACCTGCCCGAAAAAGTCAGCAGTTGAGGGACTCACCATGTAGGAAAACATAGATTATAAATATTAAGCTGAGTGAAAAAAGTAGATAACTTTAGTAGAGTGAACTACATGGTGCCATGAAGGCATCCTGGAGAATTTAAGCACCTGGTATTGTTGTGTAGAAATGTTTAAGAATGCTGCAACTAGGGGCGACACCTCTAAATGAAAGGTAGACAGGGGAGTAAGAATGCCAACCACAGATTAATCCATTACAAGAAGCACTTATTGCACCTCAGGATAATGTTAATAGATATGTTTTTCTAAATCTCTTACTAGAAATATTTTAATGATATCTTTTATTGTGTGATTTCTAATGTTCAGAGTACAGAAAAAAAGACAGTTTCAGGCTGCTGTACATGAGAACAAAGCTGGAGAAGTAAGCAACATTCAGTACAAACCTCAAACTTAAAGGGAAAAAAACAAAAAAATGCATACTACCAGCACTCTTTTCTAAAGACAGTGAAACTGTTTCTTACAGAAAACGACTTGAGAACAGCAGCTGCAGCCCCAGTACACATGCATCTGAATGGTGATAACACCCCATTCTAAGGCGTCCCAGACTCTAAACATTCACCCTTCAAGGGCATCCTACACACTGTAGTACATCTCATCCAGGGCTAAACAAAATATAAACACATCACCTCCTTCCTAATGGAACTCCATTATCTTTCACTGCTGGCCCGCACCATCTTCAAAACCAGTTGGATCATTTACAAAGCCATCATGACCAGCACAGCAGCTTATTTTGCAGACAGGTTTGCCATCCCTGGTAGCTCTTGCACACACACAGCCAGGTCACCATCATACAGGAGATTGAGAAGTATGAAAAAAGGGCAATATGCCTTTTCCATCTATGAATCCAGGATGTGGAACAACACCCCTGTATCGATATGGACTGACCCAACTTTGCTCCAATGTAAGAAAGAGTTGGAGACACATCTCTGTAACTACACTACATCACAATGCAAGAACAGCCCAATAACCAGCTATCTCTCCTAAGACCCTTTGACTATAAGCTTGTCTATGACACTCTAGGGTGTCCCACTGCCTTTTTAGCAAGGTTTGTGCTATACAAATACCACATGCATACATACAACATAACAGGCAAAACCTGACACTCCCTGCAAAGACTTAGGCAATTACTGGCCAATATTTGTCATTAACTTATTTAGGCAAAATATGGAAAATATTGCACTAGTCTAAGGATAACCATTCACAAATGATCCATGCACTCATGGATTTATATCAAGCCACAAGATGAAGTTAGTTGTGCTGTCCCTACAGGATGAGCAAGCGCAAGGAAACTGGTTAACAGTGGCAGGATTACAGCCTTGATAATATTACATCTCTCACCGGCCTAGAACACCATTGGCCACCACAGATCACACAATTCATTTTTTTAGCATTATAAAGCTCACAAATGTTCCTTAGCATGGCAGTAGTAGGTAAGACTGGCATGAAGGGCCCGATGCAGATGTTAGCTTCTGGCCCAAATCAAGATGATCCAGCTTACTTTTGAGACCCTTCTCAAGGGCTCTTGTATCCCCAATACTGAGGCGAGACTGGAGTGAGGTTGTTTGTCTACACTAGGCAAGTGTGACCTATTTACAACTAAGAACACTCTTCCCAGGCTGGCTTTTACTCAGCTATTAAGATAACATAATGCGACACCCGCTTGGAAGCTTTACCATTCACAAAAGCAAGACTACACTTTAAAAAAAAAATGTTTATGTTGGCATTAAGACCAGTGCATAGTACTAAAATGTACAACTGTTAAACAATTACTGCTTATAAGAAGTAGATCGTGAATTGTGCTCATTCCTTATTGCAGCTCAGGCAAGTACTACCTGACTTAAAAATAAATTCATTTTAAGTCCTGATCTCTAAATTGAATACAAAAAACCAGGAGCACCCAGCACAAATGCTGTCAATGCCAAGGTATGTTTCTGCTCTGTGGAGAAACTCGGTAGTTGGTCGAAGTGGGTGAACCATACTCAAGTAATAACAACAATCGTTGTCAGAGTGAGCTACAAAAAGTCACAAAATGAACCTGTGCTTAAAACTCTGGTAGCTTAGCACAAAAGCAGTTAGGTTTAACCTAAAGGCAACGTGTAAAACAGTAATAAAGTGAAAACACAACACAAGAAAAATCCCACAGAGATTTGAAAAAATAGAATAAAATTTTATAAATTATTTAACACCAAAATGGAAACGTTCAATCAGTAGTATAGGGAGTATGCTATTTCAAAGATGTAAAGTAAGTATGTATAGCTCCTACAAGCAGAAAACGCCACTCACAGTCATCTGGTCGTGCTAAACTGGGGGAAAGTCACAAGTTCAGGTCGACCGTGATGGGGGTGAGGGTTGGATACAGGGACCACGTTAGTCTAGTTGAAAAAGTTACTTTCTCAAAGTCTGGTTGAAAATTCCAGTTTGTGGTGGAGGAGACCGCAAGGCGTAAAGAGAGCGCAGTGGATGGTTGTTACTGTAGGACAAAGGGCAGGCTGGGCATTGCGAACGGTCATTGCTGTAAGGTGAAGATCCTGTCAGGCATCAAGGACGGTTGTTCCAGGGGCTTCAATTTGGCAGTCACCATGGGCTATTGTCGCTATAGAGCAGAGTGCAGATCTTGCGTTGCCAGTCATCCCTGGCAGTTGCAGTGGAGAGTTGGGTCGACGGGAGCTTCGCACTGGCAGTTGTTGCAGGGGGCAAGATCTTGGTACAAACTGACCCATTCACAGACATTAACAGCCCAAAACTTTAGGATTTCTCCTCTTATTCCAGAAGGAGCTCAAGTGATGCCACACCAATCGACAAGGACCTTGGAGGCACTTCTTTTGGATTGGCATGAGGCCATCAGGGCTCAGGTAGGTCCGGTTGCAGATCAAGGCAAGTCCACTGCAGCAGGTCAGATGGCAGTTGCAGAGAGGCCTATGGAGTGTGTTGTGTCCCTGTAGCTCAGAACACAAGGGCAGCTAACTAGTTCTTGGAGTCACTAAGGTAGCCTGGGATGAAGGGAGAAAGTCCAGGGTTCATCTCAGACAGCAGGACAGGCTTCAGCAGCAGAGCAGGCCTCAAGCAGCATGACAGTCCTTCTTCTGTAGTCTCTCCAGATCCAGGATTGTACTCAAGAGTGGGTCTGAAGTTCTAGTTTTACACCTGGTGCTAGCTTTGAAGTGGAAAAAACATCTGGGGTCCTCCCCACCACATAAGTGTCTGGAATATCCTGCCTCCCTGCCCTGGTCCCAAGATGCCTGGGGGCACAGTGGGGTAGGATTACATTTTTTGTGTGTGAGCTGAAGCAGTGTCTTTGAAGTGCAAGTGAGGTTGTGCACAGTTCCGAGGCCCTAATCCTGCCAACACCCTGTTCCGTTACTAATGACTACACCTAGTCATGTGACCCAGGAAACAGACTGCAGGCACCAAATTGTTAGGACAAGAAAATACCAACTTACTAAAAATGGCATTTTCAGAATTGTGACTTAAAATGTGACTTTACCATTGAGGAGGATTTTAAGTTACAAGTTCTTAGACACCAAACATGACATTTCTACATGGTCCCAAACAGAATTTACCACTTGTTACATGTAATAAGGTAACCCAACGATAACCTAAGGGAGAGGTAGGTCTTGCAGTAGTGAACAATACATTTTGGAGTTTTTCACTACCAGGACAGTAAAAATTAAACGTATACATCCACCTTTTTAAATACACCGCACTATGCCCTGTGAAATCTTTAGGGCCTACCTTACGGGTAACTTTTAGCTATTAAACATGGGAGTATTAGGCTTGGCAAGGGGTTTATTTTGCCAACTTGATTTGTCAGTTTAAAACTGCATGCAGGCTGCAATGGCAGACCTAATACAAGTGTTAAGGGGCTACTCAAGTGGTTGGCACAATATGTGCTGGAAGCTCACTAATATATTTTTATTTACTAGCCCTGGGTATATAGAATACCACTAATGGTCAGGCTAAATGGATCAATTAATTGTTTCACATATAGAGAGCAAGCTTCTTCCATCCTTTATGTTCAGAACTTACTGGACTCTGGAAATCAAATGCTAGACAACAGACACTATCACCCTGAATTCTTTATATCTATTATGAATAGCTTCACACAAAATGTATCTCTGAAATGTTTTTGAAAGCTGAATAAATATATAATCATAGATGCTGAAATGAAAGTCTATGTGTATCATAACGATATAATATAACAAAAATGGGAATGCCAAAGCATATAGTTATCTCTTGAACTAATATTCTAGATACTCTAAAAAATTGCATTCCTGGACTATGGCATTTTCTCGAACTGTTGCTGGAATTCAGTCTTCAGCATTCACAAGTGGCAATTTCTTCAAGGGAATTCCATAACATGAATCACATTAACCACGTTCGTCTCTTAGATACTGGCTATTATATGAACCAGGGTGTTAGTGATTACTGTCCATAAATATTACCTGTTTTGTTCTACAGCATATGTGAGCAATCACTGAAAAAGTCAACAGGTATGGGCTTGGTAAGCTGGTACTATGGCTATTTTTAGTGCAAGCAAATGCCTTGAAAATACATATTACAAAAAAACACAAGAAAACCTGGTACCACCTGAAAGTGGTAGCCACATGCTTGCAAGAAAAACTGAACATTTGATTTTTTTTTTACCATTGCAAAGAATTTTAATAGGACAGTATGCATGCTTCCTAGGTTTACTTAGAAACAGTATAGAAAACCTTTTATGTTTTAAGGTACATCAAAGGAAACCATGATTCTGAGTGGCACAAAGAAAACGTATCATTGACATTGTTCTTTTTGACAGGTCTAAGCAAATATATAGTTGATAGCTGACCTGAGAGTCTATATATCAGCTACATCAGCAGCATTCACGTGGCCTAATGAACACATTAAATAGGGCAGTATGCTCATTATAGAAAGTATAATATGTGTTCTTCGTCAATTAATTTAATTTTATCACTTACACTTCTTGACTTTTTGTTAGTCTAGGATATGGTCACAACTGAAAAATTAACACCATTGTGAGTCATAACTAGTATACATAAAATTTCCAAATGTCAATCACCAATCAACGGCAACTAAACTTCAAAACTAAGGGTCTGCGTTAGATATTGATGGACTGATTACGCCATCACAACGGTGACAGATATCCTGTTCAATTAAATCTAAATCCTATTATTTCGTATGGGATTTCAATATCAACAGACTGGATATTCGTCATAGTTTGTGAAGGAGTAACCCACCTGCCAATATATAAATCAGGCCTAATGTCTGTCTAAAGCAATGATCAGATATCGCATTCTTCTGACCCCTCTGTTCAACTATGTGCAGTCCTGATTATTGCTATGCTGCATACTTCTGTGGCAGTACTGATACAGATTAAGGTCTTAAAAAGGTTTCTATACAAGATCAAAATTTGATTGTTCAGTTTATATAACATATGTTCACAGCCTGCAAACATAGATACATCTTTTATCCATTCCTCATTTTAGCCACTGGTTTTCTCCAGTGTCTAAGAATCGTACTATTGGATTTGAATTAATGTAACCCAATGAGTGAAAAAAACTATAAAAACGATAATTGATGTAAAAAAGGAATTGGCAAAGTAAAGTATTGGCTCACTTTCCTGGAAACTGGGGTGCACTTCTTTTAGGTGGATGTGCATGTGTGATCAGGAAAAAAGCTGTAACTAAATGGCCACAACAGCCGTTAGCTGAGGTATGGGCTGACCCATTACCCCGTGCAATAATACGTGGTAGGCAGAAGCAAAATGTGTTTGACATCTGAACAGACCAATGGATGAATATGGCTGACCCAAAGCCTATGAATATTTGAATATATCAATGGATTTTGTATTTACAACGTTTTTCATTACTGGCAGTTGGTGAGACATTTAAAGCTGTCTCTGGGCAGACCTACAAAGGTGGTGGTGCACATTCAATCAATCAATCAAAAAAATTTATAGAGCGCGCTACTCACCCGTGAGGGTCTCAAGGCGCTTGTGGAGGGGGGGGTAAGTGAGGGGTTACTGTTTGAGCAACCATGTCTTGAGGTTCTTTCGGAAGAGTAGGAGGTCTTTGGTTTTGCGGAGGTTGGTGGGGAGGGAGTTCCAGGTTGTGGGGGCGAGGTAAGAGAAGGCCCTGCCTCCTGTGGTGGTTCGTTGGATACGTGGGACTGTAGCTAGTGCAAGGTCGGCTGATCGGAGGTTGTGGGTGGGAGTGTGGAAGTTTACTCTTTCATTGAGGTAGGTCGGGCCGGTGTTGTGGAGGGATTTGTGTGCGTGGATGAGGATCTTGAAAGTGATTCTCTTGTCTATGGGGAACCAGTGAAGGGATTTGAGGTGTGGTGAGATTCGTTCGTGGTGGGGGAGGCCAAGGACGAGGCGTGCGGCTGTGTTTTTGATTCTCTGGAGTTTGCGTTAGAGTTTGAGTGTGGTGCCAGCGTAGAGGGCGTTACCGTAGTCTAGTCTGCTGCTGATGAGTGCATGGGTGACTGTCTTCCTGGTCTCTGGGGGAATCCATCTGAAGGATTTTTTTTAGAGTGCGGAGTGTGTGAAAGCAGGAGGCGTTAGTGCATTGATTTTCTGTGTCATGGAGAGGGAGGGGTCCAGGTTGATGCCGAGGTTGCGTGCGTGGATTGCGGGGGTGGGTGCGGGACTAGGGCGGTTGGCCACCAGGAGTCGTCCCATATGGTTTTGTTGTGGCCGAAGATGATGATCTCGGTTTTCTTGGAGTTAAGTTAGAGGGGTTGGTTGTCATCCAGTTGGCGGTGTGAGGAGAGCAGCGTGTAGGTTGGTTTTGGCGGTGGTGGGGTTGCGGGTGAGGGAGAGGATGAGTTGGGTGTCGTCTGCGTAGGAGAGGATAGTGATTCCGTGTGGTCGGAGGATGTTGGCTACGGGAATCATGTAAAGTTTGAAGAGTGTGGGGCTGAGGGAGGACCCTTGGGGGACTCCGCAGATGATCTTGGTAGCAGTGGACTGGAAAGGTGGAAGGCGGACTCTTTGGGTCTGGTCGGTGAGGAAGGAGGTGAGCCAGTCTAAGGTTTTGTGGCGGATTCCTGTGTTGTGGAGGCATGTACGGAGTGTGTGGTGGCAGACAGTGTCAAAGGCTGCGGAAAGGTCTAGGAGGATGAGTGCGACGGTCTCGCCTTTGTCGACTTTGGTCCTGATGTGGTCAGTGCATGCGATGAGGGCGCTTTCCGTGCTGTGGTTTTTGAAGAACCCAGATTGTGAGGCTTCAAGAGTGTTGTTTTCTTTGAGAAAGTGGGATACGCGGGCGTTCACTAGTTTCTCGGCAACCTTGGCGGGGAAAGGGAGGAGGGAGATGGGGCGATAGTTGGAGAGGACCTCCAGGTCGGCTTTGTTTTTTTTTGATGAGCGGTGATTTCTGCATGGTTCCAGGGGTCTGGGTAGGTGGCGGAGTCGAAAGAGGAGTTGATTATGTCGCGGAGTATGGGGGCGATCGTTGGGCTGGCTTTGTTGTAGATGCGATGAGGACAGGGGTCATAGGGGGATCCGAAGTGGATGGAGTTCATGTTTTTTTAATTTTCTTTGTGTGTTGTGGGGGCCCAGGTGGTGAGTGTGGTGGGGGGGTCATGAGTGGGGGTTGAGTTGGGTGAGTGAGGGGTGTGTGTTGTGTGTGTGTGTGGTATGAAGCTGTTGTGGATGTCCAGGATTTTGTAGTGGGAGTGGTTGGAGAGGGCGTCACATAGGGGCTGTGTGTGTGTGGGGTCTATGTTGCTGGCTTTGGGTTTGGCTGGTTCATTAATGATTGAACAGCAGGCAGAGGAATGACACCAAAAAGCAAACATCACAAGTAGTAAAATAGGAACATTTGTGGTAGCCTCCCTACAGGGGTACACAGTCACTGATCAGTCTTCTTAGCACACTAGAAGGCACTGAGGAGGAAACTGTCTTCCATGGAGGACATCATTTTATAGTTGCTTGTAATCCGACATCTCTCACCCTCTTAGCCGCCACCTGCACTGTGTCAACCATATTAGCAACAAAATTGGTACATTCCGCGGTTGTCCAGTCATAATACCCACCTATGAAATTAAGACCTTTGATCAGTTTTAATCGTCGAGTCCTATTGTGCTCTCCAGGAATTTGGTTTCTCTAGTAATTTCAACAACTGGACAAAAACATTTTATTCCTCACCTCAGAAAAGGTAGACATGCAGGGGTGTGGAATTTATTAAAATATCTACTTGTCCAGGGGACAGGTTGCTTCTCAAATCTACTTGTCCTGTAAAATGATCTACTTGTCCCTTTGGTGCCATGTAGTGTGGCGCCAAATTATGGCAGCAATCTAATTATGTTAGAGCTCTGATAATAACCTCTCTGATTATACCAGGGCTACTACCATAGTAGGGCTTGAATACTTGCAGTTTCAATCCCTACTGTAGCAATTTCCTTATTTTGCCACCTTTCTGCAGATCTGCATACTGGGACTGGATGAAGCAGTAAGCAATAGTTCCAGGGCGTGAATGCCTTTGAGTCTGCAAACCAACTAACCTGCATGTTTTAAAGATTTTCACCTGCTTCTCTCTAATATTTTCCCATAATAAGAAAGGTTGGACATTTACTACTGACAATGGCAGAATTAGAACTTCTTCCAGGGTTTGGAAGAAAGTGGCTGGAGGGAAAATGAACTTGCAAATGCTCAATAGATTTTCACATGAGCAAATCTACACATGCGTATTTACCCATGCTAAAATACAGTTCACAAATATTTTATAGGGGTACGACATACCATGGGTGCACTTTTGTGACTTTCTTTAAGAATCTGGGGCCAATGTAGGTAGGTTCAGATTTGCGACCCGCAAATTGCGAGTCAGAGCGAGTCGCAATTTGCGAGTCGCAAATCTGAATGTAGGATGGTGTCCCTGACACCATCTGTGATTCGCAAGGGCTTCGCAAATGCCCACCTCATAAATAATCATGAGGTGGGTCGCAATTTGCGACCCTCTTGCGAATGGCGGCCCTCACAGGGATGGTGGCCTGCTGGAGACAGCAGACCACCATGTCTGTGACTGCTTTTCAATAAAGCAGTTTTTTTTTTTTTGTAATGCAGCCCGTTTTCCTTAAAGGAAAACGAGATGCATTACAAAAACGAAAAATGAAACGTTTTCGTTTCATTTTTTCAGAGCAGGCAGTGGTCCTTAGGACCACTGCCTGCTCTGAAAAAATGTTTACAGTGACATTCACAATGGGGAAGGGGTCCCATGGGGACCCCTTCCCTTTTGCGAAAGTGTTAGCACCCATTTGAAAGGGGTGCAAACTGCGATTGGTTTGCGCCCGCGTTCGCAGAACAATCCTACATTGCACTGCGAGTCGCAATTAGGAAGGGAACACCCCTTCCTAATTGCGATTCGCAAACCCGTTTTGCGATTCGGTAACCAGGTTACTGAATCGCAAAACTGGGTTTGTGCATCGCAATGTGCTTTTTGCACGTCTCACACAGCGAAAGTCGCTGTTTGCGACATGCAAAAAGCTACCTACATGTGGGTCTTGGTCCCTAATTAGGTCTGGTGTTAACAAAGACATTTTGTTTTTATTAAACTTCTATTTCTCTCTCTTTTGGCTGGCTTTACTGTGAGTGATTGCATTCTGCTCTTCCACAAGTAGTAGTTTTGTTCAGTGTCAGGAACTACAGTGGTAATCAGTGACGTAACGAAACTGGAGGGTGCCCCTTTCCAAAGAACATGGAGGAGCCCCCTATCCAGACTCACTCAGGGCAGGTGCTGTGCTGAAGGGGCCCCCTGGAGGGCGGCTGCGGGGCCTTTGTTATGCCACTGGTGGCAACGTGTGCTTTTAGAGTTCAAAAACGTTTTGCGGGGTTTTTGCCAGTGTTTGTTACAATTTTGAGGGCCTGGTAGCTCCCACAACAATAAAGTGTTACAAAAGCCATGTCAAAACAAGACACACATTGATGAAACTAAAAGATTTATAAAAATATGTCAGATCAGTTGGCTTTGTCAGTGTTTGTTTATTTTCATGCTTCCCATAATCGTGTTGAAAATGGTTACACTGATTTTCCATTAGAAATATTTTTGGGAAATACTAGCATGCATCAAAACATTTTACTAAATGACACTTCATTTGCATCTAATCAGAGAGCATTCTGGGAGCATTATACTTAGCCTCATAGCCTAAACTTTTCAAACATGTGTATACATGTATTTTTTTTTTTTGTACTGGAACCAACGTCAGTAGTGAAGTGTGACCTTAAAACATTTATTTACAGCACTCACCCTAATAATGAAGGCTTTCAAATAATGAACCATAAATACAAGTTCTAACAGCATTATCTTTTGGAAACACATTACCTCAACTGCAGAGAGTTCCACTCTTTGTAAACAGGCACCCAAAGGGTTTGTGCTGCAGAGGGTTTGGCCTACTTGTCCCCAAGGACAAAGTAAACATAAAAATGTGTTGCCCTTGACCCCAAACAAGATGTCGGGTGATAGGAATTCCACATCCATGACATGGGTCAGCACATTTCACACCTGTTTATTTATAGAGGAGAAGGTGACAAAGGGTATGCCCCCTGTCCTCTTCGTTATTCACTATTGTACTAAGGGCACTGGCATGCAAATCAAGGAAGATGGGGACATCAAGGACTTTTCCATGGATGCTAACCATAATTATTACTGTATGACATCTTGTATCACATCCCTTATTTCACAGAAGCACTCCAACAATCTAAAACGCATAAACGCACTTCACAACCTTTCACTCTAGAAACTACTTTGAAGAAAAAAATTGCTTTTTTCTTAACGGAGAGGTATTTGACCTAAAGATCTCAAAGACTGCTCCAAGGGATTTGTATTGGCTTGTGCTTATCTCTGGATTAAGTTTTAGTGAACACAAAAATCTAGTAAAACACATTTAGGCAGCTTAGGAGATAAGACTGTTGCATACAGAGTGGGTCACAGAGAGAAAGAGGGACAGACACATAGATAGAGAGAGAGAGAGACAGATAGATGGATAGATAGCTAGAGCAAACAGGAAACTAGACTAAAAGGCACAGCTTAAGTTAGCAATATAATAATTAAATGTCTATATAAACACCACATAAAACAGCACTGAACTCAAACTAGAAAGCCATACACACAGATAAGGTTACATACATAGACAGATAGACAGAGACATAGAGACAGATAGACAGACAGATAGATTGATAGATAGGACAGAAAGGGAAGCTGGAATAAAAGGCAGAGCTTATACTAGCAGTATAATTAAATGTCTATATAAGCAACACAGAAAAGACCACTGAAACCAAACTAGAAAGCCATACATGCATGGCATACAGACTAAATTGATTTACAAGTATAATTGTATTCCTCAAATAAAATACGTATTAATATGACATACAAAAGTGCAGTTACAAATGCCCTGTGTTGCGTGCACAGTAAAAAAGAGGATAATTTCATAATGAACAGTTTCAAAGGGACACAACCTACTATGCTGTGAAATAGCAGTAGAAACAGCAGTAGTCAGATAAACAAAGACCTCACTTCAGGGTGAATTTATAACATAATTAGCTGGAGACGGGAACTGTTAAAGCTGGAATGTGCCTTGTGCTTCCAACAAATCCAACTGGTAGTACGCATCCTGCTATCACATGAGGATCTAAAACAAAGACAACACTAACATTGAAGGGAACTATCTTATGTGTGTATGTGCTCCTTGTGAAAGAGCAAACTGCAGTCACTAAAAGTGAAGTTAGCCAGGGGCTGAAGTAGGGTCACCCACTGCCCCATGCTGTAGTGGGTTGAATAAAAATGTGAGTGATGCAGCGACAGACCAATGGATGAAGACAGCTGGCTGAAAAACCCTCTAGGTAAGTATATCATAATATAAATGTAGTGAAATCAAAGGTTTTTGCTAAAGGTGGACTTAAAAACGAGAGTACATACAAGCTAATTCTGCAAAAAAAAAACGATTTTCTGTAAAGCCTTAATGAAAATGTTATTCTAAAAACTAGAGACAATATGTAAGTTTAAGTTCTGAAATGTACGCTTGCTTTCAGTGATCTACCTCGCTTCCCAGTAAATCCAGACCCGTGCATACTCTTTATAATCTGTGAGTGCAGACAATCCTACTGTGCTCTGAAGAGTAGGTAATGGCAGGCGTGTACACCAAGAAAGAACCAGAAACTGTAACTGCGTTGACATTACTCACATAAAGAAACACATCTGGGGTGCAATGAAAACAGGACAGTGTGAATTCAGGCCAGGGCCGTAGGCAGCGAAAGAAAGCTGCTGTTTCATGCCTCTTGTGCACCGGCCTGTCCCTTCTGCATGGCACATAGGACAGGCCGGTTCACAAGAGGCCTGAAATAGTAGCTTTCACTGCCAAGGCCCTCTCCTGAATGCGCCTGATCTCGAAAGCACTAAGAAGGGTCAGGACCCTGCCTACCGCACCTGGGATCGGACGCCTTCAGGACTCTGCAGGTCACGGAACTCTGCTAGATTCCACTGAGTTTTTTTTTAACTCCAAAGAATTCTGCAGTCATACTCCGTGAACTCCGCCCAGGCCAACTCTGCCAGAAGAGACTCCGATTTTTCCTTTTTAGTGAGCCTTCTTATGCTAAGATGAGCTGTTGCTCAGCATACTACAATGCAGATTCTCAATTCTGCCAAACTATGTTGCCTGAACAGATGTACAATTACTAAGGACACAAGGGATGATATTAAAGCACTGCCGTTGAATTATGAATCCAAACCAAAATATTTATATAAGTTTTATTTTAGACATACCCTTTTTTTTAAACGAGGAGTGTCTTTCTATTGTGCAAATATATTACAATAAAATATATTTCTGAAAGGTAAATAACATCACAAAGCAGTGTTCTTTGGTCAGTGCCTGCTTCTACAAACATCATCTACAAAGCACATCAGCACTCCAAATCAAGCCAGCGGCCAAAGTTTCACTGATGAATCCTAAATTTGGTAACAAAGTCCGAGTAGCAAAGTCTGAGAGTTATTAACCTTCAGATGAAAAAAGAGAAATCACAAATTATTATATTCACTCTTAAAGCCAAATTGTGGCGAGCCAAAGGACTGCGGACAAGGATTTAAGATTATAATATGCTGTTTATTACCTTTGTGAAGGGAGGGGCTCAAGGCTTTGTGTCCTGTGAATTCTGGCTCTTCCCCACACTCAAATATAATAAGTAGTATATCTCATAGTGTGCTTCTACATATTTTTATATATATACAGAAATCTTATATATATATATATATATATATATATATATATATATATATATATATATATATATAATCTACAACACTTTCTTTTGAAATTTCTGAAATTGCTATAAAAACACAATTCAAGTATTCCTTTCATCACCTAGCCATACCACTAACTAGGAAGCCATCCTTTAACATTGGGAGAAGAAATGCAATAATGGATGTATCAGAGAATACACAAGAAGAAGTACAATTAATCTGTGAGAGGGATAGAAAATGCAGGGAGCCGAGGGAGGAAGGGGTAGATATGCTACTCATAAAACCCTGTTGTGTTTGCTTATATGAGCGTGTGTCTATAGGGGATGCAACAAACAACACACAAAAACATACACCCGGGTAGGCCATGAAGAATATATCACTTTTTGGAGCTACGGGTGAGCAGCTAGGGTTTCACCCACGAGGAGGAGACCCTTCATTGATGTGTGTACAAGATCATTTCTGCTTTCAACTGCTTAATTCCTCCTAGATTTCAACATCCATTCCCCTTTCCACGTGATCAAAAATTTATTTGTCTGGTTCGCTTAGATTGTTGCACCATAATGTCCAGTAAATGAGGGTCTCCAATAAAGCTGAGTGTTTGCTGTCTAATATGTAATGCACTTTTTCTAATAAAGGGTGCTCAATGTAAGAAAACAATCACTGGAAAATAAGAATGCTCTGAAACTGTGCTCCCAGGATTAGAAAAATGAACAGGCCTTTTTAAACAAGTTACTTAGCTTCGGTAATGCCTTATCTGGTTGTAACTCTATCTAGTCGCAGATTCCTTACCTTATAAAATTCCCCACGTGACAGTCTGGATTCAGACATTTTCAACGAGCACACTTGCATACCAGGTGTGGCGTGTTTAGCTTTACGTTGATTCTCTGGAAGTAACGTGCGTGGTGCCTTTTTAAGCACCATCCCCTGAGAGCTGATGTCGGTTTCTTAACACAACTTTACCCGTGAGAAGCATGGAGCCATGAAGAAATACTCTGGTGTGTACTGCTAAGACACTTAGAAGGTTGACCCTACACTGAATCAGGTCATACAGCGGGGCGGATGGAAGGGACATTGTTAGAAACTGGGTCTCTAGTTGGTAGGGGTATGCACCCTGTCCAAGTAGGGACCACAATTCTAGTCAGGGTAAGTCAGATACATACCCTAAATTATCCTGTGCTCACAATTGAGGAAGGGCTCCATAGGAGGCACATGCATAAGGTTGTCCCTAATATTAGAACAGGCAAGCCCTACAATAGGGGATGGGTGACCATAATGTGTTTAGTTGACTGGACGGATAGTACACTTTACTGTAAGTGACTGCGACGTTTGGATTGATTTAGTATATTCTGGTTAAACCACTCTACAATGTTTTGATTTTTATAATACAGGAGAAGTATTCATCTATGATGTATGGTCCTGAAGAGGCGTCAGTGGATCTTTTTTAGACCGTGAGACGCGAAACATGTAGACCTATGTACAGGTGGCTTTAAGATAATTACTTGCCCCTATAAGTTTTGAAAGTGTTTGAGCATCACCTCAATTCATCACTTTCACTGTGTTTTTACCCTTGGTCTTATCCCTTTACTACCCATTAAATGTGATTTTGTCTATTGGGATATAGAACCAATCTAAAACTCTCTCCTGGTCTTGAATTACGACCTGCTTTGTAGTTCTACACGGCAGTTACTCAAAAAAGATCTCCAGCAAAGAGCCCCCTTACGGGGAGCCCGTCAGACATTGCAGCGCCGGTCTGACGAGGAGCACCCCAATGATGAAGCATGACATCCAATCGGGTGTGTGAGCGCTCTTGCTCCTAAACCTTAGGGTTTCCCTCTCTTTCTGCTAGGGTGTGCGGTGAAGGCGGTTTGAAGGCTGCATGGTCTGCCACGATCTTGCTGCTCCTCCATCTTTTCTCGAGTCGTCTGCAGGTCGCTTGTCTCTTGGAGGGCGGGGGAGAACCAACTGGCTTTCTTGGAGGGCTGCTTGTC
This sequence comes from Pleurodeles waltl, assembly GCF_031143425.1. Taxonomy (NCBI): domain Eukaryota; kingdom Metazoa; phylum Chordata; class Amphibia; order Caudata; family Salamandridae; genus Pleurodeles; species Pleurodeles waltl. Next base: position 538,022,006 of record NC_090449.1, on the reverse strand, counting down.
TGTCTGAGGGTTGACTGAGAAGAGCCAATGTGTAGGCGCAGTCTGAGATCCAGTGGTGGAGGTTACGTACTGAGGTGTTAGCGTCCATGGATGTCGGTGGTAGGGTGAGCTGGTTTTCTGTGACCTTGTTCAAGCTTCTGCGAGGATCGCAGTGGGTGTTGTGGCGTACAGTGGGTTTGGTGAAGAAGTGGACGCAGTGGTGGTCAGTGGCCAAGTGTGGCTCGGAAGTGTGGCTGATGCACATGTTGCTGCTTGTGGAGAAGATGTTATTGAGCATGTGTCCTGCTGAGTGGGTTGGTGTTGTGACCAGTTGTTTGTGTCCGATGGTGGTGATGTGTTGTGGTTGTCGAGGTGGAAGCCAAAGTCGCTGAGGAGGATTTAGTTTGTTGGGGTGAGAGCGTTATGAGCGAAGAAGTGGGCTATGGCTTTGCTGAAAGGGGACAGGGTCTGGGAGATCTGTAGACGAGGGTGCCACAGAGGGTGGTGTTCGGAATGGCCTGGATCTGGAAGTGGAGGTGCTCCATGTCGGGTGAGAGCTCGCCGGAGCTGGTTGTAAGGTGGAGGGTGTTTTTGTGTATGATGGCGATGCCTCCTCCCGGTCGGTTGACGTGGTCCTTGTGGATGATTTTGCAGCTGTTTGGGTTGGAAGTTGTAATGCCCAGGTGGCGTTCATCCTGGTTTCCATAAAGAAGGTGACGCCGGGGGAGATGGAGTCTAGCAGGTCCCAGACCTCCACGGCATGTCTTTTGAGGGAACGGGTGTTGAGTAGGATGCATCTGAGGTGGTGAGGTCCGGTTCTTGAGGGTTGCACAGTCAGCGGGACTGGTGTTCAGAGATGAGAAGGCACAGTTGCAGCAGGTGAACAGGCCTTGGGTGTTCTTCGGTGATGCAAGGTGGCAAGCAGTGGATGTAAAGAAATGGCTCCCTGTTGCAGTTACCCCCCACTTTTTGCCTGATACTGATGCTGACTTGACTGAGAAGTGTGCTGGGACCCTGCTAACCAGGCCCCATCACCAGTGTTCTTTCACCTAAAATGTACCATTGTTTCCACAATTGGCACAACCCTGGCACCTAGGTAAGTCCCTTGTAACTGGTACCCCTGGTACCAAGGGCCCTGATGCCAGGGAAGATCTCTAAGGGCTGCAGCATGTCTTATGCCACCCTAGGGACCCCTCACTCAGCACAGACACACCGCTTGCCAGCTTGTGTGTGCTGGTGGGGAGAAAATGACTAAGTCAACATGGCACTCCCCTCAGGGTGCCATGCCAACCTCACACTGCCTGTGGCATAGGTAAGTCACCCCTCTAGCAGGCCTTACCCCTGTGGTTGTCTAGAGGGAATGTACTAAGCCTGTCAGGAATAAGGCTGTGCATGGTCCAGGTCCTGCCCGAAACTCCACTGCTCGGATTTGCTGCACTTTATGCGCACCACTTGTCATCCCCTCTTTTTCCAAAAGTGTCCATCAGCATCGTCTGCCCTGTGGTAAAGCTCATGTAGCTGCAGGTTCAGGACATTGGTGGACAAGATGCACTTATCAGTGCTATTCTATGAAGGAACTACAATTCCCATGTTTTTAGAGGCAGCAGCCATCTTGGGGGTGTGACAGGCCTATAAAGCCCAGCCACACCCAAGCACGTTGCTCACTATTTTGAAGACTTCGATGCAGTCAGACCTCTTGGGGATTCCTCTGAAGAAAAGCAGATTTCTTGCATGGCAGATGGACGGCAAATCCGAGTATCCTTTTTTCCATGGTGAATTCAGATACGAGTAGGTCGTACTCGTAGCGGTAAGGTCTTGATGAGCCCAATCTTGAAGGGAGTTGTTACATCCAAAAGGTAAAGTGCTCCTTAGCACAACGAGCAAAGCGTTTTCAGTTTTCAGGGTAAAGCAGCCTTGGCGCGATGATTAAGGCGCTTCGGAGCACAGAAGTAAAGCGCCCCTTAGCACAACGAGCAAAGCGCGTCAGGACACACATGTAAAGCGCCCTTGGCACAGCAATCAAAGCGCTTCAGTCCGCATGAGTAAAGCGCTCTTGGCACAGCAATCAAAGCGCTTCAGTCCACATGAGGAAAGCACCCTTGGCACGGCAATCAAAGCGCTTCAGTCCACATGAGTAAAGAGCCCTTGGCACAGCAATTAAAGCGCTTCAGTCCACATGAGTAAAGCGCCCTTGGAGCGGCAATCAAAGCGCTTCAGTCCACATGAGGAAAGCGCCCTTGGCACCGCAATCAAAGCGCTTCAGTAAACATGAGTAAAGCGCCCTTGGCAGGGCAATCAAAGCGCTTCGGTCCACATGAGGAAAGCGCCCTCGGCACAGAAATCAAAGCGCTTCAGTCCACATGCATAAAAAGCCCTTAGCCCAACAATCAAAGTGATTCAGGCCACATGAGTAAGGCGCCCCTTAGCATAATGAGCGTATTGCTTCAGATGAAACAAGTGAAAGCGCTATCTGGCATAAGGAACAAAGAGCTTCAAGTTCAATGAGTAAAACTTTCCGGCCTATAGTTGTGAATGTGAAAGCATTTTTGAAGATAAACAAATTATAGTTTTCATTGTTTTTTGGAAAGCATAATAAGTGAAAAGCATATTTAATTCTTTCAGAATTTCTAGGCTATGATCAAAAGTTTATTTTATGAATGCATAGTTGTTACAAGATTGATATTCAGAGTATGACCATAGTCCAAAGCTCTTGCCATCTCTTGGTTATGAGGTTGTAGTTTGTTCTTGTTCCATGCTCCAAAGACGGGGCTTTGCCCCGTTCAATCTGATATCACGGAGACCCCTTTAGTCAAGAGTCTATTGATGAGTTATACTGCTATGAATGAGTATATGCATATTTGTTCTAACCTTTTCTTTTCAAATCTCCCTCCCTGCAGTTCCCTACCCTAATTCCCTTCCCCCGCCTGGCTTCATCATAACTCTGTGCTATAATAGCTTTCTGAGTTGGTGACGCCGGGAGGTGGGCCTTTTGTCCAGCAACGTGCAGATCCAGAGGAGAGGACACTGTGACAAAGCCCAAGTGTCAATAATCCCAGATGCGTATCCAGGACAGTCAGAGGCACAGAATGGTTAAAGTAAGAGAATGTCAACTTTCTAAAAGTGGCATTTTTGGATTTACAATTTAAAATCCGACTTCACCATAAGCTTTGATTTTAAAGTGCAAGTCCAGAGATACCAAACTCCATATTTTTATCTTTTAACATTTGGAAATTACACTTAAAAGATGTTTTAAGGTAATCCCATTGCTATCCTATGGGAGAGATAGCAATAGTTCAACAAACGTAAGGGTTTTTACTTACCTGGATATGTAAACTTACAAGTGCATGTCCAACTTTTTAAATACACTGCAGCCTGCCCTTGAGAATAAGTAGAGCCTACCTTAGGGGTAATTTACATGTGAATAATCAGGAAGGTTTGGGCCTGGCAAGTGTGTACTCTTTCCAGGTCTAAATGGTACTTTAAAACTGCACACACAGACTGTGCACAGGCCTGAGACATGTTTGAAAGGATAACTGTAGTGGGTGGCACAGTCAGTGCTGCAGACACACTAGTAGCATTTAATAAACTTTACTACTGACTTACAAGAAAATTAAATATGGCAATTGTGGAGAAGCCAATGTTACCATATTTAGAGTACAAAGCACCTGCACTTTAGCATTGGCCAGCAGTGGTAAAGTGCCTAGAACCCTAAAAGCCAACAAAAATTAGTCCGAAAAACAGGTCAGAGGTAAAAAGGTTAGGAGGAACAATGCCAAGGATGCCAGGTCTAACAGCCGGTAAGGAAACTGCGGCTGTAGTCTCTACCAGATAAGGTACTACCGAATGTAAGTAACTTGGCATCTGATAGAGACTTCTAGCCACATAAGTCTTACCTTAGAATAGATACCCAAGCAATACCTCCCCGGAGGTGGGTCGCTGAACTGAATAAACCAAAAGGACTGCAGGACCGAAAAGACAAAATGCCAATCACAACAGACCTAACCATCCAGGCAGTAGTACTTAGTGAACATGTGCAAGGACACCAATGTTCCTGCCTTAAAGATGTCCACAACAGAGACTACATGGGCTAACACAGTGGTCACAGCCTTTGCTCTGCTGGAACAAGCATGCGAACCCTCAGAGGGTTGGTCTTTGGCTGATGCGTAGAAGATGTTCATGAAGCACTGCGTCCAGTACAGGTCCGATGAAAGGAAGAGTCTGAGAGGGAGTTAATTGTGACTTTGGCATGTTGATAGATAGTGAACCCTGAAAAATGCAAGAGGTCCACCGGAGTCTGGAGGTGAGCGATGACTGCTTGTGGCGAATCCACCTTGATAGACCTGACAGCTTTAGGGTGGTCTTCCCCAAACATTTTTCCATCCTTGCCTCATGTTTGCTGATCTGTTTTTGTTGACCATAGGACTCTGGGCACTTTCCCACTGCTAACCAGTGCTGAAGTTCCTGTGCTCACTCTCTAAAAACATGGTAACACTAGTGTATCCACAATTAGCATACTTCAATTACTTATGAGTCCCAAGTAAAGTGCACTATACATGCCCAGGGCCTATAAATTAAAAGCTAATAGTGGGCCTGCAGCACTGATTGTGTCCCCCACTGCAGTATTCTTTTTAACAAGTCTCAGGCGTGCCACTGCAGAGCCTGTATGTGCAGTTTCACTGCCATGTTGACTTGACATTTAAACCCCTTGCCACGCCTTAAACTCCTTTTGTATTATACATAAGACACCCCTAAGGTAGACCCTAGATAGTCCATAGGGACAGGATGCTTTGTAAGTAAACAGCAGGATGTATACTTTTTAGTTTTACTTGTCCTGGTAGTGAAAAACTCTCAAATTTGTTTTTAACTACTGTGAGGCCTACCCATCTCCAAGGATAACATTGGAGTTAGCTTAATACACTTATTAAGTGTAATTCCTAACTGAGGAGGGATAGGATTGTCATGTTTGGTACCTATGGACTTGTAATAATAAATCCTCTTTAATGGTAAAGTTGGATTTATGATTACAACTTTAAAAATGCCACTTTAAGAAAGTTGCAATTTTTCAGCTCTTAAGCACTTTGTGCCTATTGCCTGTCTCCAATACACATCAGGGTTGGGTGACAGCTTGGCTTTCTGCATTGTCTATAGACAGTCATATGCAAAGGGAGCTGAGGTGTGCCATTTAGATCCTGATGGCCCATCTCCAGGTTTATGGTCTTTCCTAAGGTAGATGGAAGGGAGGAGCTGACCCTTGCACATGTGTAAAGCTATGCCTGTCCCCAAACAAAGAGCTCCCTAGAGCTCTGTGGAGTGTCTGGATTGAGAGCAGAGAAGGGAGGACCTGTGTGCACTTCAAAGCCCCGCTTCGAAGTCACCCCCACTTCAAAGGCACCACTGGGTATAAAAACTGGAGTTATGACCCTGCCAAATCAGTACACTTCATGACCTGAGGATACTCTGCCAGGAAGAAGGACTGCTATGCGGCTGAAAGGAATGCTACTCTGATGAAACTCTGCTGGACTTTGCTAGACTCCTGCTTTTCCATGCCTGCACTGTTGTCTGCTGCCCTCCTTTACTGGAAGAGAGAAGGACTGGACCTGCATCTCTTCATACCCAGAACAAAGTTACTCTAAGGGCTTACTGACTTGCCTCCTGTTCTGAAGTCTCAGACACATCAAAGACTTCACTTACCTCTGCTACAGCTTCTGGGTTCTGCCAACTGTGAGTCCCACCCTGCCAAGTGGTGCCAATACAGTACTGGCCTCTTGGAAGTGGGTTCTGCAGCTACGTTCTGAGAAAATCCACACATCGTCATCATTCCGTCGATCAGAACCACCACATCTCTCCTTAAGGCTTACGCATCACCACTGCAGCTGAGGACAAGGACTTTGATTTGTTGATTCCGCTGCTCAGAATCGACACATCACCATCAGCCCTAGAGTATCACCTTTGCATTGCAGGCTGCGCGGCTTGACAACAACACATCCCCTTCATCGCAAAGGGTTCGACGCTGCATCCCTGGTCGGAGATTGCCAATTACGTGGCTCAGCGACACGAATCCCTAGACTGCACGGATCGCCTACACATCGTTTCCTCTGCTCCTCGCATCGGATTTTCAGTGTCAACGTGACCCTCCATAAAAGGTACTGTTTCAGCAGGACAAGAATGGTCCCTGTAGGAGGCCTGCACTACATCGCAGTCAGCCGGAACTTTGGATTTATCCCAGTCTAGCACGACCACATAGCCCTGGTTGGTGCTTTTAGCTTTTTAGCACTACAATTGCAGATATTATTCTGCTAGTGACTTCTAGGTACTGTTTTCACATTTAATCGTTACAAATTCATATCTCGACTTCTACTTATTGGATTTTTGTTGTTTTGGTCTTGCTCTGCTAATTAAATTAAGGTCTATTTGCCTAACTTGGTGTGGGTTGTTTATGTGGGGTGTTTTTACTGTTTGAAGTGTTGCACAAATACTTTACATATTGCCTCCTAAGTTAAGCCTGCCTGTTATGTGCCAAGCTACCAGAGGGTACGAACAGGTTAATTTAGGGTATGTACCTGCTTACCCTGACTAGGATTGTGGTCCCTGCTTAGACAGGGTGCATACCTCTGATAACTAGAGACCCATTTTCTAACACGCTTTCAAAAGTAAATCATCGCAGTTGGGGAAGACTGGAACCCCTGATCTCTGCAGATGTGCTGCAACTACCACCATCACCTAGATGAACTCCCAAGGCCCTGACTAGGGCAAAAAGGAGCACAGCAAACTGAAAGTTCTCTTGTCCCAGCATGAACCAAAGCTAACATCTGTGGGCAGGCAGGATGGGGATGTCAGAATAGATATCCTGCAAGCCCAGCACCATCATTCAGTCTCCAGGGTAAACAGGATCTGAGCTAACAAGAGTATTTTGAGTTTTTACTTTTTCAGGAAAGCATTGAGAAGGTGAAGGTCTGGAATAGGGAGGAGGCCTCTGTCCTTTTTGAGCACCAGAGAGTAGAAGGCATATCAACCACGACCTACCTCTGATACAGGCACCCTCTTGATGGCTCCTTTGGCTAAAAGAGCAAACACTTCCTGATGGAGTAAAGGTGATGGCCCTCTGACAGCTGGTTGCAAGTGGGTTGCATGGGTGGGAGTTATTCTAGAACAGGATGGAGTAGCCCCTCCGGATGACCTGCAAAACCCATTAATCCAATGTTATGGACAGCCAGTCGTACAAATGATGCCAAACCCTGCCCCCCACTGGGTGTCCATGCTGGTACAAGTGCAAACTGAAGGGATTAAGAGGCTGAGGCTGCCAGGGTGTGGTGGACTTGCCTGACCTCTGACTGGTGGTCCTACCTGGTCAGTGGGAACCATGTCCGCATCACAGAATGGCTGGGAGGCCCGTTGACCTAGGTGGCTGGGCGTAAAAAGACGAGGGTGGTAGTCCCTACTGCAGCCAGAGAAGCACCAAAAGGCAGACTGGGGATGAAGGATGGGCCCAAGGCCCTAGCCGTAACTCTACTGTACATAAAGGGCTCAAGTGCTGAGTCTGCCTTCTCACCAAAAAGGAGGGAGTCATCAAAGAGCATGTCCATGAGTAAAGCATGAATATCCCACGAAAAGCAAGTAGTTTTCAGCCAGACATGGTGTCTAGGTGCCACTGATTATTCAGCCACTCTGCCCAGTGAGTTGGTTGTGCCCAGTCAGCACCTGATAATGAACTTTGCTACAGCTCACCCACCATCAATTGCTTGGGTGAGTATGGCTGGGTTTCCTCTGAAACCATAAGCAGCACTTGCACAACTGGCTTAATCGGCCAAAAGGCACGCAGTGTTCACCACCTGCCATGCTAGGCTGGCTGAAGAGAACATCCTCTTACAAAAGAGGATGCTCAGCCTTTACAATTCCTTGTCTGATGGGTTGGTAGGAAACAAGCTTGGACTGATTTTGTAAGTAGAGCATTGGACAACCAAGCTCTCTGGGGTGGGGTGAAGAAACTGGGATCCCCAGGAGTGGGGTGAAGGTGTCGGACAATTGTCCGACGCACCGCAGCCCCTGTGCAGAGCTTGGACCAGCCCCATGCAGAGCATGTTAAGGGCTTCATTAAATGGCAGTAGAGGTTCTGAGAGGGGCGACTCTTGCTGAAGCACTTCCGCCAGGACATTTGCCTTGTCTACCACCAAAGACAACTGAAGGCCAAAACCTCATCTAAACTCTGACTACCACAGCGAATGAGGCACCCCTCTTCCATAGTCATGGTAGAGGGACAGACCAAGCCAGTATGTGGTGAGGTGTCCAACACTGGTATCTGCCAGTTTCTCATACCAGTTGTCCTCTGGTTCATCAAGAGGAAAGGATAAGCCCTTTGGGTCCATTGGCCCTCTGATCCCTCCCAATCATCACCCTCCCCAGGCCTATCAGAGGAAAGAGGCACTGGCTCTGTTCAGGAAGACACTGTACCAATTGGTGCTGGAGTCGGTGTCAGACGGCGCCCATCCAGCTCTGTGTTGGAGTCGGGTATGATGATGGGGCCCGCACTGCATGTGCCAGGAGCAACAGCACTGGAGCAGGCTCCAATGTAAGTTACGGTCTCATGGGCAGAAACATTCTGGCTCCAGCAATGGATCCAATGGGCCCGACTGGCACTGAATGCGACTTGCTGGTAGATGGTCCAGTAGAGGCCCCTGCTGCATCCAAGGGGCACAAAGGTGCTCCAGAAGGGTCGGCCATCCAAATATAAGGTCAATAGCCTCATAAAACTCTTGGCGTTGGGCGGGTGTCACTTTGGCTCTGGAAAACTCTGGCAGTTGCAGAGTAGGTCCAGGCACAGGCTCTGCGGCAGAGAGAGTCCTAAGGTGCCAATGTTGCAGAACCGAGTCTGATGACTTGGACGGCTGCAGGGAAGTCGAAGACCGCTTCAAATTCTTCTTTGGGACTTACCTTGCGACTTGGAATGCAACAGCGATCTTCTGCAGTGGCTCAGTAAACGATCCCGGGATCGTGAGAATCAAAGGGTTGTTCAATGCTGGGTGGCGTGGAGCTTCAAGGAATGTTCTCTCAGTGTCTTCAGGTTCATGGCACGACAGTCCTCGCAAGTCTTGGAGTCGTGATCCTGCTCCAAGCACCGTAGACAAATAAGATGGTCTGTCACAGACATCTTCCTGTGACTGGCACCACATGGCTTAAGGACCTCTGGACTCTTAGGGGACATTCCTAACACATTAGGAGATGTAAATCTCAAAAAAGGGTTCAAAAACAAATTGCAAAAAAGGTCACTCAAAATGACAGTGGGTAGCTCTTTCTGGATCTGCTCTGACTGGTGCGTAAAGAAAAGAAATGACATTAGCCCACTGGGGCGGTCCCTACATAGGCACTGCAGATGTCTCTTCCGGCACAGATGACGCCAGCACAGAGCCAAACAATGCCATCTACTGGCGCACAGGGGTATTGATCGGTAATTTCCAGATACAGTTTGAAGCGTGGGGGATATTCTACGGTAAGGTGTTGTAGGCCTCTCGTCAGGGGGACTAGACTACTGGTTTCGGGTGTCAGCACCATCATGTGTGGAGGGACTGAGTATTATCTCAAACTGTTTAATAGTTATCGGCCTAACCCTGTAGGCTAGCTAGCAGCACCTCATCAAAACCCAAGAGTAAAGGTGATTTGTGGCAGTCTGATGCATGACACTCTAAAACTTCACAGGGAAGTCGTTGTGGAACAGATCTTAGCCCTTTCTCTTGGTTACAAGAGTTTCATACATACAAAAGGCAAACAGGAGTAGGATTTGGTTCAATATATTTTATTGAAGCAACAGCATTCTATGTAAAAAGGCATGAATTGCGAATATTATCCTAATGAAACACAGCACTATTATTACGGTGACTAGAGAAGTTAAACAGATAAAAAGTCCCACCATACTGTCACAATAGTGAATCTAAAATCCCTACCTGCACTACTAAAAATCTACATGAGAGCAATAGCTGTGTTAGCTCTAAACTTCCCAACTAGTCTCTGAATCCCATTCCCTATACCTGTGACTAGGTAGGGAAAAGGGCTGGTGAGAGTCCTACCACATGGATGGAGAGAGGACGCAGGGTTTAGCAGAACTGCGACAATAGGGTGCCTGGAATGTGGTTTCGGCAGTGTGTTGTTTTATAATAAAACACGTTGTTGTTCTAAGAACTGCCCTGACGTGATAATACGTCTTTTCTTTGTAAGGTAGGAATTGTACTCATTAGACTGGCAACACCTGGTAAATAATCATATATAGCCTTGGGCCAAGCACAAGATGAAATGTTGTGCAAGAAGACTAATAATGAATTCTGCATGGAAAGGCGAATGATAAAAATAAAACACCTCCACTAAAATTCAGCTTTTGCTAAAATAATAAAATGAAATGCAACTAGGAGAAAGGGCACAGGCCTCTGGCCCAGAACTAAAATAATGTGCCCATGCAAGGCGCTAAAATAATTTCACAACACCTTCCCCCTTGTCAGTGCAAGAATGCATTTGTCTATTCTAAAAACCTTAAAACTAAAATCACTATTCCTACACTACTTATTTTGAGGCTGGCTAAAATGTACATAAAAGAGTTAAAACATGTCCATGTTGACAAACAGGAAAGACTGAAGTTGGGCTAAATTAAAAACTTTCAAATTAGAATTTCATAAAAACTCAGGTGTGAATTGAGGCCAAATGTCAATGTTCAGCAATAATCATGATCTCATAATAAATCACCAAAGTCATCAATAGTGATGGAATCGAGGAAAGATCCCACATCAGCAAGCGATAAGTTAACCAGCTCGTCTGCCCAAAGAGAGAGAGAGAGCACTCATGTTCCGGTGTCTCAGCAGAACTCTAGTCAAGGAGGCAGCATCCTGTGTAGTATCATGTGGTATAGCACCAGGAGCCACTTGATCCATAAGGGGCGGCTCATAGGAAGCTTCTCCTAGCAACTGCAATCTCAATGTGCTTGTCTGGCAATGAACCCTCAGTGAGAACATCATCAGACCTGCATCCAAAGAAGGTACGCACTGCATAGCAAGACACACTTCCAGTGCATGTTAAAATAAGCACCACAAACATCGAAAGATGGGCTGCACACAATTCAGAATCGGTCTGAATGACAGTGAACAGTTAGACTCTAGCTCTTCCAAAAGTGGTGCTCCACAGTACTGTATCATGTGTTCATGACACATTTGGGCTAGTGGAAGCGCCATCACTGCTTTTTGTTGCGACAGAGCAGCCATTGCAAATGAAAAACAGAAACAGCAGAATACCGCCAATTAATGACAACGTTATCGGGAATCCCCCAAAAACGCTTGAAAATAGCAAATAATTGGCTGAGCACCAGACAACACCAGAACCAACAGCCGTAAAAAAGTGTACAATCTCAACAGTGTTAGAAGCATTAAAAATGTGACAGATTAGTTCACCAAAATGTTTTGGAAAGTTGATATTTAAAAGGGACTGCAGCTCTGTGGATGACCTCACTACTTGGAGATCAAAGGTCTCGTGGACAGATGTAAGCGTCAAGTGTTTTTAAAACAAAAGAGCCTTCAGTCTGGTCAGCTTGTTAAGATTTACATACATAGTAGCAATATGAGGCCATATTTCTGTTACTTTTATCTCTTATGTGTGGTGGAAAAGCACATTACTATAAGTCACAATTTGGGAGACCGAAACCATGTAGGCGATTTTGACTTACATACCACAACAGCTTTCATTGCTCAGCATCACATAACTCCCATTTGAGAGCACCCGTAACCCCGGTGAGTCAAAGGGACAGGTACACCCTTCAGACAACAAGCTAAGTTTGCTACTGAAGCATTGCATGCCCCATGCAAGGACAGATGTTTACAATCATCAAATGGCTCACAGAAGTCTTGCATTCGCTTCCGCTAAGAAAGACCTCTTTAATGCCATTGAAACTTTTGTACATAAAGGGTAGTTCCCACACCTCATGAATGTAACTAACTCCTAGCGAATCATATCTGCCTACTGGAAAGTGTTTCAAACACGGTGTAAATTGGAATGCTGAAATGGGCAGATTAATAACCCTGTGTATTAATCGAACTGCAGATGGCATTTCCGCCACAGCAAAAGGCAACTTTTCTGTCAGTTCCATGTTAAGCATGATGCAAGTTGCTTCTTTCTTAGCCATTCTTTGTTGCTTTCATGTCAAATTAAATGTGGCAAATAGGCCCCCAGAATTGATGTATTGTCAGGGCACACAACCACTTTACAGAACTTGTAACATCCAATCTAATAGCATAGTGGACCTAAGTTGACTCTGTCCATGATGTAAAAATGACATATTGTTTCGAATAATGTCAATTACAGATGAGACAATGTTGTTGAGGGTGTAAATGCGGTTGGACAACATGTTCATACAATTATCAACAATAGCTAGGGTTTTCTGCAAGTTTTCTTGATCATTTGTCTCAACCGAGCGCTACTTCTTTTTGGGGAAGCTTCCAAATTTCATTATATATTGCATATAAGAAGCACTTTGTGCGTGGTTTTCTAGGACCTAACAAGAAGTCTTGTGAGCGAATATATAATCTCAGGAGACTAAGGTGTTCTTCCACGGCTGTAAGTGTGGAAGATTTTAACCGTTGTTGACATAGTTTGCCCACGTTATAAGTGGTGATGATACTAGAATTTTGTGTAGTAATGTAATAAGAGTCAGGTCGGCTCGCTCTAAAACCCTCTGTGGAGTTTTCAAAACGTGCATGACAACCATTTGTGTCCACTGGCCACAATAACCACCTGTTGGAACCTGAAAGTTTTGAATTAAAGAGTCTGTTCTGGACCTACCTATTGAGCTGCTCTACAGTGGCATTTGAAATCTTTTGCCAGTTTTCAAATTTAGCTGGTGAGGGAAATACTGGGAGCATTCAATTCCTTAATTTTCGCCAAGCCTAAGCAACGTGTTTTTTTATTTTTTTTTATTCCTCATTCACCCTAGGCAGTGCATAAAGCTCCCTTTGCTTGTCAACCGACACATGGGAAGTTACTTTCGGCCAGGGGTTAACCTCTCTTCTTGACCAATCCTTAGACTATCTTAAGTCCCCAAGGATTTAAGAGTAGGGTGTGTAATCATCGGACCAATAACACAAAACCATATCAATTTCAACAAACAATAAAAATAAAAGTAAAGTTACAGCCCTCAGTGATCTATTTTCCAATCCAACAATGGTGCCCAGAAATCCACTCGCACCTTATCTTTTCCCCCTATAGCTTGATCCAAATCTGCTATACTTAATATATCTCTAAGCCATTCTGCATATCCTGGCGGAGCCATCGACATCCATTTCCTGCATATTTCTCGTCTCCCCAACACTATTGCATAGAATACTAACTTTTTCTCTCTCACCGTAACAGGCCGTCCCAACCAATCCTGGGTTTGCCCGAAAATTATCAACCTTAAGGAGGCCTCTATTCTCTGTTTCAGAATACTCGAAATTGCTCCACATACTTCTTCCCAAAAGTGACGAACATCCAAGCATTCCCAAAACATATGAATATCAGTAGCTTGGGCCACCCCACATTTTGAACAGTTCACCCCCTGGCCTCCTTTCATTTTAGATAATTTATCTGGGGAAATGTAAGCTCTATGTAGCGTGTAATAATGATTTTTCTTTAGCACAGCGGGTTTCACTGTACCATGGAGCAGCACTAATGACTCCTTCCACCACCTTTCAAGCAGTTCTTCCGAAAAACAATCTCCCCACAGTTTTGCAGGAAGGTCAAAATCGCCATCTACCCCTTCCAGGATCACCCAGTACCAAGCTGACACTTTGTGGGGGCCTATTAAAGGGCAAGGGATAATCACATCCAAAGGGTTGTTCTTACCCACACCTTCCTTAATCCCTTTGGCCCATTCTCTAACTTGCAAATATTTCCACCTAGACAGGGCTCCTTTCGTTAGTAACACTAATTCTTCCCATGAAAGCAGGTCTCCTTCAAAAAACAACTCTCCCCAGTGCTCTACTCCCGCCTGTTTTAACGGTAAGGCTAGTATATCTTGAAAACATTCTGGAGTACCCGGGGAATCCCAAATAGGTGCATTGGAATTATAGTAGGTTAGTTTTACTAATCGTCTGATCCGATACCAACATTCCGCTAGGCCCCGCATAATTTTCAGCCTTATCTTCTTGTAGAATTTGGGGTCCCCAAATTTAAAAATAAAGTTTGTTGACGCACCCTTAATATTAGAAGCCATTGTTTTGAACATTAGACCAACTGTTGTAGAGTCCGATGTGGAAAAAATTTGAAAGTTTTTTAAAAGGAAAGCCCAAGCATAATATTGCAAATCCGGTAATGCCAAACCTCCCTTTTGCTTACGCCGCCTCAACTTTCTCCTTGAAATTCTAACCCCCTTAGAGTTCCAAATAAAATCGCTTATTAGGCACTGCATTTTTTCTATATATTTTTTCTGCATAGGGAGTGGAGAAGTTGAAAACAAAAAATTCCATTTTGGGAGAATAGACATTTTTACCAAGTTAACCCGGCCTATAATAGACAAAGGGAGATGGGTCCAGCCTTTTAATAGGCCCTTACATTCCAGCAGTAATTTAACCTGATTCCTCTCTACTAGTTGATCAATGTTTTGAGGTATCAAAATTCCCAAATATCTGATTTCCTTCTTACAATGGACTGATTTGTAATCCATATTCCATGCCATTATCTCTGTTTTATCTACATTCACCTGATACCCTGAAATCTTGCCAAATTCTTCCGCAAGAATGATAGCCTCAGGGAATGCCGTTGTAAGATTATCAGTAAAAAGCAGAAGATCGTCTGCGTACAGAGATAATTTTTTCTCCCAGCCCTGACAACAGAAAGGGGAAATCACCCTGTTTCGCCGAATCTTTCTTGCAAAAGGCTCCATATACAAATTAAACAGTACAGGGGATAACGGGCAACCCTGTCTAGTACCCCTTGCAATAACAATTGGGCCGGTAAGATTCCCATTCACTAATATTCTGGCGGTGGGGGCCTTATAGATTTGATTTACTACACCACACACATTAGTTCCCAGATTAGCCTTCCTTAACAGAAACTTTAGATAGTCCCAATTTACTTGATCGAAGGCTTTAGCTACATCAATTGTAATAATCCCCAAAGGGGAATCGAGTGATACCGCAAGGTCTATTGCCCCAATCAATTCGTAAGTCAACTCGTGGAGGTATCTACCTTTTGAAAAGCCCTTCTGATCTGAGTGTATTAAGTTATTTGCAACTTTATTTAGTCTGTCCGCTATAATTTTAGAAAATAGCTTATAATCACTATTCAAAAGTGAGATAGGTCTGTAAGATGCACGGTTAGTCGGGTTTTTACCCGGCTTCAAAATCAACGTAATAACCGCTTCATTCCAAGAGAGAGGCATATCTATCTCATTAAAAAAGATTCTACCGAATAATTCCAACAAAATCGGGCTTATAAGGTCCCCTAAGGCTTTATACACCTCCACCGGGATACCGTCGGGGCCCGGAGCATTCCCGTCTTTGCCCCCGCTAGGGCCGCCCTTACCTCCTCAGCTGTAATAGGGCCATTGAACCATTCCCGAGTTTGTTGCGAAATCTGTGGCAAGGTATCTTGAGCTTGCCAGTTTTCTACCCGCTTTACTTGCCCATCCACATGTTCCGTATACAGGAATACATAAAAATCTTGAAACCCACGTTCAATATCCTCCCTATATATCAGTTTTTCACCTGTATCCTCGATCATTATTTCCTTAATCTGGCTCCTAACCAGATCTGATTTGGCTTTCCAAGCTAACAGCTTCCCTGAATTTTCCCCATATTCAAAGTGTCTTAATTTGCTGACCTCCCATCTTTTTGCAATGCGTGCCTGCAAAATATCAGCCAGTTGCGATCTTAACTCAGCCAATTCCACTCTTCCAGTCTCCTCCTCCTGCGACCCAATCCCTCTACCAACCAACACTTCGGTTTTTAACAGCATCTCCTGCTCTAGAGCCCTTATTTTGTCTCTAAACACTTTATATTTGTAGCATGCTATACTTTTGAGTACCCCTCGTATTACCGCCTTAAAAGAATCCCAAACTACTGATAATGGTGCCGACCCTATGTTAATGTTAAAGAAGGCCTCGGATTCCCTACGTACATACAGCAAGACGTCTTCATCTAATAATAGTGCACGATCCAATGTCCATCTTCTAACCAGCCTTCTCTGTGGAGCAGACAAATGCAGAATTACTGCCGCATGGTCCGACAAATGTGGCGGCAGATATTCGACTTCTTCAATGTTTTCCAACAACCTTTCATCAACTAGGAAATAATCGATACGTGACGCGTGGCTATATTTCTTATTAAAAAAGGAGAAGGCTCTAGCTTCCCCTTTCTTCTTCCGCCAAATATCACACAGACCTTGGTCTTTCATCATTCTCTTTAAAAAACATTGCGCTTTGGGTGTACCCAAAGACCTACAAGAGTCAGACCTATCCAATCTATTGTCCAGAACCACATTAAAGTCACCCGCCATAATAACTGAATCTGAGAATCCAATAAGCTGAGCGAATACTTTCTTTAAAGGACCGCTATCGTCGCAGTTTGGGCCGTAATAGCCAGCCAGAACTAAGGATATTTCATTCACCTGTACTTTTACTATAATCCACCGACCAGCTTGGTCTGTCTTTATTTCGAAGATTTCTGGTCTGACTTGAAATCCTTGCTTAATTAAAATGGCTACCCCCCTTGTATGGAAATTGTGGGAGGTGCAAAAACACATTTGCACCCACTTTTGAGTGCTAAATAGCTCTTTACACTCGTCCTCCGCCAAATGAGTTTCCTGCAAAATTAAAATTTGCGCCGGGGAATCCTTTAAACATTGAAGAATTCTGTTTCGTCTCGACTTAATTCTCAACCCATTAATATTCCACGAGAGAAGTTTTATCATAAACATGCCCTCCCCCTGGCCCATGCCGATTTTAGTCATTTAAAATTAACCCACCACCCCACCGCCTAGGTGAACGAGAAACAATTTCTGACCTTATCCCCAAAAACTCACCCCCTTGTAACCCCCCTCCCTAACCCCTCCCAAGGAGAACCCCCCCACTATGTCAGCCACCATGGGCCTGATTTTAGAGTGCCCTGCCTGCCTGGGGGGCACAAAATTCAAGAACTTATTGCAAATATTACACATGATCAGCCTGTTCTTTCCTAATAGCATCTAACAATTCATCTGCCTTATCTATCTCTCTTATATTATACATTTTGTTATTATGCATTATTCGTAAAAAAGCTGGGAATTTCAATTGAGCCGTGGCTCCAAGTTTCTTTAATTCATCTAGCCTTTTTCCCAGCTCCCACTGCCTGTCCATAGTGATTTTAGATAAGTCAGATCTGATCTCAAAAGTCACATTATCCATCTTTAATGCCTTCTGTTGTATCGCCTTGGTCAAAATTTTCTCTTTTAGATGATAAGTTAAGAAATTAACTAAGATTTTCCTTGGTCTTGTACTATTGGGCCGCCTCGTGAAGGGATCCCGGTGGACTCTCTGAATGTCTCTTTCGATCTCTTCATTACTTTCCTCCAGCTCACAGACCGATTTGATTAGTGAGACAACGTATGACTTAAGATTTACTCCTTCTGGAACTTTTAACAATTTTAAGTTGTTCCTACGTGAGTGGTTTTCCAGATGCTCGATCCTAACTTGTAAGCCTTGTTCTTTTTCACTCAGGCCTCGGATTTCATCCTTGTGGAGCTTCAACTCCTCCTTTATCCCCCCCACTGTTTCCTCTAAAGTCTGGATCCTCTCCATCAAGTTATCAATCTTTTTTTCCAATACCTCGCAAGCTTCTCGAATTTCCCCTTGATTGCACTCCGAACTTGCGAACCCTTTCTTTATATCCTCCGATATGGAGAGGATCACTTCCTCCATAGAGGGGGTATGCCTCAGATCTGGGGGGGGACTAACGACTTGTACTACTTGGCCTAATTCTTCTTGTTGTGGAGTGGGCAACATATCACCTTGACATATCATATCAGCACCCATGCCAGCTTGTGTATTCTCGTACAAGGGTGAATTTGCAAATAAGGGGGAAAAACCTTCTCCGGCCTCCTTACCAGCATCTGTACCACTTCCAACGTCTTTAATCACAAAAGTATCCATTTTCCCTTGCCCCGGCACTAGCACAATATCCTCTGGCCCAGCCCTAAAGTAAGACCTTAAAGAGGGTGTCAGTCTATGTTTTATTTTTGTTCTTCCTTCAATCCCTTCTCTTTTTTTTTTTTGGGCAGTTCGCCAGAGCCGGGGTTTTTCCCTTTCCCTTCAGCTTCCCTAGGCTATTACTGGCCACCGGATCCCTTCTGTCCCCAGTTATCTCCAACTCCTGCCCCCCTACCTGCCATAAGCTGAAGGAGGGCTGGGGTGGGGCAGAGCTCTTCTCCTCCTCTCGAGCCTTGCCTGAGGCTCCAGCACCAGCTACTTTCTCGCTGGCTCTTCTCGGTGCGTCAAAAGAAGCGTGTATAACCGCGCTACCAAGCTCCCAGGATGTATTCCCGGGAGCCTTGCCGGTGCTGGCGTTTACGGGATTCCCCCGAAGGAGAATCCTTGCCGATCCTCTGCGCGCCCGGCGGAGCTCCAGTGCGGCACGTCCCCAGTGCCGGAGTCTCCCGCCGGGTGCCTCGTCTGGATTACAGCGCGAGCGGCTCTCCGAGAGTGGCGCTTACTCCCAACACATTCGGCCGATCCTCTGCGCGTGAGTGCCACGCCCCCCAGGTATGGCAGACGTCACGTCTAGCGAGCTGCGGCCGTGACGGCCCTAACGCAGCCCGCCATGTCCTCCTCCCAGCAACTTGTTTGTTGTACAGTTTCATTGAGAAACATAATTAGTAATGGAATAAGGCATGCTCTAAATAATGCTTCCCTTCCCTGCATTTGCCAGTCTACAGTTCCCTATGCACTCTTTAAGTCAATTGACTTCAAACAATATTCATAGCCTTCTAAAGCCAACTGGGAAACAAATGAAGCAGAATACATCATATTGTATCAGTTAACAAAATATTCAGCAATTTTGTAGGTGGCAATTTAAAACAATATGACTCAGCATTTTGGACATCACGCCCAGTAAAATACAAGAACTTTTCTACTTATGATTTAGAACCCCACCACTGGCGGAGTTGGACAATGTTCATGTTGCATGTAACTATAAACAGTTCTCAGGGTGCTGGCTTTGGACAGAAAATAGTGTCTTTAACGATGGTAACAGAACATTTCCCCATAATTCGCAGTTGTTTGATAAACATTGTCACTTCAAACACAGTATAATATTTAAGCTCAGAAAGCAAAGAATCAACTCTTTCTACATCCCAATCATCAGAAACAACCACTGGTGTTATAATATCATTCAAAGAAACTTGGAATACATATGGAATTTGAATCATTTCCATCTGCCCGAAGGTATTGAAGGGTATTTTATCCCAAGCAATCCCATCTGGATTTGGAACAGCTGAAATGTTCAGTAGGGACAAGCCTCTTTGGACATTATGTGAGGACAGGTAAGGTTTTAAAATTTCATCCATCAATTCAACAGCAGAGAGTTCAGGAAGATAATGACCATGTATCAGAAGAAAAAAAAACAATGACAAAACCAATCCAGAGAAGGAAGGCTGGCAAAGTCAAAAGAATCTATGAACAAATTAAACAGTTTGTTTTAAGCCATTTGAAAAGTTTACGTGCTCTTGTTACAGGTGCTGCAGAAGGTGCTGAAGAATTTGAAAATGAGTCATTGATGTCGGCAAAGTAACCAGAAGCAGTGTGTGTGTGACAGGCTATGGCGGTACAAACAAGGCTGAGACTGCGAAATGAGGTAAGTAATGTGATATTTTAATCTTCTTTTACTCTGGGTGACTACAGTCTAGTATAATGTCTATTTCTGCTTGGATTCTTGTTCAGCTCTTCATTAGCGGTGGCGCGTTCTTATTTCTTTATTTTCCTCTCTCCTAGGTTGGTGGGTTCTGGAAGCTCCAGTATTGGGTACCGGGAAAAGAAACAGAAAACACGCGAAGGTAAGTGGTGGGCTAGTTCTGGGGTTTTGGTGTAGGGTATTGGAGGGGAAGGGTGGTACAGGGGACTAGAGAGTGAGGGTACGCCACAGTGCCTATGTGGAAAAGTAATTTATTAGCGGTGCCTAAAATAGAGCATCGTGCTCCCCATGAGTGGTGAACAAATACTTTTCCTTACTTGGGTCGTGCCGCCCTCCCTTCTCCCTCTCCCACCTCCCCTAGTCCCTTCCCCGGTGCCCCTTTTACTGAAAGCTCCCGTGTCCCCAGGAGAGACCGTACCTTTTCTAGCCACGACCCTCCTGGGTCGTGGCAGGATCCTCGGCTTCTGTGTTCCAGAGCCTTGCTGGGATTGGTCTCCGTCTTCTCTCCTCCTGGAACGGCTCGTCTCTCGTCCTTTTCCTCCGGACTCCTCTCTCCGTCGACTTCTCTTTGCTCCGTGGCGTTCTCCTCCTCCTTCTGGTAGTCCGTCGTCGATTTTGACTCCTGGTCCCGGAAGTCCGTGCCTGTTGCGTCCCGTAGCGTTCCCATGTTACCATGGAAACGCGGAAATGACGTGACGGGTTCGTCCGAGGTGTTTCGGTGCTGTGTAGGCAGGGACATGGTCTCGGAGACCCGTTCTCACACCCCATCCCATGAACGGTCCTGATCGAGGACCGCAGAGGAGTAAGGGAATCAGAACAGGTAATCTGCGGGGCCTTGTTGAGACCCCGGGACATGACATACCTGGAAGGTAAAAGGTTGAAGTTCAAGGAACCACCTTAACACTCGAGAATTAGAGTTCTTGTGGGAAGCAAGCCAAGTAAGAGGAGCGTGATCTGTATACAGTACAAAAGGTCTGCCAAGAAGGTAATATTGTAAGTTTTCCACTGCCCACTTAATAGCCAAACACTCCTTCTCAATGGTAAGGTAGTGACATTCACGTGGGAGAAGTTTCCTACTGATAAAGACAACTGGGTGGTCACGTCCCTCGTTATCAGGTTGCATGAGTACCGCCCCAAGACCGATGTTAGAAGCGTCAGTGTACAGATGGAACGGTCTAGAGAAATCCGGACATTGTAACACTGGGTCTGTGGTAAGGGATGTCCTTAATTGTTCAAAGCTAGCCTTGTGAGAATCTGCGAATGGGGCTAACGTGTTGGGGCGGTGTTTGGTCAGTAGATCAGTAAGAGGGGCCGCGATAGTGGAGTATCTCGGTATGAATCTACGATAATAGCCCACTAGTCCTAAAAACGAATGCAATTCTTTCTTGGTTTTTGGGGTTTGTGCTTGCTTTATGGAGTCAATTTTATTTGCTTGTGGTTGAAGGGTCCCATTGCCTATCATATAACCTAGATAGGAGATTTTTGTATTCCCTAAAACGCATTTCTTTGGGTTAGCCGTCAGACCGGCTTCCGCAAGGGCAGTGAAGACCTGTCTAAGATGTTGGAGGTGATTTAACCAGGTATCGCTGTAAATGACAATATCATCTAAATAGGCTGCTGAGAAGGAGTGAAAGGGTTTTAAGAGCCTGTCCATTAACCGTTGGAAGGTAGCAGGGGCTCCGTGAAGACCAAAGGGTAGCACTGGGAACTGATAAAGGCCGGATTGGGTGGAGAATGCTGTTTTCTCTTTGTCTTCTGGAGAAAGGGGAATTTTCCAGTAGCCCTTAGTGAGATCCAACGTGGATAAATACTTGGCTCTCCCTAATTTCTCTAAGACATCATCTACACGAGGGATAGGATATGTGTCAAATAGTGATATGTCATTGAGTTTGCGGAAATCGATACAAAACCGGACGGATCCGTCGGGTTTTGGAACCAAAACTACTGGAGAACTCCAAGGGCTACTGGAGGGTTCAATTACTCCTAGGGTTATCATTTTCTCTATCTCCTCCTCAATGACATGTTTTCTAGCCTCGGGAATACGATAAGCTCGTAGTCGGATAGTTTGTCCTTGGGGGGTTTTTATTTTGTGATAGATTAAGGAGGTTCTTCCGGGTATGTCAGAAAAGAAAGGGGAGTGTTGTTTTAACAGGGCATACAATTGATCTTTCTTGGTTGTGGTTAGAGAAGGGTTAATACAGGGAAGTCTCTCCCTCTGTTGTGTTTCCAAGGGAAAAAGTTCTAGGTCTAACTCCTTACATGGAGATATAAAACACCCCGATTCTGCTTGAGTATCTATCCATTCTACGTCTTCCCATTTCTTTAGGAGGTTTACATGGTAGATTTGTTTTTTTTTGGGAATGACACTTAACTCTATAAGGTACGTGACGGGGGAGACTGCTCTAATAACTCTATAGGGTCCCTGCCATCGAGCTAATAGTTACTGTTCAGACGTAGGCCGCATTATAAGGACTTGATCATTCGGAAGAAATGTACGTAATTTACTTCCCTTGTCGTAATAGGTTTTTTGAGTATCTTGGGCCTTTTCTAGGTGTCGCCGTACATCTTCCCATAAATTTTGTAAGTGTGTCTTGAGCTTATGGACATATTCTAGCACTGGTCTCCCCTCCTCTTCTTCCTCCTCCCAGGTTTCGGCTGCCATATCCAGAAGACAACGAGGTTGTCTTCCGAAGACCAGTTCGAACGGGCTATGCCCAGTGGAGGACTGTTTGTGGGTTCTAATGGCGTAAAGAACTAAGGGTAACTTCTGATCCCAATCCTTCCCAGAGTCGTCTACTACTTTCCTCAACAGGGTTTTAATGGTACGGTTATAGCGTTCCACTAGACCGTCCGTCTGAGAATGAGAAACTGACGTTTTTATTTGGGTAATTCCCAATAACTTACATATCTGTTTCATAAGGTTCGACATGAACGGTGTGCCTTTATCAGTGAGGATCTCTTGGGGAAAACCTGTCCGAGTGAAGACCGTTATCATGGCTTGCGCCACCGTCTTGGTTGTCATACTCGACAAGGGAAGGGCTTCCGGGTATCTCGTTGCATAGTCTACGATAACCAGAATATATGTGTGTCCCTTTGACGAGGGAAGTAGGGGTCCGATTAAATCCATACCAACCCTGTTAAAAGGAATGTCAATGATGGATAATGGGTGTAAAGGTGCTTTCCTGGGCATCCCTGGTTCTGTGAGCTGACATCTAGGACATTGTAAGCAATATTTCCTAACATGGGCAATAACCCCCGGCCAATAAAACTTCTGTAGGAGATATTCCTCTGTCTTTTCTCTACCGAAATGGCCCCCTCCGGGTTGATTGTGTGCTAGGAAGAGTACTTGATTCCTGTACACTTCTGGAACTACTAATTGTTGCTTGCGCTCTCCTGTGCTAGTTGTAGTAATCCTATAAAGAAGGTTTTTCTGTACTAGGAAATAGGGACCCACCTCATCCGTGCCTTCAGTTTTAGCTGTTCTCCACGCATGAGAGAGGGTAGGGTCTTCTTTCTGGCAGGTGCGGAAGCTTACTGGAGCGCCACTAATCTCGGCTACCACCCTTGTGGGTTTTGTATCCTCTCGGGTTTCATGGAA
Organism: Pleurodeles waltl; assembly: GCF_031143425.1. Classification (NCBI taxonomy): domain Eukaryota; kingdom Metazoa; phylum Chordata; class Amphibia; order Caudata; family Salamandridae; genus Pleurodeles; species Pleurodeles waltl. The sequence goes on along the minus strand of NC_090449.1, from coordinate 537,998,546 downwards.
TTTCATTTTTTCGTGTCTTTTCTCACTTCGGGTGAGTTTCCTGCGGCTGGGTGGGCACTCAGTGAAGCAATTGGAGAAGGGAGCCTCAGTCCACCACTCCGGGTTCTCTTTCTGGGTTTGGGTTCCGTCCAGGAGTTGTTGGAACCGGATATAATCAGTGCCAATAATACAGTCTTCAATCAGATGATCCATAACCCCTACGGGAAGGAAGTCGTGATATTCGCCCCATTCTAGTTCCACTATTGTCAGGGGATACTGTTCTTTATCGCCATGTATACAACAAATAGTAACCCATTGAATTGAGGTTACGTTTATGGGGTCGATTAGACTTTTCCGTATTACAGATTGACTACAACCGAGTCAATGAGGGCAGAGAGGAAGCGCCCGTTTATTTTTATGATGTGTTTAAATTTCGTATTCCCGACCCCTGTACATAATACCCTGCGTCGTGTCACCCCTATCTCCATGGGTTCCGCTCCTTCTGTTTTCCTGGGACACAGTCTTCCTATATGGCCCCATTCCCCACAACTAAAACATTGTGGTAGAGGCATCGGGTGGTTCTCCCCTTGTTTATGTGTCCCAGAGTCTTCCAGGGGGTACCGCGGGAGGAGTTTTGGTGGCGGTGCGAGGGGTTTTACAGAGGGTCTGGGCTGTAGGGGCCGCACATCTGTGGACCGGTGGTAGGCACAAGCCAGATCTATAGCAAGCTCTGTATCCACCTTTGGATGTTGCCTTATCCAATTCTTAGTACTGGAGGGTAAGGAATCCAAATACTGTTCAAGGATAATTGTTTTTATGACATCTTCCCTGCTGGTTCCTATAGGACCCAACCATTTGAGTGCTAAATGTTTAACCCGGAAGTAAAAGGTACGCGGGTCCTCATTCTGTCCCCATTTCACTTTCTGGAATTTTACTCTATAATACTCCACATCGTGACCAACCCTTTCCAAGATACTCCTTTTTATGTCCTTGTATGGTGTGGTACCACCAGGATTAGCCGCTTGGTATGCTGTCTGTAATATCCCCGTGATTAAAGGTGTGATGTATTGTCCCCATCGATCCTCAGGCCATTGGGCGGAGGAAGCTACGCGTTCAAAGTTGGTAAAGAAGGAGTCCGGATCTTCCCCCTTCTGGAATTTTTGTAAAACGGAACTAGGGACATTGGGGTGCACTTTACTGGCAGCTATTGTATCTGTTAACTTCTGCAGCGCAGTTTCATGTACAAGTTGGTTGTTTGCCAAGACAGTAGCTTGGCTTTTTAGGGCTGATTGTAAGGCCTCCTTGTCCTCCTTAGCCTCCCGTTGATGTGCTTCCCATACTAGTTGTAAATGGCGCTGGCCTTCCGCCAGCTGTTTAATCATGTCCTTGAGGGTGGGTTTGTCACTCATTGTCTACACCGCCAATCAGCCTTTGGGGGGGGAAAGGATCCCACTTCTGACACCACTGTGACAGGCTATGGCAGTACAAACAAGGCTGAGACTGTGAAATGAGGTAAGTAACGTGATATTTTAATCTTCTTTTACTCTGGGTGACTACAGTCTAGTATAATGTCTATTTCTGCTTGGATTCTTGTTCAGCTCTTCATTAGCGGTGGCGCGTTCTTATTTCTTTATTTTCCTCTCTCCTAGGTTGGTGGGTTCTGGAGGCTCCAGTATTGGGTACCGGGAAAAGAAACAGAAAACACGCAAAGGTAAGTGGTGGGCTAGTTCTGGGGTTTTGGTGTAGGGTATTGGAGGGGAAGGGTGGTACAGGGGACTAGAGAGTGAGGGTACGCCACAGTGCCTATGTGGAAAAGTAATTTATTAGCGGTGCCTAAAATAGAGCATTGTGCTCCCCGTGAGTGGTGAACAAATACTTTTCCTTACTTGGGTCGTGCCGCCCTCCCTTCTCCCTCTCCCACCTCCCCTAGTCCCTTCCCCGGTGCCCCTTTTACTGAAAGCTCCCGTGTCCCCAGGAGGGACCGTACCTTTGCTAGCCACGACCCATCCTCGGCTTCTGTGTTCCAGAGCCTCGCTGGGATTGGTCTCTGTCTTCTCTCCTCCTGAAACGGCTCGTCTCTTGTCCTTTTCCTCCGGACTCCTCTCTCCGTCTACTTCTCTTTGCTCCGTGGCGTTCTCCTCCTCCTTCTGGTAGTCCGTCGTCGATTTTGACTCCTGGTCCCGGAAGTCCGTGCCTGTTGCGTCCCGTAGCGTTCCCATCTTACCATGGAAACGCGGAAATGACGTGACGGGTTCGTCCGAGGTGTTCCGGTGCTTTGTAGGCGGGGACGTGGTCTCGGAGACCCGTTCACAGTGTGCAAATACTGGAGTAGAAGTAGGTGATGGAGAACTGGCAGATGTATCCCTTGGTGATTCGTAGTAAACAATTCCATCCGTTTGTGTTGAATTTTAATTGTATAATTCAGAATTTTGGACATTTCTGGTCGTAGATGTATTGACAGGGCCTCATGAAAGTTAATTTCACACCATCCCCAAGCTTGGGGAATTTTTTTTTCATTGTTGTTTAATATTTGTAGAGGTACATTCTGATTGGTAGTGAGAGGGGTATGGGAACTATTCAGGAATCCTCGGGGTCTACTGTACAGGACTGGCCACATGGTGAACTTGACCCAGCCTAGACCAGCACAGCCTCTTCCCCCAGGAATTGGCGAACATCACACAAATCAAATGAGTGCTACAGACAGTGGGCGCTACATCAACATCAAGCCAACCTCGAGGCAAGTGAGACTGCCTCCTTGTCCTGGCGCTCAGTAGCGCTTGATGCTCTGTAACAGCAAATTCACTCAGCAAAACCCTTCCAGCGGTGGTTATGGCCTCAACATTACAGCACAGCACATCACCAACATCAGCCCCTCCTCTGGCCACTTACCTTCTCCCCCTATTTCCTCCCCCTTGTCTTGCTGAGCCACTGCCTCCACCTGCACAGGCCAGGGGCCAAGAATTGGTAAATAGTGACTGACCTCGCTGGTTCTCGCTCAGTAGCTTGTAATTCATTGCAGTTAATTATTGCCTCGCTATTGACAGACTTAGGCTTGGGCATGGTCAAAGAGTAAAGAGACTGCCAGGGACCGCTAGGGCAATGGAGGCCGAAAGCGGGATGGCCAGGCAAGGCCAATTGCAGCACTCCAGCCACTGCCCCCCCACCCCTGTCCTGACAGCCGTGCCGTACACCTGATCCACCCACCTCAGCAAGCGCACCAGGTACAGTGACGGTGCTCAGAAACAGCACAGAAGTACAGCACAACTACCAACGTCGTGATGGGATGAGGGAATCCAAAGAAAGTCCAATCAAGTCAGCCCGGTCAGCCCAGATAATTAGCCGGATGGAATCAAAGGGCCCCTTCAATCAACTTCCGTCTCAGCACCACACCCACACCGCAGCTTCGCACCAATTAACCCAGATGAGCCAAGAGCGAAATCCAAATGCAAATTCCACTCCACTCCACGGCTCCATGACTATGTCAAGGCAGCAGCAGCTGAAGTGGTCCAGAATCCCTGGAATTCCTGGTGATTAATGTGGCAAAAGGCAGTCACAACCGCTTCCCATGACACACGCTCCGCTAGTAGTGTGTGGGCAGGAACAAGCATGGTGTCAGGGGGAAGGGAAACTACCTGATATTAGCTTTCCAGTGACTCTAAATATCATTATGCACCCATAATGAGAACATTGAGCTTTGTATTTGATGATTGATTCCCTAAGCAGAGCCCATATTTCAGTGATGGATGTGATATTATCAGAATAAAGTTTAGCTAATACTTTAAACACCTTAACACACTGTCCTGAGTTGGGGAGTGCAGGGCATTTGGCCAGGCTACCACCAAAGTCAATATTGTTGGTAAGGAGTATGTCGGTATCTTACTTAATATCCCGCCTGAAATAGGTCCTCTAACATGGGTGGGCGAATTTGGGCCAGCGCTATAAAAGATTATATCTTATGGTCATAAATTGATCACCCCATACATAAAGCTTGGCTATAGACAGGTTTTGGACACTGTGATCTATTAATGAGTTAAACAAGTCAGTGAAATTATTTTCGAGAGACGATTGTCCTCAGGTAGCCAATAAGGGAAAAACAACCCATAATATTCACGGAGATTTGATACACTGACAAGCAAAAGCTTTGTTAAAGATTTCATTATCATAACTTTCTTATCAATAACGGTTTTGGGCATCAGTTACATTACCCTAAATGACACTAGATACAGATGTGTCATACATGACTATGCATTGAAATTGAAACAAATTAGGGACATGCAGTTGTTGTATGGAAAAAGATGATACAAACAGAAGGTTGCTCCCAACCCATTCCATTAAAATGTTGTTTGGCCCTATATACAAGTCAGGAAACAGTTAACTGGAATAAACAAATTGGGATATGTTCCTAGTCAGCATAGTCAGGCTGTTGTCCAAACAAATCTGACCTGCAGGTCTGATCTCTTTCTTAGTGAGATTTAGGCCCTCATTACGAGTCTGGCGGTCTTAAGACTGCCAGACCCACGATGGCGGTCAGACCGCCTGGGTCGTGGTGGTCCGACCACCACAAATGCCGACACCGCCAGGTTGCCGCCAATTGATAGCCTGGCGGCAATCTGCACTTGTTATGGGCAGTGCAGGGGCCCCCATGGACAGCCCTGTTGTGCTTTCCACTGCCCAAATTCAGGCAGTGGAAAGCGCAGTTAGTGCTGCTGCACCCGCCGCTTCGCCATATTGCTGCCGGCTCGATTATGAGCCAGTCAATGTTAAGGCTCTGTTCACCGCAGGGACGGCAGGCGGAAACGTTGTGTCCGCCCACTGGCCCTGCAGTGAACTTGTAAAAGGGCCGGCTGTGTTCTGGGCTCACTGGCGGTCAGGTGGCTGTATGAGCTTGGCGGGCGACCTCCGCCACCCGGCAATCTTGTAATGAAGTCCTAAGTTTTTAGTAGTAAAACATGCAAATTTCCTGAGGTTGATACAGCGAGTATGGAGCTTCGAACCCCCATCAAGGTCATCAGAGGTACAGCCTATAGTTCTATGCAATACCAACAAGAACCTAGGGAAATATTAATTGATGACCAAGGAAACCCAGAACAAGAATGCATTCTTAGAGGAAAAAACTGCCAGCAGAATCTTCTAACCTCTCCTTACCTTGGTGTTTGACACCGAGCCAGGAGGACCAAGGCATACAGTTCAAGCCCCCTTAAAAATCTTTAAACACGGGCTTTCAAATAAACAATGGATTTTGATATTTGACATGCCCAGATGCCCGCCTGTGACCGCTCTTTTCCAGTTGTGACTCTACGATTTACCCAGCAGCAGCACTAATTCATCTTTATTGAAAAGAAAACCCAAGCATATGGCTCAATGATATAACAAACTCATCAGAAAGCCATTCTAAATAACTATGCCCTCATCCTCTTGAGCCAAATAGACATCTAAAGGGGGACAATCAATATAAGACTGATCTTTTACAAGTTATAATAAATGTAGTTACAGCAGTGATTTTGATATGGTTACATCAGGGCAACTAATAAATATAGGTCTACGACTATCATTAAGTTGTTTGTGTGAACAGTTATTTCAGCCAAATAGCAATTACTGCCAGGCAGTGAGACAAGTAGTGTGAGTGCAAAATTACAATTCTTCTAGCAGGGCTGAGCAAAGTTAACAACTTGGGAACTTCATGAAGTTGCAAAGTTTGAGGAGTTCATACAACTTTGCCTGTTGGTGAGGCTTCTACCCAAAAAGTTTTAGCTGGAATATTTTCCTGAGAATTCTCCCACACAATTCTAAGGGTTTGCAACCACGAAATGACATTTGCAAAAGTACAAACCAAATCTGCAAGTTAGGTATGCAGGCTCATTCCGAATTGCAATTAGGAAAGGGGTCAATAAAGGTGTTCTGTCCTAATTGCAATTCAGTACGAGATTTAGCAATAGTTCGCAACCACAACTGTAGCCTCAACCCAATGAAATGTTCCTCACTCCTTATGGGCTGCATCACAAAACTACACAGAAATCAGAAAAGGTCAGTGAGCAATTTACAAACCACTATTTGAGGCCCATATGTAAGTACGTCTGGCCTTTAGCATCCAACATATGTGATATTGATTACCTTTTTTCATTGAAATTATGGTAAATGAAGCCCGTTGCATAAGAGATTTGCTATGCGAGGATTTGACGAGCTTTCAGTGAAAAGTGGATAACTACTATTTAATTATTTGTATATATTTGGTTCTTATTTATCTTGTGAGTTGACTGCAATATTGCACAATTTCCTTGTACTTTTAATCTTATGTTTTAAAAGATTAATTATTAGCATATTTAACTACTTTTTATTGTATGACATATTGTATGGAAAGATTTGACATTTTAACATCAGAACTTAAACCCATAAATAACTTGCAGAAGCTCAAGGGCTAGCAATTCTATAATAATGCAACAATTCTCTGGAAGTTTGGGGGACAATACAATGGAAACTAAACGTAAAAATGCAATGACATGGTAGGTGTAACTCGGTGAAAAAAGCGTTGATGGTAACAAACTGGCATACAATCTCAATTAGATTTTTTTGCTATTTAGCCAGAACACAAAAACGAAATAAACTATGAGTGACTATTCCATTGTTAAGTTAGAGAGTCCGTCTACTGTAAGGTCAAATGAGTGATCAGGGGAAGGGGGTTCAATGCTTGGTAGGAGAGGCCCCCTTTGCCCCTACCTCTGGCGTTATTGCCCTTGTAGGCACCCCTTCAGTTGCCTCGGTGTATGTACTCCTGGTCGGTCAGCTGGTGCTCTGATATGATCGGGAAAGGTGGTTTTGGAACCGGCCCTGTATTGGTGCCTCTGAAAGGAGCCTCTAGGGTGGACTTCTTGGAGGCACTCACAGCTTTGGCAGTATGAGCACCTTTTTTCATTTTCTCTAGCATTTGGTTAACCTGGGTCCCAAAAAGATATTTCTCATCAAAAGATGAGCAAATGCTGCTGAACGTCAAACGTAAAGAACAAAAAGTGGAGAAAAGCATGCTGCCAGATTGAGACACTAGGATTGCTACAGGGAGCAGTGGCATCTGCAGCGTCAAGGGCATACCTGCTGGTGGCATCGGAAATAGTTCTGCCCTCTCCCCTAACTCCTCCCACATTCTGCTTAAACTCGTCATGCAGGTGTTCACTATCAATAGTCGTACCATGGGTCATCAGTGGGCACCAGGTTTAATGTGTCTTCTTCTTGGAAAGACTTCAAAATGATCTTTCTATTATTGGTGGAACCATATATATGATAATCAAAGAAAAGAAAAGATACTGTTTCTGCTTTAGATATTAAGAACAAAATTAGGGATTATATATTCTGGTTACTTTTACCGCGAATCTGTCTGCTACTCCTTTTTACTAGTAATAAATTACATAATTTTCTTAACCTCCTACTCTATACTTTTTCTTTGCCTCCGTTCTATTCTATTCATTCCTTTCCTTATCACGCTATTATTTTCCTTTCCTCTACATTAGCAGATATGCTCTTTTATATCATTCATGTAAGTACTTTTATCTTTAAATATTTGAGTCTACACTTGAAATATTGTTTTATTTTTTAACTCCCATTCAGTATGCTTTGTTCTGCTGTATGAAAATAAAACATTTTTAGAAGGAATATGGTGGCATATCCCTATATTTATACCTTTCTCAGCTCATGAGTTTCCTGTTCTGTGACTGTCTGCTCCTGCATCTGCGCTTGTTCACCTCCTTCCGCTGATGGTCCGGAATGCACTATACCATCAATGAAGCCAGCCGCTATTAAAAAAAAAATAACAATAACATATCGATTATAAGAGTTCCCCTAAAACATGAATCAAAGTCTTTCAAATATAAATCAATGTGTTAAGACAGTAAGAACTCCTAATGTTCATTCACATTGTTCACAACTGCTAAGCTAGATCTATTTTCTTTAAGTTTTAAAGGGGAAAAGTGACAGTTGCCTTTGTAGAAATAAAAGACCTACGTCAGCAGAATTTGTGGTATGGGAGAGATGGAGGGATGGTTGGTCGAGCCCTGGAAATATTCCCCTTGGGAGAAGGGGTGAAATGTGGTAGAGGGCAGTGTGACAAAAAGCCTGGAAAAATGCTAGGAAAACTAACTACACTAAAATATGAGTGTGCAGACCTATATTTACATGTCATTTATATTATTTGACTTGAAAACGAGCTCCAAGTAAGACAATCTTCATTTAAACATTCTAATATTGTGCTCTTCCACCATGGAGCTGAGCAGGGAAAGTGTGTATACTTTCTTAAGGTGGAGAATCCATGTTGCTTCTCTGGACAGGGGGCAGAGAGTTGAGCTTACCCTGCCTTTTTAACACAGTGTTACCGGTGGAAAGCTATGCCTTCACATGGAGGAGACATCCTCTGGAAGCGATACTATTAAAGGAGCATCCAGCAATTTAAAGAGACTCTAAGAAACAGAGGGCATGCTCCCTCTGGTTCATCTGCAATTGGAATGCGCTGTACTGAAATATGTATGGTCCTTTCCAGGAGCTCAGGCTCCACAGTGACAACAAATAAAGCATTTGCGGTGCTCATGGACAATATTTAATCATCAATGCCAAACAATGTTAAATATGTTTAGAAACAGGTTCTGGCTTACATTACATTTCTTACAATAAAAGCAGTAATGAAAGAAAGGCCAAATCAAGTAATTTTTCACTGCATGCTACTCTTGTCAAACAACATTTTTCTCAGCTTGGTAGACATTATTCAAAACTTTAGTGAATTGCTGTAAAAAAACATGATTACTAATTGGTTTGGATGGGAGACCTCCACAAGGAATAAGGCCACAAATGCGCTAAGGTAAAACACGGTTAAATTAACCTCTTAGCTGTTGGGCCTTCCCCCCCAGTGCTGAGCCATTTTTTGGCTATTTGGTGTAGTTTGCGCTTAGGCCTTCATAACTTTTTGTCCACATAAGCTATCCACGCCAAATTTGCGTCCTTTTTTTCCAACATCCTAGGGATTCTAGTGGTACCCAGAGTTTGTGGTTTCCCCTGGAGGAGACCAAGAAAATAGCCAAAATACAGTGAAAATTTCTTTTTTTCCAAAAAAATGGGAAAAAAGGGCTGCCGAAGAAGGCTTGTGGTTTTTTACCTGAAAATGCCATCAACAAAGGGTTTCTGGTGCTGAAATCACTATCTTCTCACCTTTCAGGAACGGGCAGACTTGAATCAGAAAACCAAATTTTTCAACACAAATTTGGCATTTTACTGGGACATACCCCATTTTTACTATTTTGGTGCTTTCAGTCTCCTTCCAGTTAGTGACAGGAATGGGTGTGAAACCAATGCTGGATCCCGGAAAGCTAAACATTTCTGAAAACTAGACAAAATTCTGGATTCAGCAAGGGGTCATTTGTGTAGATCCTACAAGGTTTTCCTACAGAAAATAACAGCTGAAATAAAAAAATATTGAAATTGAGCTGAAAACAACAGCCATTTTTCTTTATGTTTTATTCTGTAACTTTTTCCTGCGATGTCAGATTTCTGAAAGCAATATACCGTTTTGTCTGCTGGACTCTTCTGGTTGCGGGGATATAAAGGGCTTGTAGGTTCATCAAGAACCCTAGGTACCGAGAGCCAATAAATGAGCTGCACCCTGCAGTTGGTTTTCATTCTATACTGGGTATACAGCAATTCATTTGCTGAAATATGAAGAGTGAAAAATAGGTATCAAGAAAACCTTTGCATTTCCAAAATGGGTTCAAGATAAGGTTTGAGGAGCAGTGGTTATTTGCACATCTCTGAATTCCGGGGTGCCCATACTAGCATGTGAATTGCAGGGCATTTCTCAAATAGACGTCTTTTTTACACACTCTCTTATATTTGGAAGGAAAAAATGTAGAGAAAGAAAAGGGGCAATAACACTTGTTTTGCTATTCTATGTTCCCCCAAGTCTCCCAATAAAAATGATACCTCACGTGTGTGGGTAGGCCTAGTGCCCGCAACAGGAAATGCCCCAAAACACAACGTGGACACATCCCATTTTTTTGACAGAAAAGAGAGCTGTTTTTTGCAAAGTGCCTAGCTGTGGATTTTGGCCTCTAGCTCAGCCGGCACCTAGGGAAACCTACCAACCCTATGCATTTTTGAAAACTAGAGACCTAGGGGAATCCAAGATGGGGTGACTTGTGGGGCTCTGACCAGGTTCTGTTACCCAGAATCCTTTGCAAACCTCAAAACGTGGCTATAAAAACACGTTTTCCTCTCATTTCGGTGACAGAAAGTTCTGGAATCTGAGAGGAGCCACAAATTTCATTCCACCCTGAGTTCCCCCAAGTCTCCCGATAAAAATTATACCTCACTTTTGTGGGTAGGCCTAGCGCCCGTGACAGGAAATGCCCCAAAACACAACGTGGACACATCCCATTTTTTGACAGAAAACACAGCTGTTTTTTGCAAAGTGCGTGCCTGTACATTTTGGCCTCTAGCTCAGTCAGCACCTAGGGGAACCTACCAAACCTGTGCATTGTTAAAAACTAGAGACCTAGGGGAATCCAAGATGGGGTGACTTGTGGGGCTCTGACCAGGTTCTGTTACCTAGAATCCTTTGCAAACCTCAAAAAGTGGCTAAAAAAACAAGTTTTCCTCACATTTCGGTGACAGAAAGTTCTGGAATCTGAGAGGAGCCACAAATTTCCTTCCACCCAGCGTTCCCCCAAGTCTCCCGATAAAAATGATACCTCACTTGTGTGGGTAGGCCTAGCGCCCGCGACAGGAAATGCCCCAAAACACAACGTGGACACATCCCATTTTTTGACAGAAAACACAGCTGTTTTTTCCAAAGTGCCTGCCTGTACATTTTGGCCTCTAGCTCAGCCGGCACCTAGGGAAACCTACCAAACCTGTGCATTTATGAAAACTAGCAACCTAGGGGAATCCAAGATGGGGTGACTTGTGGGGCTCTGACCAGGTTCTGTTACCCAGAATCCTTTGCAAACCTCAAAAAGTGGCTAAAAAAACAAGTTTTCCTCTCATTTCGGTGACAGAAAGTTCTGGAATCTGAGAGGAGCCACAAATTTCCTTCCACCCAGCGTTCCCCCAAGTCTCTTGATAAAAATGATACCTCACTTGTGTGGGTAGGCCTAGCGCCCGTGACAGGAAATGCCCCAAAACACAACGTGGACACATCCCATTTTTTGACAGAAAACACAGCTGTTTTTTGCAAAGTGCGTGCTTGTACATTTTGGCCTCTAGCTCAGTCGGCACCTAGGGAACCTACCAAACCTGTGCATTGTTGAAAACTAGAGACCTAGGGGAATCCAAGATGGGGTGACTTGTGGGGCTCTGACCAGGTTCTGTTACCTAGAATCCTTTGCAAACCTCAAAAAGTGGCTAAAAAAACAAGTTTTCCTCACATTTCGGTGACAGAAAGTTCTGGAATCTGAGAGGAGCCACAAATTTCCTTCCACCCAGCGTTCCCCTAAGTCTCCCGATAAAAATGATACCTCACTTGTGTGGGTAGGCCTAGCGCCCGCGACAGGAAATGCCCCAAAACACAACGTGGACACATCCCATTTTTTGACAGAAAACACAGCTGTTTTTTCCAAAGTGCCTGCCTGTACATTTTGGCCTCTAGCTCAGCCGGCACCTAGGGAAACCTACCAAACCTGTGCATTTATGAAAACTAGCGACCTAGGGGAATCCAAGATGGGGTGACTTGTGGGGCTCTGACCAGGTTCTGTTACCCAGAATCCTTTGCAAACCTCAAAAAGTGGCTAAAAAAACAAGTTTTCCTCACATTTCGGTGACAGAAAGTTCTGGAATCTGAGAGGAGCCACAAATTTCATTCCACCCAGAGTTCCCCCAAGTCTCCCAATAAAAATGATACCTCACTTGTGTGGCTAGGCCTAGCAACCGCAACAGGAAATACCCCAAAACACAACGTGGACACATCACATTTTTTCATAGAAAACAGTGGCTACCTGTGGATTTTGGCCTCTAGCTCAGCCGGCACCTGGGGAAATCTAGCAAACCAGCGCATTTTTGAAAACTAGAAACCCTGGGGAATCCAAGATGAGGTGACTTGTGGGGCTCTGACCAGGTTCTGTTACCCAGAATCCTTTGCAAACCTCAAAATGTGGCTAAAATAACACGTTTTCCTCACATTTCGGTGATAGAAAGTTCTGGAATCTGAGAGGAGCCACAAATTTCCTTCCACCCAGCGTTCTCCCAAGTCTCCCGATAAAAATTATACCTCACTTGTGTGGGTAGGCCTGGTGCCCGCGACAGGAATAGAACACACAACGGTCAATGTTGGTCCTTACATGAGGCAGCAGTTGACCCTGGGGTGATCCATTCCTGACGCAGGCACTAGGTGTAGGCACTCAAGTGGGGTAGTGTTTTTATCAGGACAGGTGAGGAGTCACTGGGTGGTAGGAATTTTGTGGATCCCAGCATATTCCTGTAGTTTGTGTGACAGAAATGCGAGAAAAATAGAGTTTTTATTCAACATTTCAGCTTTGCAGGGTATTCTGGGTAAGAAAACTTTGAGGAATCCACACAAGTCACACCTCTGTGGACTCCCCTGAATGTCTAGTGTGTGTTTCTCTATATGGCCGCCGAACCCAGGACCAAAAACACAGGTGCCTGCCTTCCAAAACCAGTTGGTTTCGCCATAGATAATTTTGATGTCTCCACAATACGATTTGGGTGGTGGAATTTGGGGCTGAACTAAATTGGGGAGCTCCCAAGAGAGCACTCTCTCTCTCTCTGCTTGCCGCCGCATTCACCTGTTCTCTGGGTTGGGCTAACCCACTATTACCCAGTTGCACAAACAGCTTGCGAAGGGACAGCAGGGCTGTCCTCATCACCTCTCTCATAATGTACTGGAAGAGGAGTTATCGAATGGGACTCCTCCGACTGAAAAATAACTCCCTGAGTCTGCGCCATTGTCCTATCCCTCTTGCTGTCTCAGTATCTGATGTCTCAGTCTCGGATCCTATGTC